>NC_036863.1:26940681-26965687 GCF_002910315.2 Salvelinus sp. IW2-2015 | reverse complement strand
GTGTCAGATGTTCGACAGCATTTTTTGACTTTTTCTAATCATAGTCGCACATCTCATGTAGCCTAGCCCATGTGGCTGTATGTTTTTAATAAGGTTTGTATCACAATTTAAAGTGGCAAATAGTACTCATAGTGCCGCGCTAGCCATGTTAAAGGCTGTTTTTCATCATCTCCCTCCACTATTCCGATCCAGATGGTAGGCTTTCTAAGGTTCCAACTTAGAGAAGATGTCGCTCTGAGAGTTTCGAAAGCCGAGGAGATGGATGTTAGAGGATAACGTTTTTTAACCCGTGATGTCCATTAAGGCCCTGTAGTCAATTACATGGGTGCAGGGTTTTGTCCTTCTTCTCCATAAAGAAGAACCCTGCGCTGGGGGGAGAGGCCGATGGACAAAACTCTCTGCAGCGAAGAGATTCTCAATGTACTCCTCCAATGCCTTGGTCTCCGGACCCGACAGGGAGTAAAGCTGCCACTGAGGGGGTCTATGCTTCCGCGGAGAGGTCAATGGCGCAGTCATAGGGTCGATGCAGAGGGAGAGACGTAGAACGGGCTCTCGTTTGAAGACTTCCCAGAGGTCCAGGTACCCGCGGGAATGGCGGAGAGATTCCGAGGCTTCTCTCCAAGCCTGCAGGAAGACGTCCTGGGGTAGGCTAGGCCGGCTTAAGACAATGAGCACGGCAGAACGGGCTCCAACCCACGATAGAACCAGTAAGCCCAGTCGATCAGGGATTGTGCTTCTGGAGCCATGGATATCTGAACCACTGGTACATGGGAGATTCTAGGAGCAGAACTGCACACACCACCTGTGATTCCCTGATACTCGTAGGTCGATCGGAATTGTAGTCGCGGTGACTCTGCCCATCCAGCGCTCTGACGTCCATGGGATGGAGAGGTTGAGTGGATCGACAAAGCATCGATCTAAGCTCTCATCCCGGCCCCAGAGTCAATGAGCACCCGATGTGATTTGGCCTGGGCACCCCACAACAGGGTGGAATGGGAGGGTGCGAGTAATGGAGATTGGAAAATCCCTTACAGCGCCCCAGAGTACTCATATCTTACTGATGAGCCTGGTCTTTTTAATTGGAGAGGTGGAAATACTCCATGTCCTGTAGTCCCACAATACAGGCAGCTCCTGGTGGTTCAGGTCTGCGTAAACCGTTCATCCGGAGACAATCGACCCTTCCCAATAGCTTGGGCTCTAGAGGAGGCGAGTCAAACTGCCCTTGGCGATTCCCGTGAGTACTTGGGTGACATCGGATTCTCTCAGAAATTATTTTTGGGTTTCTGGGATTCCTCAGAGGTGAGGTGGGATCGAGGGCGAGCGAGGGCAACGGAACGATCCCTCTCCTCCTACGTTCTCGTAGCCACCATCGATCTGGATGGTCAAGGCTATTGAGGGAGTCGAGGTCAATGGGCAGCTCCGGGGCTGCGAGCTCATCTTTGATCACCTCCGATAATCTGTGAAGGAACATGACTTAGAACTCTGCTTCTGGGTTCCAGGCACTCTCAGCCGTCAACGTGCGAAAATCCACGACGTAGTCTCGCCACACTACGGGAGTCTTTGATGTAGCTGGAGCAGTTACGAGCAGCCCTCCGGGAGAGGACAATTCTCCGTTGTCCTCTCCACGGACAACAGAGAATCGAAAACACTTCCCGTACTTCTCCACAATCTCCTCCAGACTAAGGCAGATGGTGGATTGTTGCTCCCAAACCGCCATAGCGCCATGCGAGTGCCCTCCGGACATCAGCGTTATGCAAGGGGTGAGCCCAACTGGCATACATAAGCGGTGCGGCGTGAGATTCAAGTTTGGGAAGATCATTTTCACCATAAAAATGCACCTTTATAATAAAAGCATTAAATGCATAATTGCATTTGAGGTCACTTTTGATAAATGTGTTTTCCCCTAATGAACATTTGCCGCTTATATCCTATTACCATGTGCAAATTTCTGCGCTTTATAATGTGAAGAAATAACCTAACAGTTATCAACATTTTAAGCAAACATTTTGATCTGTTGCGTCAGCCTCATTGCATCAAAAAAATGTGGACGCTAGTGGTTGTATTCATTTTTGGATCTATCGCACCACAACTGTCCCAGACTCATGTTTTCGAATATTTATTTCTCGCACAGAATAGAATAGGTCAGCTTTTGTTAGCTATGGGGATAGTAAATTGACATAGGCTACTGCTTTTGCTGTTTGTTGGGCCTACTCATCTTGTTGGCTGACGAAAAGTAAATGTGTACAGTTCTTTCAATATCTTCAATACGCACCTCGGGAATTGGATAAGGATGGGTCTGCCTTCACTTGTAGCCTGTGAGAAAGACACATCACGTGACGGAGTGCACAGCACTCAGGGAGAAGGGCACAACAGCACTGGCCGCAAAAGGCATTGATTTTTAGGGGCATTACGGCCACACAAAGGGGATGCCGCCGTGAAGTTTTAGGCATTATCAAGTACTTGTCAAATTGTGAATTGAGAGACTGATGAAGTGTGAAGCCTGCGCAAAAAAAAACAAAGCAGAGCTCATGCCTTTCAAGCACATTTTTCAAATCATCATTAAGAATCACATCATGCAGCTTACAATGTTTAAAAATCCAAACATATGTTTGTAGAACAACTAAAGTTACATTAATAACTCTAATTAAACATATAGAATACCAATGTTATTTGTTAACCGCCTAAACAAGAATAGCCCCATGTGCACACTCTCTCAATCATTTAGAGAAGACTATCCTTTCTATTTTTCTTCAGCTTTGTTCATTTGATTCTTCATACTATTAAAATAATGTCACGGAATTCTAAGCAAATATGTCTGCTAAATTACTAGAGTAGCCCACAGCCATTTGGAAGCCAGATCAGGACCTAACATAAGGACAACTCAGAGTATGCTATTCTGTTCTTTCTGAAATTAGGACTACATTTTCTTCATATCATGCTTCTTTAGACCTGTCTAAAATAGATAATGGATTTATGTGTAAGGTGTACGCTATATTACATGGATTTATTAGACTTTTTTAAAATGTAGATGTTCCAAAGGTCAGCATCAGTTGTCTTGTAAGGCTATGTGTGGAAGCCAGGAGATGCTAAATGTGTGTTATGTTAATTAACGGTCAATTTCCGTGAGACCGACATTTATTTGCTTGACTGACAGTTTTTTCATTATAGAAGATTTGCCACAACCTAACCAATGTTCTGGGAACTTCTACAGAACAAATTTTGGTTTGATGGGTACTTTTTTTAAAAGTCAATGAAAAAGGAGACATAGCTAGAGAGAGAGAGGAGTGAGTCAGTGAGTGAAAGCTGAAGTGAGTGAGTGGTGGAGTGAGTGAGTGAGTGAGTAGTTGAGTGAGGTGAGTGGTGAGGAGAGAGAGAGAGAGGAGAGAGAGAGAGAGAGAGAGAGAGAGAGAGAGAGCGAGAGAGAAGACGAGAGAGAGAGAGAGAGAAGAGAGAGAGAAGAATACACATCCTCACCTCATCACTGCTACCTGATGCTAAACACCTCATTAGAACTTAATTAACCCTCTTCTCTCTGCTCTCGTTTCTTTTTTTATCTTCTTATCTCTCACTATTTTCCCTGTCAAGTGTCATTTCTACATCTCTGGTCTCATTTTCTCCCCATTCTGTTCGTTCAATCCATTGTGGTGGAGAAATTAATTTATTGATAAGCGAGGCAATCTTTAAATATTAATTATGCATTATTTACATTCAAGTGGCAAAACAAACCCTGCTTAATATTTATGAGCTTCAGACTCAGTTCCCTTCCATTTCACTGTCCAATGAGATTCAGGAGAGGACTTAGGAGACAGTGGTAAATAACAACAAACAAACACAGCCTGTACACATACGGTTGGTTATCTGTGTGCTGTGTGTGTGTGTGTGTGTGTGTGTGTGTGTGTGTGTGTGTGTGTGTGTGTGTGTGTGTGTGTGTGTGTTGTGTGTGTGGTGTGTGTGTGTGTGTGTGTGTGTGTGTGTGTGTGTGTGTGTGTGTGTGTGGATGTGTGTGTGTGTGTGTGTGCGAGTGACGGGAAAGAGGGGAAAAGGGAAAAGCGGGAGAAGATGATGGACTGCTGTAGTCCCTAGTGTGTCTGACCTTAGTATCTCCCTGCTCCTCTATCTTGAGTTACAGCCATGTGGAGCCTTGTGAACTCTGACCCTGTGATGACCTTGGGCTCTCAGGACACAGCACTACAAGGTCACATCCACGTGTGTACAATACCAATAACTTACTCAGTACTTATGGATAGTTATTCTGAGAGTGTTGTTTTTTTTATGGTCTTTTCTTTTGAAGACACTGCTGTCTCTACGCTTGTATATGAAATGCTCAAATTTAATCCAAGTGATTCTGTGCCAAATACAGTAATGTCACTCCTGGATATATTATAATCCAGTTTAGCATTATAGACTTTTCAGTTTCTTATACAACTGTCAACACACATTGTTCTCTAATCATCTGTAAAAGAACACATCCCTCCACTGCCTGCAGCCTACAGTGTCAGCCACCTTTCCCCACCAGACCAAACCACTAGCTTCAAACTAACACTCGCCAGTAACCTTCCACCCTTACTGTTCTCAGTGTTCTCCACTGTCCTAATGCCACACACACACCACACACACCACACAACACGCACGCACGCACGCACGCACCGCACGCACGCCACGACGCACGCACGCACGCACGCACACACCACAACACCACACACACACACACCTCCTTCCTGAGTTAAAAATGTGTAAACAGAGTTGCTGTTGGAGGGTGCTGTTGCCTGAGAGGACAGGTCATAAGGGGAACAGGTGATTGTGTGTGTATGTGTGCATTTGGTGTCAGTTTCCCTCTCTCTTCTCTTTCTACGTTCTCTTCTTCCTCTCTTCTCCTTTATTCTACTCTAGTCTTCCTCTCCTCTCACATCTGAAATTAGACTATCCATCACTATTGGATCCGAAACAAACAAACAGTGGCCATGTATTCCTGAGCTGACTGGCGGAGGAAACGTGAGACACTGGACCAGAAACCCCGCCCCCCCCCCACAGGAGATCGAGCTTACTCCACCCTCTGTTGTCTTGGACTCTGCCTATGGGACCTAACCGTATGAGTGTGTGTAATACTGTCACACCGCTATAACTTACTGTGCCACACAAACCATTCCTTATCACCTCAGGAAGAAATTGAGTATCAATAAGCAGTGATTTCTACAGTAAATTAAAATGTGTGCCACAGTAGGTTTAGGGGTGACAGTAATTGTTACACACACTCATACTGTATCCCATAGGCAGTCAGACAGACAGAGGGTGGAGTAGCTGCATCTTCGGTTTCTGGGGTCCAGGTCTCACGTTTCCTCCTTCAGATCAGCTTCAGGATACAGTGGGCACTGTTTGTTTGTTTTTGGATCCCAATAAGTTTGATGGATAGCGTTCTAATTTTCAGATGTGAGAGGAGAGGAAAAGACTAGAGTAGATAAAGGAGAAGAGAGAAGAACGGAGAACGGTAGAAAGAGAAGAGAGAGGTGAAAACTGGACACCAAACTGCCACACATACACACACATCACCTGTTTCCCTTAGCCTGTTTCTCTCAGGCAAACAGCACCCTCCAACAGGCAAAACTCTGTCTTACACATTTTTTTAACTCCAGGAAGGGAGTTGGTGGTGTTGTGTGTGTGTGTGTGCGTGCGTGCGTGGGACGGTGCGTGGCGTGCGTGCGTGCGTGCGTGCGGTGCGGTGCGTCGCGTTGTGTGTGTGTGTGGGTGTGATGTGTGTGCATTAGGACAGGTGATAACACTGGAGAAACAGTAAAGGGTGAAGGTTGCTGGCGAGTAGTTTAGTTTGAAGCTAGTGGTTTGGTCTGGTGGGGGGAAAGGGTGGCTTGACACTGTAGGCTGCAGGCAGTGGAGGGATGTGTTCTTTTACGATGATTAGAGAACAATGTGTGTTGACAGTCTGTATAGAAACTCAAGGGTCTATAATGCTAAAAAAACTGGATTTATAATATATCCAGGAGTGACATACTGTATTTGGCACAAGAATTCTACTTTTGGATTAAAATGAGCATTTCATTTACAAGCGTAGAAGACAGCAGTGTCTCTTCAAAAGAAAGACCATAAAAAACAAACACTTCTCAGATAAACTATCCATAAGTACTGAGTAAGTTAGGTATGTTACACACTGTGGGATGTGACCCTTTGGTAGTTGCTGTGTCCTTGAGAGGCCCAGGTCATCACGGGTCAGATTCACAAGGCCCACATGGCTGTAAACTTCAAGATACGAGGAGCAGGGAGATACTAAGGTCCAGGGAACACACTAGGGACTTACAGCAGTCCATCATCCTCTCCTCGCTTTTCCCTTTTTCCCCTCTTCCCGTCACTCGCACAACACACACACACCACACACCACACACACACACACACACCACACACAACCACACACACACACACACACCACGCAAAACACAACAAACACACACACACACACACACACACAACACACACACCACACAACACACACACACACACACACACACACAGATAACCAACCGTATGTGTACAGGCTGTGTTTGTTGTTGTTATTTACCACTTCTCCTAAGTCCTCTCCTGAATCTCATTGGACAGTGAAATAGGAAGGGAACTGAGTCTGAAGCTCATAAATCATTAAGCAGGGTTTGTTTTGCCACTTGAATGTAAATAATGCATAATTAATATTTAAAGATTGCCTCGCTTATCAAATAAATGTAATTTCTCCACCACAATGGAATTGAACGAACAGAATGGGGAGAAAATGAGACCAGAGATGTAGAAATGACACTGACAGGGAAAATAGTGAGAGATAAGAAGATAAAAAAAGAAACGAGAGCAGAGAGAAGAGGGTTAATTAAGTTCTAATGAGGTGTTTAGCATCAGGTAGCAGTGATGAGGTGAGGATGTGTATTCTCTCTCTCTCTCTCTCTCTCTCTCTCTCTCTCTCTCTCTCTCTCTCTCTCCCCTCACTCACTCACTCACTCACTCACTCACTCACTCACTCACTCACTCACTCACTCACTCACTGACTCACTCTCTCTCTCTCTCTCTCTCTCTCTCTCTCTCTCTCTCTCTCTCACCACTCACTCACTCACTCACTCACTCACTCACTCACTCACTCACTCACTCACTGACTCACTCTCTCTCTCTCTCTAGCTATGTCTCCCTTTTTCATTGACTTTTAAAAAAAGTACCCATCAAACCAAAATTTGTTCTGTAGAAGTTCCCAGAACATTGGTTAGGTTGTGGCAAATCTTCTAATAATGAAAAAACTGTCCAGTCAAGCAAATAACTGTCGGTCTCACGGAAATTGACCGTTAATTAACATAAACACATTTAGCATCTCCTGGCTTCCACACATAGCCTACAAGACACTGATGCTGACCTTTGGAACATCTACATTTTAAAAAGTCTAATAAATCCATGTAATATAGCGTACACCTTCACAATAAATCCATTATCTATTTTAGACAGGTCTAAAGAAGCATGATATGAAGAAAATGTAGTCTATTTCAGAAGAACAGAATAGCATACTCTGAGTTGTCCTTATGTTAGGTCCTGATCTGGCTATGCCAAATGGCTGTGGGCTACTCTAGTTAATTTAGCAGACATGATTTGCTTAGAATTCCGTGACATTATTTTATAGTATGAAGAATACAAATGAACAAAGCTGAATAAAATAGAAAGGATAGTCTCTCTAAATGATTTGAGAGAGTGTGCACATGGGGCTATTCTTGTTTAGCGGTTAACAAATAAATTGGTATTCCTATATGTTTAATTAGAGTTATTAATGTAACTTTAGTTGTTCTACAAACATATGTTTGGATTTTTAATACATTGTAAGGCTGCATGATGTGATTCTAATGATGATTTGAAAAATGTTGCTTGAAAGGCATGAGCTCTGCTTTGTTTTTTTTTGCGCAGGCTGTACACACTTCATCAGTCTCTCATTCACAATTTGACAAGTACTTGATAATGCCTAAAACTTCACGGCGGCATCCCCTTTGTGTGGCCGTAATGCACCCTAAAAAATCAATGCCTTTTGCGGCCAGTGGCTGTTGTGCCCTTCTCCCTGAGTGCTGTGCACTCCGTCACGTGATCGGGTCTTTCTCACAGGCTACAAGTGAAGGCAGACCCATCCTTATCCAATTCCCGAGGTGCGTATTGAAGATATTGAAAGAACTGTACACATTTACTTTTCGTCAGCCAACAAGATGAGTAGGCCCAACAAACAGCAAAAGCAGTAGCCTATGTCAATTTACTATCCCCCATAGTACAAAAGCTGACCTATTCTATTCTGTGCGAGAAATAAATATTCGAAACATAGTCTGGGACAGTTGTGGGATGCGATAGATCCAAAATGAATACAACCACTAGCGTCCACATTTTTTTTGATGCAATGAGGCTGACGCAACAGATCAAAATGTTTAGCTTAAAATGTTGATAAACTGTTAGGTTATTTCTTCACATTATAAGCGCAGAAATTTGCACATGGTAATAGGATATAAGCGCAAATGTTCCATTAGGGGAAAACACATTTATCAAAAGTGACCTCAAATGCAATTATGCATTTAATGCTTTTATTATAAAGGTGCATTTTTATGGTGAAAATGATCTTCCCCAAACTTGAATCTCACGCACCGCTTATGTATGCCAGTTGGGCTCTACACCCCTTGTCATAACGCTGATGTCCGGGAGGGCACTCGCATGGGCTATGGCGGTTTGGGAGCAACAATCCACCATCTGCCTTAGTCTGGAGGAGATTGTGGAGGAAGTACGGAAGGTGTTCGATTCTCTGTTGTCCGGGAGAGGACAACGGAGAATTGTCCTCTCCCGGAGAGGCTGCTCGTAAACTGCTCCAGCTACATCAAGACTCCCGTAGTGTGGCAGACTACGTCGTGGATTTTCGCACGTTGACGGCTGAGAGTGCCTGGAACCCGAAAGCATAGTTCAACATGTTCCTTCACAGATTATCGGAGGTGATCAAAGATGAGCTCGCAGCCCGGGAGCTGCCCATTGACCTCGACTCCCTCATAGCCTTGACCATCCAGATCGATGGGTGGCTACGAGAACGTAGGAGGGAGAGGGAATCTGTTCCCTGTTGCCCTCGCTCGCCCTCGATTCCCACCTCACCTCTGAGGAATCCCAGAAACCCCCAAAAATAATTTCTGAGAGAATCCGATGTCACCCAAGTACTCACGGGAATCGCCAAGGGCAGTTGACTCGCCTCCTCTAGAGCCCAAGCTATTGGGAAGGGCTCGATTGTCTCCGGATGAACGTTTACGCAGACTGAACACCAGGAGCTGCCTGTATTGTGGGACTACAGGACATTATATTTCCACCTCTCCATTAAAAAGACCAGGCTCATCAGTAGATATGAGTACTCTGGCGCGCTGTACAGGGATTTTCCAATCTCCCATTACTCGCACCCCTCTCCATTCCACCCTGTTGTGGGGTGCCCAGGCCAAATCACATCGGGTGCTCATTGACTCTGGGGCCGATGAGAGCTTTATCGATGCTTTATCGATCTCCACTCAACCCCTCTCCATTCCCATGGACGTCAGAGCGCTGGATGGGCAGAGTCACCCGCACTACAATTCCGATCGACCTACGAGTATCAGGGAATCACAGTGAGTGTGTGCAGTTCCTGCTCCTAGAATCTCCCCATGTACCAGTGGTTTTGGAATATCCATGGCTCCAGAAGCACAATCCCCTGATCGACTGGGCTACTGGTTCTATCGTGGGTTGGAGCCCGTTCTGCCATGCTCATTGTCTTAAGCCGGCCTAGCCTACCCCAGGACGTCTTCCTGCAGGCTTGAGAGAAGCCTCGGATCTCTCCGCCATTCCCGCGGAGTACCTGGACCTCTGGGAAGTCTTCAACAAGGCCCGTTCTACGTCTCTCCCTCTGCATCGACCCTATGACTGCGCCATTGACCTTCTCCCGGGAACTACACCCCCTCAGTGGCAGCTTTACTCCCTGTCGGGTCCGGAGACCAAGGCATTGGAGGAGTACATTGAGAACTCTCTCGCTGCAGAGAGTTTTTGTCCATCGGCCTCTCCCCCCAGCGCAGGGTTCTTCTTTATGGAGAAGAAGGACAAAACCCTGCACCCATGTATTGACTACAGGGGCCTTAATGACATCACGGTTAAAAAACGTTATCCTCTACCACTCATCTCCTCGGCTTTCGAAACTCTTCAGGGAGCGACCATCTTCTCTAAGTTGGACCTTAGGAAAGCCTACCATCTGGATCGGATATGGGAGGGAGATGAGTGGAAAACAGCCTTTAACATGGCTAGCGGGCACTATGAGTACTATTTGGCCACTTTAATTGTGATACAAACCTTATTAAAACATACAGGCCAATGGGCTAGGCTACATGAGATGTGCGACTATGATTAGAAAAAGTCAAAAAATGCATTCGAACTGACCAACGCTCCCGTTGTGTTCCAGGCCCTGGTCAACGATGTGCTCCGGGACATACTGAACCAGTTTGTGTTTGTCTATCTCGACGACATCCTTATCTATTCCCATTCAGCTCAAGAACACATCCTCAATGTCCAACAAGTCCTTTAGCGTCTCCTGGAGAACCAGCTTTTCGTTAAAGCGGAGAAGTATGAATTCCATCGCTCCACCATCTCATTCCTAGGATACGTCATCGCTGCAGGACATATACAGATGTATCCAGACAAGGTGAGAGCGGTGGTGGATTGGCCTCAACCCACATCCAGAATGCAGCTGCAACGTTTCCTGTGGTTTGCTCATTTCTACCGCCGCTTCATCCGGGGTTACAGTATCCTGGCTTCCCCCCTCTCAGCACTCACCTCTCCCAAGGTTTCAATTTCACTCTCTCCTACCGCCCCGGGGTCCAAGAAGGTGAAGCCTGACACACTCCCACAGTTGTATTGCCCCTCTGTTACTCTGTCTGACCCCAAGACCATCCTCCCTACCTCCTGTCTAGCGGCTGCAGGCGTCTGGGGTATAGAGAGCCTGGTCTGTAAGGTGCAGCGTTCCCAGCCAGAACATGAGGGTGGTCCGGCTAACCGGATGTTTGTCCAGGACTCTGCCCATTCCCCGGTCATGGAATGGGCACATTCCTCAAGACTGATCTGCCATCCAGGCTCCTGTCAGACCCTGGCTTTCATACAACAACGCTTTGGTGGCCTTCCATGGTGTCGGATGTCTCCACATTCGTCGCCGCCTGCACTGTGTGTGCACAAAATAAGACTCTGCGACATGCTCCGACTGGCCTTCTTCAACCACTCCTTGTTCCTCACCACCCCTGATCCCATGTATCCCTGAACTTTGTTACTGGGCTACCCCCGTCAGATGGCAACACTACTATCCTGACGGTGGTGGATAGGTTTTCTAAAGCCGCCCATTTTATTCCCCTTCCCTCAACCAAGGAGATGACTCAGCTCATGATGCAGCACATCTTCCGGATCCATGGACTTCCGGTCAACATGGTCTCCAATCGTGGTCCCCAGTTCTCGTCCCGGTTCTGGAAGGCGTTCTGCACCCTCATTGGGTCGTCAGCCAGCCTGTCCTCTGGTTTCCACCCCCAATCTAATGGCCAATCAGAGCGAGCCAATCAGGACATGGAGATGGCCCTTCGTTGCCTCGTCTCTGCCAACCCCACCACCTGGAGCTAGCAACTCGTGTGGGTGGAATACGCACATAACAACTTCCCTGCTCGGCCACTGGTTTCTTGCCCTTCGAGTGTTCCTTGGGATATCATTCCCCGCTCTTCCCTGAGCAAGAGGAAGAAGTCAGCATACCCTCTGCCCAGATGTTCATCTGCCGCTGTCGCCTTACCTGGAAGAAAGCCAGGCCGCACTTTTGAAGACCACATCCAGGTATCGGCGACAAGCGGATCGCCGACGGACCCCTGCTCCCGCTATCGCCTCGGGCAGAGGGTATGGCTGTCCACTCGGGACCTGCCCCTCCGGGTGGAGTCCCGTAAACTTTCACCCCGTTTCATCGGCCCTTTCCCCATCTCTAAAACCCTTAGCCCCTCTGCTGTTTGTCTTCTGTTGCCCCGCACTCTCCGTATCATCCTACATTTCACGTGTCCAAGATTAAACCTGTGTCTCACTGTCCTTTGTCTTCTGTTTGAAGTGTGTATGTACAGTCATGGCCAAAAGTTTTGAGAATGACACAAATATTAATATCCACAAAGTTTGCTGCTTCAGTGTCTTTAGATATTTTTGTCAGATGTTACTATGGAATACTGAAGTATAATTACAAGCATTTCATAAGTGTCAAAGGCTTTTATTGACAATTACATGAAGTTGATGCAAAGAGTCAATATTTGCAGTGTTGACCCTTCCTTTTCAAGACCTCTGCAATCCGCCCTGGCATGCTGTCAATTAACTTCTGTGCCACATCCTGACTGATGGAAGCCCATTCTTGCACAATCAATGCTTGGAGTTTGTCAGATTTTGTGGGTTTTTGTTTGTCCACCAGCATCTTGAGGATTGACCACAAATTCTCAATGGGATTAAGGTCTGGYGAGTTTCCTGGCCATGGACCCAAAATATCGATGTTTTATTCCCCGGGCCACTTAGCTATCACTTTTGCCTTATGGCAAGGTGCTCCATCATGCTGGAAAAGGCATTGTTCGTCACCAAACTGTTCCTGGATGGTTGGGAGAGATTGCTCTCTGGGGATGTGTAGGTACCATTCTTTATTCATGTTCTTAGGCAAAATTGTGAGTGAYCCCACTCCCTTGGCTGAGAAGCAAGACATGAATGGTCTCAGGATGCTTTAATGTTGGCATGACACAAGACTGATGGTAGTGCTCACCTTGTCTTCTCTGGACAAGCTTTTTTCCGGATGCCCCAAACAATCGGAAAGGGGATTCATCAGAGAAAATGACTTTACCACAGTCCTCAGCAGTCCAATCCCTGTACCTTTTGCAGAATATCAGTCTGTCCCTGATGTTTTTCCTGGAGAGAAGTGGCTTCTTTGCTGCCCTTCTTGACACCAGGCCATCCTCCAAAAGTCTTCGCCTCACTGTGCGTGCAGATGCACTCACACCTGCCTGCTGCCATTCCTGAGTAAGCTCTGTACTGGTGGTGCCCTGATCCCGAGGCTAAATCAACTTTAGGAGACGGTCCTGGCGCTTGCTGGACTTTCTTGYGCGCCCTGAAGCCTTCTTCACAACAATTGAACCGCTCTCCTTGAAGTTCTTGATGATCCGATAAATGGTTGATTTAGGTGCAATCTTACTGGCAGAAATATCCTTGCCTGTGAAGCCCTTTTTGTGCAAAGCAATGATGACGGCACGTGTTTCCTTGCAGTTAACCATGATTGACAGAGGAAGAACAATGATTCCAAGCACCACCCTCCTTTTGAAGCTTCCAGTCTGTTATTCGAACTCAATCAGCATGACAGATTGATCTCCAGCCTTGTACTCGTCAACACTCACACCTGTGTTAACGAGAGAATCACTGACATGATGTCAGCTGGTCCTTTTGTGGCAGGGCTGAAATGCAGTGGAAATGGTTTTGGGGGATTCAGTTCAGTTGCATGGCAAAGAGGGACTTTGCAATTAATTGCAATTCATCTGATCACTCTTCATAACATTCTGGAGTATATGCAATTTGCCATCATACAAACTGAGGCAGCAGACTTTGTGAAAATTAATATTTGTGTCATTCTCAAAACTTTTGGCCACAACTGTATGTAGTAATAAGGAATACGTTTACTGTGATTTTGAATTTGAATCTGTATTTGAACCTGCTACTTGATGATTGGTTAATAATGATATGGTACATATTGAGGGTACCTAGATAGAGTATTTAAGCCTTGTCATTTCTGTTTAGGCCAGGGAGGGAACAGGTATTATTGAGGCTGGGTTTGTTTGTTTGATTTGTTTGAGTGCAGCCTTTTTTTTTTATTTATCCCCAGTTTATGTTCATGTTGCAAATTCCAGTTTGTTACTTTCTTTAATAAATAATTGTATTTTTTTGCCGGCTTATTATCTTCACTTTGCTAATAACAGTGGCGGACGGTGCCGTTTAAGATGAGAGAGAACGTTTGTCTTTTTATGTGCATGGCCTTATTTCTATTACAGCATATTGGATGACTGTCATTCATATTCCATTAACCCAGCTCAATGTAACATTGATGGGTTCAGGCTACTACATGATACTCAAATTCATGAGGTTGCTACAACCTAGCCTATGAATGAAAGTTTCCAACGTACACTACCGGTCAAAAGTTTTAGAACAGCTACTCATTCAAGGGTTTTTCTTTATTTTGAAAATTTTCTACATTGTAGAATAATAGTGAAGACATCAAAACTATGAAATTACACATATGGAATCATGCAGTAACCAAAAAAAGTGTTAAACAAATCAAAATACCTTTTGATTTTAGGTTCTTCAAAGTAGCCACCCTTTGCCTTGATGATAGCTTTGCACACTCTTGGCATTCTCTCAACCAGCTTCACCTGGAATGCTTTTCCAACAGTCTTGAAGGAGTGCCCACATATGCTGAGCACTTGTTGGCTGCTTTTCCTTTCCTCTGCAGTCCAACTCATCCCAAACCATCTCAGTTGGGTTGAGGTCGGGTGATTGTGGAGGCCAGGTCCTCTGATGCAGCACTCCATCACTCTCCTTCTTGGTGGACAGCCATACCCGTTTACCCGGTCGGAGGGGCCGAAGAGGCCTTCTGTGCCAGTTTGCCTGGTATTGGTGTCAGGCAGAGGACCGGAGCAAGGAGGATTAGCTCTGATCCAGGTGTGGCGACATTGTCAAATGAATGCCTCGGCTGATGCACCCCCGCTTCGGCCTCTTGTTCGGCAGTGTGTTGTGAGCATACTCCGCCAAGACGAGGAACTTGCTCCAGTTGCTGGCCTGGTTGGAGACGAAACAGAAGAGGAACTTCTCCAGCTCCTGATTGGCCCTCTTCGTTTGCCCATTTGACTGTAAGTGGAATCCCGAGGAGAGACTCCCCGACGCCCCCAACAGGGAAAAGAAGGCTTTCCAATACCGTGTGACGAACTGGGGCCCACGATCCGAGACGATGTCCTGGGGAAGTCTGTGTAGTCAAAAGACATGGATAATCATGAGATCAGTGGTCTCCTTCGCTGAGGGCAACTTGGGTAAGGCAATGAAATGGGCTGGCTTGGCGAACTGATGAACGATCACCAGGATAGTGGTAAGCCCTTGGGATGGAGGTAACCCTGTGATAAAGTCTACGGACAGGTAGGACCAGGGCCAGCTGGGGATGGACAGAAGCTTGCTGTGACGTGTTAAGGTGCAGAGAAGAGACCAGACGAGGAATCAGTGGTTAAGGATAAACATAATACTTTACTGAGAAACGGTAGCCGCAGGATCACAGTACACTTGAACACTAAGTCTCGAAAACTCACTCAGGAAACAAACACACACGGTAAACAATTCAAGCTTCTGCAAAGGACAACAGAAAACACACCTCTTTGAACAGGGAAACCTGCCCTCTGGTGACAGGTGGAACCATGACATAGCCAGCTAGCTAACATAGTATCCCTCTCTGTTTGAGCTGGGTGTTTGAGAAGTCTAAACTTGCTAGCTGCATTCGCTAGCTCTCTCTCTCTCACTCTCTCTTGCTTCTCCTTCATTTTTGAAGAAATTTATTTATTCAAAACTGTTAAACTATTGTCTTTCTCTCTCTTTGAGTCAACTACTCATGCTCTGCAGTGCTAGCTAGCTGCAGCATATGCTTTCAGTACTAGATTAAATCTCTGATCCTTTGATTGGGTGGACATGTCAGTTCTGCAAGAGCTCTGATAGGTTGGAGGACGTCCTCCGGAAGTTGTCATAATTACTCTCTATGGAAGGTGGGTGAGAACCATGAGCCTCCTAAAAAACAGTTTTTTTTGGTGATGTGTGAATATATTCTGTATAGTTTTATCTAAAAATGATAACTTTTTCTGAAATTCACTGAGTAGGATGGTTCTCCCCTTTCTACTCTGAGGAGCCTCCACTGGCTAATAAAAGCCTCTCTCTGGGCAAGAAGAGTAAAGAACTGCTGTTGCCTCCTCACTGTAGAATCCTACCGCATGGTCAACCTCACAGGTTCCCAGAATGTTTCATTATGTTGTGGGAACAGTCTGGTGAGAACATTGTGTTGACATCACACAATCTATTTTTCCAAAACATGTCCAGTTACATTTGAGTCATTTTGCAGACTCTCTTATCCAGAGCGACTTACAGATCTGTGCAACCTTTGTGAATATCACAAGAATATTATTGCAACATCCCAGATAACTCCCATAACCAAATGAAATGTTCTGGGTACCTTTAAAGACCAGGTGTTCTGTCAACATTCTTACAACATCAAGGGAATGTTTTGTGCACCCTGATATGAACCATATCTGAATGTCAGCACAACTGTACAGTTTTTGTGTTTTGGGAACCTATCAATGAAATTCTATCAAATTTATTTATAAAGCCCTTCTTACATCAGCTGATGTCACAAAGTGCTGTACAGAAACCCAGCCTAAAACCCCAAACAGCAAGCAATGCAGGTATAGAAGCACGGTCTCCGGTCTATCTCCCGTCATATCCCCACAATCTTCCCAGAACATAAATAAATGTTTTAGGAACTTTTAAAGAACATAAACAAAAATGTTCTTGTAACATCAGGTGAACATTTTTTGCATCCTAAAATAAACATTGTAAAATAATCCGCACAACAGGACAGTTTTTGTGTTTGGGAACATATATTTTGTGATGTCCTCACAATGTCCCCACCACACTGTTCCTACAACCTAATTAAATATTCTGGGAACCTTTAAAGAACAGACACAATGGGTTCTGGGAATGTTTTTGCAACATCAGGCGAATGTTTTATACAATCTTTGTTTAATCATCAGCACAACTGGACAGTTTTTTGTTTGTTATGAGACCATTTGGCGCAACGCAACAAATGTTCTGAGAAGTTGCACAGAACCAATTTTGGTTTGTGGGGAAAACATTGCTGGTACATTGTGCTATTACATTACCTGAAAACCTGAGAACCTTGGGGGAATGTTATGTGGTGGCTGTTACAGATGTTCGTGCACATGTTTTAGTGAATGTTAGGAGAACATTACAAGGATATTTCATGAAAAAAAAATATATATTATTAAAAACATTCTTTGAATGTTTTTGGGATGTTGTCATCCTAATGTTAAATAAAACCCTATCAAGAACTTAGGAATCTTAGTTAATGTTCTGAGAATATTCCTGGTTTGCTGGGTGTGAACTATAATGTATTGATAATAATATATTCGAAATCTAGAAAAATGCAATTCTATACCTTTTCTATTCAACTGATCCTTGATTTTGTTGAACCAGTGAGACCCCACCAGTCTCTCTCACTTTCCACCTCTGGTAGCAGATCAGTAGTATACAGTAGGCCTACGCAGCCAGGTCACCTGTGATACAAGTCACTATTCGACGTCCATCCATGTCTGAGGACTTCAGGAGATGACGTGGAAACCGGCCACTAGGGGCAACAGTGAGCGTTGTTACCGTCAAGTAGGTTTTGGTTTTCCCAGGGCGTTGTGGACAGGGATGGAGGGTGGGCATAAGCATCTGCCTCTGATTTCAAAGGTTGCAATTTCGAATCCAGAAATAGAAAGTTGTTTTGATATTTTTGTTTTAAGCCTATCCCAAACCCTAACCTGAACCATTTGGAGTTAATACCTGACCTGAACCCTTAATGCCTAAATTTAACATTAAACACTTCAAAAAACGTTAACCTTAACTTAAGGATCGGACACAACACTACACATTTACTGTCCTCGTTTGTTCACAAATTGGCCAAGAGATAGGGTGATATGGAACATGAGCCACCACCACATGCTGCTACAAATATTGCTGTTATTTAGAAAATAATTATTCCTATGGCTGTTTTTTAATACATGAGATGGATATGTTCAGTGGTGTAAAGTACTTAAGTAAAAATACTTGAAGGTACTAGTTAAGTCGTTTTTGGGGTATCTGTAATTTACTTTACTATTTATATTTTTGACAACTTTTGCTTTTACTTCACTACATTCCTAAAGAAAATTATGTATTTTTTACTCTATACATTTTCCTTGACACCCAAAAGTACTCGTTAGATTTTGAATGCTGAGCAGGGCAGGACAATTGTCTCATTCACACACTTATCAAGACAACATCCCTGGTCATCCCTACTGCCAATTGGGTACTTTTTCCACCACTGGAAATGGAAGACTATTATTGAAATGCATATTACTTTGTGTTTTACTTTCATTTTCTTTTGGGAATGTCATAGCAAAAAGGGTTAGAGTCAAAGTCAAATGTGGCCAGCATGTCTTTCTCCACGTGTACACATATTCTGCCTATTTCTAAAAACAACAGACCAACAAAAAACTAGAAGTGATCCCTAGAAGTATTGAACAGTAGTCAACTATTTCCCCCAATATGTTGTCACACTGAGCAGTCCACTGACACCCTTTCCCTCCTTTGCCCACACCCCAAATAAGCTTCATGTTCATCTAATCCCTCTCTCTCTCCCTCTCTCTCCGTTTTCCTCTCCATGATCCCTCCATCTCTGTCTCCTGAGACTAACATGAGAGTGTGGCCCGGACCGTCTTAAATAGGGACTAAGAGGATGCTTCAAGCTGTCAACACACCACTATTGACCTCTGCTGTGCTGAGGGGATGACTCTGTGTGTAGGGCTGCATGGGGATGTGGAGGGGTTTAAGTATGCTAAATGAGGATTTCCTCATCGTTTATTAGGAAATTAGGCAGGCACTCCACTTGACACCTTGAAGTGTCGTTTTTTTGTGATGTGTTTATGTATCACTTTTTTTGTGGAACTAACTATTAGATTTTTTTTAATACATATATTTGTGGTGGCTAGGGTATTTGATCAGGCAGGGGTATTATTATTTAGTCACAGTCTTCATGTGGTAAACAAAAGGCAGAGGTTGTGAGTACTGTACAGTATGAGGAGTAAATACACAGGAATGTGAATGTTTGTGGCGGGAGCCATGCATGGTTAACTCAGAGCAGAGGAGAGGAGAGCAGAGCAGGACATAACAGAGGAGAGCAGAGTAGGACATAGCAGAGGAGAGCAGAGCAGGACATAACAGAGGAGAGCAGAGTAGGACATAACAGAGGAGAGCAGAGCAGGACATAACAGAGGAGAGCAGAGCAGGACATAACGAAGGAGAGCAGAGTAGGACAATAACAAGGAAGCAGAAGCAGGAACATAACAGAGGAGAGCAGAGTAGGACATAGCAGAGGAGAGCAAGAGGCAGGACATAACAGAGGAGAGCAGAGTAGGACATAACAGAGGAGAGCAGAGAGGACATACCAGAGGAGAGCAGAGAGGACATAGCAAGAGGAGAGCAAGACAGGACATAACAGAGGAGAGCAGAGTAGCACATAGCAGGAGGAGAGCAGAGCAGGACATAACAGAGGAGAGCAGAGTAGGACATAACAGAGGAGAGCAGAGTAGGACATAACAGAGGGAGAGCAGAGGAAGTGGAGAGCAGAGCAGGAACATAACAGAGAGAGCAGAGTAGCCACATAACAGAGGAGAGCAGAGTAGGCACATAACAGAGAGAGGCAGAGTAGACATAAACAGAGGAGAGCAGAGGAGTGAGAGCAAGAGCAGGACATAACAGAGGAGAGCAGAGTAGCACATAGCAGAGGAGAGCAGAGCAGGACTAATAAGAGGAGAGCAGAAGGAGGAGAAGCAAGCAGGACATAACAGAGGAGAGCAGAGTAGGACATAACAGAGAGAGCAGAGCAGGACATAACAGAGGAGAGCGAGGAGTGGACGGAGCAGAGCAGGACATAACAGAGGAGAGCAGAGTAGCACATAGCAAGAGGAGAGCAGAGCAGGACATAACAGAGGAGAGCAGAAGGACATACAAGGAGAGCAGAGCAGGACATAACAGAGGAGAGCAGAGCAGGACATAACAGAGGAGAGCAGAGCAGGACATGAACAGAGGAAGAGCAGAGCAGGACATAACAGAGTAGCACATAGCAGAGGCAGAGCAGGACATAACAGAGGAGAGAGAGCAGGACATACAGAGGAAGAGCAGAGCAGACATAACAGAGGAGAGCAGAGCAGGACAGAACAGGGAGCAGAAGAGAGGAGACAAAGGAGGAGAAGTTTGTCTCTGTACTCTCCATGTTGCTCTCTGATTTCACTGTTGAGAGAGAGAAGGTATTGTATATGTTGACAGATGTACTTTCCTGTGTGGAAAACTTTAAAATTGCTCTGAGGGCCTGTGTGTTTCAAGTTTTATTAGTCGTATGTACAGGATATACATGGTATACACCGTCAATGAAATGCTTACCTTAAGGTTCCTCCTCAACAATGCACAACAAAATAATAAATAATAAAATTAAGAATACAAACATAAAGTAAATGGCTCAATAGATAAAAATAAACATTTTAGCATAAGTATAATACAGGAAGACAGAATTTACAGACCAATATTTACACATGTATAGGGGAAGGCGGATTGCTGGGCATGTGCAATAATTGTGCAGTATTTAGAAGTCATAATAAGATGCTGGTAGCAGCAGTGTGTGTGTGTGTGTGTGTGTGTGTGGTGTGTGTGTGTGTGTGTGTGTGTGTGTGTGTGTGTGTGTGTGTGTGTGTGTGGTGTGTGTGTGTGTGTGTGTGTGTGTGTGTGGTGTGTGTGCGTGCTGCGTGCGTGCGTGCGCTGCGTGCGTGCGTGCGTGCGTGCGTGCGTGCGTGCGTGCGTGCGTGCGTGTTGTGTGTGTGTGCATGTCTGTGTGTGTGTGAGAAAGTGAGTGAGAAATTGAGTGAGTGTATGTGTGCTAAGGTGCGGCGAGTCCAGTTCAAGTGTTCAGCAGACTGATTTTCTTGTAGATAGAAACTGTCTCTGAGCCTGCTGGTATCAGAGCTCATGCTCTGATACCGGCTGCCCGACAGTAAGGGAGTGAACAGCTTGTGGCTGGAGTGTGTGGGGTCCTTGTTATTGCTGCAGGGCTTCCTCAGGCACCGTTTCAAGTAGATGTCCTGGATGGGTGGGAGCACAGTTCCAAGCCGTCTTCATCACCCGCTGGAGGGCCTTGCGGTTGCTTCCTGAAGTCAACAATCAACTCCTTTGTTTTGCTGACGTTGAGGGAGAGGTTTTTGTCCTGTCACCACAATGCCAGTTCACTTACTTCCCCTCTATAGACTGACTCCTCATTGTTGTTTATCAGGCCTCCAATCGTGGTGTCGTTAGCAAACTTGATGATGGAGTTGCAAAGCCACACGTTCATGGGTGAAGAGGAAGTACAGCAGAGGGCTGAGGACACACCCCCAGGGAAGCCCCTGTGTTAAGAGTCAGTGTGGAGGAGGTGTTGTTGCCAATCCTCACAGCCTGTGGTCTGCCCATCAGGAAGTCCAGGACCCAGTTGCAGAGGGTGGTGTCCAGACCCAGGGCTCTGAGCTTGGTGTCGAGRTTGGATGGAACAATAGTGTTGAATGCTAAACTGTAGCCAATGAACAGCATTCTCACATAGGTGTTCCTCTTGTCCAGATGTGTTACGGCCGTGTGAATAGCGATGGAAATGGTATCTTCCGTGGATCTACTGGAGCGGTAAGCAAATTGGAGTGGGTCCAGTGTGCCTGGTATGCTGGCCTTGATGTGGGCCATGACCTGCCTCTGGAATCATTTCATGATGACCAAGGTGAGTGCGACGCGGCATGTCACCTTGTTTTTCTTGGGCTCTGGGACGATGGTGGTCTCCTTGAAGCAGGTGGGGACTATGGCCTGGGAGAGCGAAAGCACCTGGTCGTCCAGAGCAGCGTGAGTCTTCCTGGATGACTCGGTATTGTCTCGCCTCGAAGCGAACATAGAATGTGTTAAGTTCGACTAGGAGGGAGGCTTTGGTGGTCACCACAGAGCTGGATTTGCCTTTGTAGTCTTGATGGTCTGTTGTCCTTGCCACATGCGTCATGAGTCTGAGTTGTAAAACATCAATTCAAGTTGGAGCCTGTATTGTCTTTTTTCTTTCATAATAGAATTGCGGAGCTCGTACCTGCTTGCCTTGTATGCGTCACCCGCCACCGAGTCATCGGGGTTCATTCTGCTGACATTGAATGCTGCAGTACGGGCTCTCAGCATGGTACGGATATCTCCGTTCGTCCAGGGTTTTTGGTTGGGGTATGTCAGGATTGTTATTGTGGGTGGGTGTGTGTACCTGTGTACCTGTGTAAATGTTCAGTATTTGTGTTTTATAGTTTGCTTTGTTTTTTTGTTTTTTACTGTATAGCACCTGGCAGCACTCATCTTTATTGACTGTACCTGGGCTCTCTTGTGTATGTGAGACAGTTGGTAGAGAGTGTGTGTGTGTGTGTGCGTGTGCGTGCGTGTGTAACTCAGGGTGAAAGAAAGCTACTCACACACACACACACACACACACACACACACACACACACACACACACACACACACACACACACACACACACACACACANCACACACACACACACACACACACACACACACACTTCCTGGGTTGGCTGCTCTGACGGAGACAGCCGCTAATGGGTTAATTTAATTCCAGCAGGCAGGGCACTCCGTCTTGTTGGGAACAATTAGCGGGGAATGGAGTGGTGAATATTTCATGAAGAGCAAGGTAGAAAAAGAAAACAGAGGATGAGAGAAAAAAAGCCTATTCCACTTAGCAGAGCGCAATGAGGGACCAACCTCACCCGCCCTGCTGTCTTCCCCTGCCTAACTCACTCTCTCCACAGCTCTCTCTGCCTTTCTATAGTCCCTTACCAAACCTGCCCCTTCCCTCTGTCTTTCAGAACAAGCAATGTACTGCATATTTTTTATTTATTTTTTACCTTTATTTAACTAGGCAAGTCAGTTAAGAACAAATTCTTATTTTCAATAATGGCCTAGGAACAGTGGGTTAGCTGCCTTGTTCAGGGGCAGAACAACAGATTTTTACCTTGTCAGCTCAGGGATTCAATCTGCAACTTTTCGGTTACTAGTCCAACACTCTAACCGCTAGGCTACCTGCCGTATGTGTGTATGTACTCTACACGTTTGTGCCTTTGTGGTGTCTACGTACTTGTGTGTGCTATGCACATATGTTGTGTGTTAACCTTACGTCCCTCACCCACTGAGACTCACTCAGAGCTCACACAGAGAGACTATATAATAAATAGACTATACAGTGCTTGTTGATTGACAGGTGTTGTTGGTCAGTAGAGGCTCAGTATAGCCTGTGGCCTGAGGTGACTGACTATAATACAATACACTACAGTTACTAGCTTCTATCTGTCAGTCAAGCTGTCCTCCCAGACCCCAGAGAGGAGAAAAACAAACACAACTCGTTAATTGATTTATTGATCGTTACCAGCCAATCAAATGGTTGAATTATTAATCAAATAATTAAGTATACTGTATGTAGATAACCCCAAAAAAGTTATGTAGTGTAATGGCATTGATTGGGGACACCTAACACTTATATGTTGTCATGGAAATAATGGGAGCGTTAGTCATACTATGGAGGAGGATATTGATTGGCTGTCTGACAGCTTTAGTGTTCAGCCCATAATCTTCTCCTGCTGCGGTCTGGACTAATCAGGGAAGGGCTCTGCAGGGGTTAACTCATGAGTGTCACTGTGTAGCAGATTGTTTTTAGGCAGTTGTTATGCTTGGTTGTCCATACCCACAAGAAGCAATGACCATAGTGTAGCACCTTGGATGAATTTGGTATTTGAGGTCAGTGTTGTCTGAGGTAGGTAGGAAGTGTGATGTCCGTAACATCTCTGAATCCATAACACAGGGTTAGTAATCTAGTGCTCTCTAAGCACGCTCCTTTACCCTATTCTCCTGTGTATTCTCCCTCAAATGAAGTGCAGGGATATAATGCACCATATTGATATTTGACAGACAGTACTTCAATAATGAAAAACAACAACAGTATAAAATGACCCAGTGTGTCTATCCCTTTTGCCGACTCTATATGATCCATACATCAACAGACCATCTCACAGCCAGGTGCATTAATGCCTTTTGTTCATATCAGCAGTTCAGAGACCATTAAGAAGAAAGAAGAGCATTGATAGAACTGTGAAGCCTGTTGGATCAGATGACAAGCTGCTCCTATAGCAGAAGTCTCTACAGAACTACAAAACATCCAATAACGTACAGATGTAATTTGAGCCAGTTTGCTACAACAGGAACATAATCCTGCAGAAACAGGAAATGTGAATTATTATGTGTATTATAATTAATGTAATTTTTTTTGTACGGGTTGATACACTTTGTTGGGGAAAATCAAATTAAGATCATACATATTTATTGATTCAACAAATCCTAACAATGAAATTAGTTATTCTAGTAGCGGTAAATCTCAGGTTATTGTGATATGATTTCACAAGAGCAAATCATTTGAAACAAATAAGTGTGAAAGGTTAATAAGCACAAGGCAGTAACAAGTATTGATAAACTATGTAAACTGACACACACCTCACATCCTCACAACACACACACAAGCAACAACACACACCACACACACACCACACACACACACAACCACACCACACACACACACACACACACACACACAACACACACACACACACACACCCACACACACACACACACACACACACCACACACACACACACACATCACACATCACGTGTGGCTGTAGTTAACAGACAGACAGGGAGCAGATGAATAGATGAAGCACTGATGTAATAATGGATGCCTTTGTTTCTACACTTCTCGACAATCAAGAGGCCATTCCACAGGCCAAGAGGCCTGGATGCTGCCTCGGTCCTGGTGGGATCATTGGAGACGCTCGTGTGTGGTCTCTGTCCAGCCTCTTTCCGGAGTTGATAAAGTAAACGCTTGCCACAGATGGGATTGAAAACAACACCTGTACAAATGTCAGACAAAGGTCAGTCAAAACCACGTTGTTTGGCGTTGGGCAATTAGTTAGCCACAGCATGCGCATCACCCCAGCAATACCAGCAAGATGCAGAAAGCCATGAC
>NC_036863.1:26918438-26930891 GCF_002910315.2 Salvelinus sp. IW2-2015 | reverse complement strand
TGACTTCAACACTATTAACAGTATTAATGCCCTTACTGTCTGCTCTGACCTGACTCAACACTATTAACAGTATTAATGACCTTATGTCTCTGACTGACTCAACACTATTAACAGTATTAATGACCTTACTGTCTCTGACCTGACTCAACACTATTAACAGTATTAATGACCTTACTGTCTCTGCCTGACTACAAACACTATTAACAGTATTATGACCTTACTGTCTCTGACCTGACTCAACACTATTAACATTATTAATGACCTTACTGTCTCTGCTGACTCAACACTATTAACAGTATTAATGACCTTACTGTCTCTGACCTGACTCAACACTATTAACAGTATTAATGACCTTACTGTCTCTGACCTGACTCAACACTATTAACAGTATTAATGACCTTACTGTCTCTGACCTGACTCAACACTATTAACAGTATTAATGACCTTACTGTCTCTGACCTGACTCAACACTATTAACAGTATTAATGACCTTACTGTCTCTGACCTGACTCAACACTATTAACAGTATTAATGACCTTACTGTCTCTGACCTGACTCAACACTATTAACAGTATTAATGACCTTACTGTCTCTGACCTGACTCAACACTATTAACAGTATTAATGACCTTACTGTCTCTGACCACTCAACACTATTAACAGTATTAATGACCTTACTGTCTCTGACCTGACTCAACACTATTAACAGTATTAATGACCTTACTGTCTCTGACCTGACTCAACACTATTAACAGTATTAATGACCTTACTGTCTCTGACCTGACTCAACACTATTAACAGTATTAATGACCTTACTGTCTCTGACCTGACTCACCACTATTAACAGTATTAATGACCTTACTGTCTTGACCTGCCTCAACACTATTAACAGTATTAATGACCTTACTGTCTCTGACCTGACTCAACACTATTAACAGTATTAATGACCTTACTGTCTCTGAACTGACTCAACCACTATTAACAGTATTAATGACCTTACTGTCTCTGACCTGACTAAACACTATTAACAGTATTAATGACCTTACTGTCTCTGACCTGACTCAACACTATTAACAGTATTAATGACCTTACTGTCTCTGACCTGACTCAACACTATTAACATGATTAATGACCTTACTGTCTCTGACCTGACTCAAACACTATTAACAGTATTAATGACCTTACTGTCTCTGACCTGACTCAACACTATTAAAGTATATAATGACCTTACTGTCTCTGACCTGACTCAATAACACTTTACAGTTAAATTGAGGCCTCTGTATATTGTTATTTAGTCTACAATACCCATTCATGAACACACCATATTGTTATTTAGTCTACAACACCCATTCATGAACACACCATATTGTTATTTAGTCTACAATACCCATTCATGAAAACACTATATTGTTATTTAGTCTACAATACCCATTCATGAACACACCATATTGTTATTTAGTCTACAATACCCATTCATGAACACACCATATTGTCTATGCTATTATCTGCTGCTGTTGTAAATAGATGTAGGATTTTTCTCCATGTTCTGAGCTGGGTCATCTCTAGCACCAGAATAACATATTCCATGGAGTATCATGGTGAACCACAAATATTTGCATCAGAATGGTAATTCTGATTATAGTGAAGATGAATAATAGTAGCTGTTCTTTGCTTGTCAATAGCTCTAATTATATGCTGGTTTTAAAGTGAATGCCAATAAAGGAAGCCATTCTAAAGTGTTAGGTGCAGATCATATGTGACCACTATTGACTGACCTGGTAGGGAAATGTCTCTAATGATTCATGCAAAAACCACTGAAACCTATCTGAAATGCAACCACACTGGATGAATAATGGGGCATGAGTCCAACAAACCAAATCAAGGAACACATTTTAAAAAAGGACTCTAGAGTTCTGGTATTACACGCCTCCTTGTCTCCTTTCCTTCATCTGTATTGATGTCAACGAATAGTACAGATGAAAGCAGACACGTGGCGTAGTATGCATCCATTATATTGACGTCACTTATTCTGGCTAAATCAGATCAGTACAAGCAAAGTAAAGGAGAAGAAACAAGGAGAGGAAGCCACTTTAGAGTATTGAGATGCACCCCAAGTCTTTCTTTGGGAACGATACTTATTGTTCCCATTCCTAAATCCTAAGGCGTTCCCAGGACAGGGAGTGTGTCTGGGGAGCCTTGTCACCAGGCTGTTGGAGTCAGGGATCAGTCGGAAAACAGCTTTGTGTGATTCCCTCCCAATCAATAACCTGGCTGAGAAAGATGGATGGAGCTCCCCTCTCGTTAGCCTAGCACTGTCGTCTCTCCCCGTCCCTGTCACTACTTCACCTGGATCACAGAGCAGACAGTCCCCTGGGACAATCACACACAGACACACATTTGCACCACT
The DNA here is from genome assembly GCF_002910315.2 of Salvelinus sp. IW2-2015. Taxonomy (NCBI): domain Eukaryota; kingdom Metazoa; phylum Chordata; class Actinopteri; order Salmoniformes; family Salmonidae; genus Salvelinus; species Salvelinus sp. IW2-2015. The sequence goes on along the minus strand of NC_036863.1, from coordinate 26,928,485 downwards.
TAGATGGTCGTTTGGAGTTCATCACTGGGTTTTATTTGAATTTCACATAAACAAGATGCCGCCAAGCTTTGTTGAGTTGATTTGTGACAGCAATAGCTGTGTCTTAAGAACTAGACTGAGCATGTTTACATTTGTTTATATAGTATCTAAAGGAAAAACAAACTTGTTCCCGTATTAATTTAAGTACCACATTAAATCACTATTCCCCAGTTTATGTAAATATATAGTGGCATGTAAAATGTATCAAAAACGCTGGAAAACTAAAATGTAAAACAGAGTTACTTTTGTCCTCCGAAGAGGATGTGGATGTGCCAATAATATWTTTTTTTTAAATACAATAAAAAAATTAACAATATATATATTATGTTATTTTTGTTAGTTTGTTTAAGTACCTATTAATGTGAAGTGATCAGTTGTTGTATCTCTACACTCTGGTATTTAGTCAAATGAGAGTGTTGATAAGATCAGGGATGGCACTCAACACAGTAACCACAGTCTGCTTTAAAGCTGTCATGGCCATTGCTCCCTGAACAGCCAGACCAGACCAGACCTGCATCATTTAGTCACCTACCTGCCTGCCGTTTACCATTTACCTCCAACACCCCACAGACGCTGATAAAAGACCCTAGCTGACATTCTTTGAAAAGGGCATGAGGGGGGAGGACAGGGAACTAGTATATTGTTTTGCTACAGTCCTTACTGTGACAAATAGCACAATCTGTTTCCATTGTGTACCCCTCCTTTCCCCCCTACACACTCTTTCCACCATGCCAACAGCAGGTGTGTGATCGCAGGACTTGGAGGGGAGTTTGGGCCCTGGAGCAGAGAGCATAGAGTGGAGGGATGTCCTCTCTGGATGAGCAGCAGAGGGGACACACACACACACACTCTCTCTCTCTCTATTGGGTGCGATGGTTGTGCCAGTAAGTGAGCCGTTGATGCAGCAGATTGAGAGAAAGAGGAATCAGACCTTATTCTGTGCAATACACTTAGCTATCATTTGATGCTATACAATACATTATGCAAATATGTTGGCAAAGTAATTGTTTTTGAAATCATTGATTATTTATTTCTGAGTGTTATTGAAGTTGGGTTGATATCAGGGCATGCTCTTCTGTCAGATAATTGTGTGTGTGCATGCGTGCGTGTGTGTGTGTGTGTGTGTGTGTGTGTGTGTGTGTGTGTGTGTGTGTGTGTGTGTGTGTGTGTGTGTGTGTGTGTGTTGTGTGTGCTGAGGGTAGGGGAGGAGTGTTGAGTGTGTAAACCAGTAGGTGGGTTATTACACAACCCATCCCCTCCAGGGGGAACAGCAGTCAATAAAACATCTGCCACCTTCAGAAATCTCCTCTCTCAGCTCCAGCCCAGTTAGTTCTGATATGACCCTGCTCTCTAGTTTCCTAGAAGGCCAACAGTCCCAGACCCAAGCTCATAGCTATCTACCAACAGTGACATGTTCACCACTCCCTGCTTCAGGCTTAAAGGGCCAATGCAGACGTTTTTATCTCAATATCAAATCATTTCTGGATAACAATTAAGCTTGCTGTGATTGTTTTCAATTAAAATGGTCAAAAAGAAACCAAAAGAGCTTCTTAGCTAAATGTAATTTCTCAAGCAAGAACTTTGCTAGGACTGTCTGGGAGTGGTCTGAGAGAGGGGCCATATTGGAGGAGCAAACAGGAGCGATGTGTAAACTGAAAACTAGCTGTTATTGGCAGAAAGGAGGGCAAACTCTCTTTGTTATTGATCTATTAACTTATACTGCCCGGTGATGTCATTTTCAAACAGCTCTTACACTAAAAGTGCATTATCAAAACTTAACAATTTCACACTATATTTATAAAACACAGGAAAATCTGGAAAAAATATGTTTTTGACTGCACTGCCCATTTAAGGTTTCTTTAAATGGTGTTTCTGCTAAATCTGTGCCTGGGCTCAAGGTTGAGAGTCTCCGGATGCAGCCATCAGATATTGGCTGACTGACTTGTGTTACCCTCAGACACACACAGACATCATGGTCTCACATCCTGGTTCCTACCCTAACCCTAACCCTAACCGTACCTTCATGTCCACACCACTGTTCAACTCCAACCATAGCAATAACCTCTCTTACACTCACTCCCAGCACCTTAGCACACATGCACTCACTAACACACGTCAACACAAAGGCTCAAACACACACACAAACACACTCCCATTCACACACATCAATGCTACACGGCCACTCCATGACGGCTGCTACTGGACTCCTATTTATTATTACTTCACAAGCTGTTGCACAATATACATATGTAAATGTCCTACTTTCATTTGTTTGAGTGCCTTCTTGTATTATATTTTTGGTAAATGTTTATCTATTTCTATTCATTGAACATGTATTGTTATTACTCTTTTATACACTTAGCCTACTTACTTTCCTATTGTTGTTGTAATGTCGAGTGGTGAACCTGCAAGTAAACATGTCGTTGTACTGTGTACTCCATTAACATGTACAGTATATCATGTGTATATGACAAAATAAACACACTTTAACACTACACTCTATCTAGGTGCTATCTAGAACCTAAAAGTTTTTTTTGTCTGTCCTCATAAGAGAACCCTTTGAAGAACCCTTTTTGGTTCCAGGTAGAACCCTTTTGGGTTCCATGTAGAACCTTTTGGGGTTCCATGTAGAACCCTCTGTGGATCCAAAAAGGGTTCTCCCTGAAACCAAAAAGGGTTCTCCTTTGGGGACAGCCAAAGAACCCTTTTTGGAGTGTCCACATCATGGTGCTGATGATACTGTTATTTACTGTTGTGCCTCGTCTCTTACAAAAGCTTTCCAGAACTTGCAAACTGCTTTTTATACTGTTCAACATACCTTCTGTCAATTGAAGCTCATCCTCAATACTGACAAAACTAAACTAATGGTGTTTTCTAAAGCAAGAAATAGACCTCTGAACCTTTCACCTATTACTACCTGTCAGGGCAAGGAGATTGAGGTTGTAACCTCATATAAATATCTTGGAATTTTAATTGATGACCGCCTCTCTTTTAAATTGCATATTCAACAACTTACAAAAAAACTGAAGCTAAAATTGGGATTTTATTTTAGGAATAAGGCCTGTTTTTCTTTTGAAGCCAGAAGGAGGCTAGTATCAGCTACATTTATGCCTTTACTAGACTATGGGGATATTMTATATATGAATGCTTCCGCTCAGTGTTTGAGATCAATTGACACCCTTTACCATGGCACTTTGAGATTTATTTAAAACTGGAAAACCCTTACGCACCACTGCACTTTGTATACCAGGGTTGGCTGGCCTTCTCTAGTCACTCGTAGGCTCAGTCACTGGTATACTTTTATTTCTAAAGCCATTTTGGGTTTACTACCTTTTTATTTGGGCATTTTTATGGTTCACAAATGTGGTGGGTACTCTCTTCATTCGCTGGACTTTATCCTGCGAACTGTTCCAAATGTCCGAACTGAAATTGGTAAAAGGGCTTTTATGTACTCTGCGCCATCATCTTGGAACGCCTTACAAAATACTTTTAAACTGGAAGAACTTGTCCCGATTGGTATTTTTAAATCACTGATGAATGATCTTGAGACTGATTCCCTGACCTGTCAATGTTTTTAGTTTGCTGTTTTTGATTTTGTTATACTCTTGTGAATTCAATGGTTTTTACTAGATTACTTGTAGTTTTTCATGTTGTTTGTCTATAATTTTGTAATGACTTGGTGCTGCCTATCTTGGCCAGGACGCTCTTGAAAAAGAGATTTTAAATCTCAATGAGCCCTTCCTGGTTAAATAAAGGTTAAATAAAATCAATCAAATAAAAATGGTTCAACCCTAACCTTAACCATAACCCTAACCTTAATCCTTTCCTGATTGGCTCCTTTCCTTTCCTGATTGGACATATCCATGATGTCTCTTGACCGCCGCTGTTCCCAGTATTTATGCTGCAATAGTTTATGTGCTGAGGTTCAACCTGCTTTGTCTTATGTGTGGTCTTCGGCATGTTGCCACTAACCCTGTCTTTCTCTCTCTTTGTTCCTACTGCAGTTGCTGAAGACACTACAGCCTGACGACACCCTGATGTGCCTGTCCTAAGTCCCCCTGGTCATGCCGCTGATCCCTCCTCACCTGTGACCTCTACCTCCATTGGATCTACACACAGCCTATCCTGTCCATCTTATCCGTTTGAGTCTGATTGCTCTCAATATTTATTTTCCTTTCAAGAGAGTTTTCTTTGCTTCAGCCTGCTCCTTGAGGTCTAGGCCGGGTAACTCTAATGTTGGTGACGTAAAAAGGGCTTTATAAGTCCAATTTGATTGATTGATTGATTGATTGATTTTCAGCTGCTGCATTATTATGACAGTCAATCACCCCTCTCCTTCCCTGAAACTCTTTCATTCTCTCTTCTCACTCTCTCTCTCTCTTTCTCTCTTGTTAGTTCTCCCACTGTTCAAGCCCCATCTTGTGTCAACTCTCAGCGGTAGGCAGGTTTCTATCATATGTGCCATCGCGTTTCTGTGTGTGTGTGTGTGTGTTTGTGTTGGTGTGTGTGTGTGTGTGTGTGTGTGTGTTTGTGTGTGTGTGTGTGTGTGTGTTGTGTGTGTGTGTGTGTGTGTGTGTGTGTTGTGTGTGTGTGTGTGTGTGTGTGTGTGTTCTGCTTCCCACCGGAAGCAGAATTTGAATTCAAATAAATTAAACTGAGACAGGAAGCATGAATGTCTCATTCATTTGACTAATCCTTTACCAAAAGCATCTGCCACTTATTACTGCATAGATAAACATACTATTACTGCATAGAATAAACATACTATTACTGCATAGAATAACATACTATTTACTGCATAGAATAAACATACTTATTACTGCATAGAATAAACATACTATTACTGCATAGATAATACTATTACTGCATAGAATAAACATACTATTTTACTGCATAGAATAAACATACTATTTACTGCATAGAATAAACATACTATTTACTGCATAGAATAAACATACTATTTCTGCATAGAATAAACATACTATTTACTGCATAGAATAAACATACTATTACTGCATAGAATAAACATACTATTTAAAATATTAGCTTGATTGCAACTCAAACAGTATTTTCTTCATGAGATTGGTTGGTCCTTCCATTCTGTAGTGTTTGATGCATTTGGGGAAATGTTTTTAATGTTTATATTTAATAACATTTAAGTGAGTTATGAATTAGTATAAACCTACAAAAGGATATATTTACAGACTACTGTAATATAAAAATGCATTTAAGGGGAATGAGTCTCTAAAATCGAATGTTTCATCCATATTTGTTACACAGTATTGGTCACCATATGTAAAAATAAGCATATGTATAAGTGATTTGTAGAATTCATTAGCAATTTATGTGTGTGTGCGTGCGCACGTGTGTGCGTGTGTGTGTGTGCGTGTGTTTAACAGTACAATATATCATTTAAATTTCATACATTTTTTATGCCAGAGGGGGTTATGTCGGGTTATGCTTGTCATCAGTTTGATGGCCTGTCATTGGTGGATCACTGAGAGTCCCTCAGCATCTGTGATCTCCTGTGATTGACGGCTATATGGTATAGCGCTGTGTACCTGCTCGATCCTACCGCAGTGTATTGACAGTGACAGACAGATTGACTGTGTGCTGCTCTCTTCACTCACACACACACACACACACACACACACCACACACACACACACACACACACACACACACACACACACACACACACACACACACACACACACACACACACACCTGTATATTCTTAAGGCACCAGTAATATCCCAGATAGACAGATCGTTATGGTAATGCTGTGAGAGGAGAGGAGACAGCTCCCATACAGGCTAATCTGTCATATGGACATGTCCCGGGTTTGTTTTTATCTTCTGCACACACACCATCCGCTGACCCCTGATTTATGTCCTCTGAACTCTACCCCTGATCCCCATAGCCACAGGAAGTAGTTTGGGGGTGGGGGTGCTGCAATTTTTTTCTTAAAAAAATGTTCAGGGTGTGCTGCAGCACCCTCAGCACCCTTACTTCCCGTGGCTCTGCTGATCCCCCTCTCTTTCTTTCTCTCTTCTCTATGCTCTTCTTTATTTTGGGACCATGATACAAGTGGCTCCTAGTGTTCTCCGCTCGGAGGAGTGAGACTTTAATATTTAATATTTCTCTTCATATAATACCCCTTTCCAATGCCCCGCAGCTAGGAGTGACACAGCGGCACATGGCGCCCTATGAAAAATGTATCCCATCAAGCCGACACTGTGTGGGAATTCCACCGCAGGGAAGGAAGAGGCCAAGAGTTTGATCTCCCTCCTCCCGATGAAAAAGTGATGTCTTGTCTTCATATCTCGTTCTACGGCGGAACAGGGTTGTGGTGGAGGGGTTGGAGGAGGGATGGGTTGAAGGGTAGAGGGGTGAAGAAAAGGGCTGTTCGGGTGTAGAGGGTTTCATGTAAAACATGCTGGCTGTACAGTAACAAAGCACTGTTACAGCAAATAAAGGCCCTGCACTGCAGCATTGGGCTGGGTTCCATTCACTGACATGCAGTGCAGGAACACTTAATGAATTGGACCCTGGGTTTTTGTCAGACCATGTGACCTAAACAGGAAAACTCTAGGCCATATTTATAGCTGAAGAATTGGTACTGAAGTGGTGGTGCTGAACTTTGGAATTCCGATCACGCCGCTGTCCGCTTCAGTGGTGCTGAACCGCCACTTACACTGCATGTTTGTTGAACATCAGACCTTTCATTTCTTTGGCAAAGCTACCACAGGAACTGATCTAAAGGAACAGGGAAAGTTTGACGAGAGAGAGAGAGAGAGAGCGAGAGAGAGAGACTGTGTGTCTCTGAGGTGTACTGAAGAGGGAGTGGTTTGTTGAGGGGAGAGAAAGCAGACTAATGGACACTTCCTAATGGCAGCAGGGTGATTAGTACAGGAAAGACCCAGGACCGATGAACCTATACTCTATTCTGAGCCTAATGAACACTGCCTGACATAGAGCACAAACACACACACACCCTCATAACAACTCTTGCTCATACTGTATATACTGTAATATTGAACAGAACAGTTGCATTCAATATTCTACTGTTTCATTCAATATTCTACTGTTAAGTTCAATGGTCTACTGTTTCGTTCAATAGTCTACAGTTTTGTTCAATATTCTACTTAGATTGATTCATGCAAAAATATAATCATATCACCCTCAATTGAAAATAACACCTTAAAATATGATATTGTGCCATAGTGATGGACAATCTGACAACGCACGCCATACATAAATACATTAGAGTTGACAGATGCATTTATTATCATACTTGATTTGTTTTCCAAATCAGGGCTGAGGAAAGGGCTTTGTTCAATTTATTCTCTCACAACTCAGTGTGTGTGTGTCGTGTGTACATACTGATGTCTTAATTACTGCTTATTATTATGACATTCTGTCCTGAGACTTGGCTCTAGCACAGCTCTCTACGGGGCTTTTCCTCTGTCTTCATTAAGGAGAACATCAGGTGCAGATTTAGCAGAATAACTTGTCCCTAATATAAACATGGCCCTTTGCCAAACACAGTATCTGTGTGTCTATCAATGATGTGTATAAAGCTTGGATGACTGACAGGGGGCGCTGTATTGAAGCCACCGTGCAGCCATTTTGGTACTCCTCTATTGTGAAAAAAAGAAATGTACAAGCTTGTGAGATCTTATACGTGTTGTTCTATGAGATAATATCAATCAATTAACAAGATCTTTATGAATTATGAAGCTTTTATGTGCTTTATGTACTTTTTTGGTAACATAAATGATTCAAAATTCACAAAAAGTGACGTTAGCTGATGAACATTATCTTATAGAACTAAACGTATAAGATCTCCTAAGCCTGTTTACCACAGACCTTATTTTCAGCGTTTATCCAAAAACCCTTACAAAAATGACATTAATTTCCCCATAGGCTTGCGCTTATAAAAATGCACCATTACTGTTGCTCTATATCGTTGCTTCAATCCAGGGTTTATATACATCATCAGTCTCTGTCTGCCATCTGGTGGGGAAAGGGGACTGGCGCAGGGAGGACTGTATGGTGAGAGGATGTTGGAAAGATGACAATATATCTTGAACCAGGTCAATGGGAGCAGGCAGGTGTGCACAGGTCCAGTCCTCAAGGGCTGCAATCTACCTATTTTAATCTGCCTTCTAATTAGGGACTGATTTCTGATTTGGCTGATGGGAAATCAAGTGTCTTCCTGAAAACCCCATGCACCTCCAAACCCCTTCAAACTACCTCTTGAAATTGCTTCTTTGACTGCCACCTTCCATGCTCATCATGGAGGACTGCTCATCCAAATAATCTCTTCAAAGCCCTCCAGACCCCTTCTACAGGATATAGCTACAGTGCCTTCAGAAAGTATTCAGACCCCTTGACTTTTTCCACATTTTGTTAGGTTACAGCCTTATTCAAAAATTGATTAAATAATCCCCCCCATCAATCTACACACAATACCCCATAAAGATAAAGCAAAAACTGTTTTGTAGAAATGTTTGCTAATTTATATTAAAAAAAGGGAAATATCACATTTACATAAGTATCCAGACACTTAAGTACTCAGTACTTTGTTAAAGTACRTTTGGCAGSGATTACAGCCTCAAGTTTTCTTCGGTATGACGCTACAAGCTTGACACACCTGTTTTTGGGGAGTTTCTCCCATTCTTCTCTGCAGATCTTCTCATGCTCTGTCAGGTTCGATGGGGAGCGTTGCTGCACAGCTATTTTCAGGTCTCTCCAGAGATGTTCGATCGGGTTCAAGTCCGGGCTCTGACTGGGCCACTCAAGGACATTGAGACTTGTCCCGAAGCCACTCCTGCGGTGTCTTGGCTGTATTTCCTAGGGTTGTTGTCCTGCTGGAAGATGAACCTTCGCCCCAGTCTGAGGTCCTGAGCGCTCTAGAGCAGGTTTCATCAAGGATCTCTCTGTACTTTCTCCAATCATCTTTGCCTCGATCCTGACTAGTCTCCCAGTCCCTGCCGCTGAAAAACATCCCCACATCATGATGCTGCCACCACCATGCTTCACCGTAGGGATGGCAACAGGTTTCCTCCAGACATGACGCTTGGCATTCAGGTAAAAGAGTTCAATCTTCGTTCCAAACTTCTTCCATTTAAGAATGATGGAGGCCACTGTGTTCTTGGGGACCTTCAATGCTGCAGAAATGTTTTGGTATCCTTCCCCAGATCTGTGCCTCGACACAATCCTGTCTCTGAGCTCTACGGACAATTCCTTCGAACTCATGGCTTGGTTTTTGCTGTCGGACCTTATATAGAKTGGTGTGTGCCTTTCCAAATCATGTCCAATCAATTGAATTTACCACAGYTGGACTCCAATCAAGTTTAAGAAACATCTCAAGGYTGATCAATGGAAACAGGATGCACCTGCACTCAATTTTGTGTCTCATAGCAAAGGGTCTGAATACTTYTGTAAATAAGGTATTTCTGTTTTTGTGCTTGTGTTTGGGCTTGTGGGAGGGTTTTGAGGGGTCATTGTACTAGAAACTTCTGCTTAACCTGGCAACCCTGGACAAAAGGCAAAAATACCTCATGACAACATAAAACTGCAACATGAAAATGGAAAACTTAAGGAGGAAATCTGCTTTTTCTTACTTGCTTTGTTTGGTTCTCAAGCATTTTATGGAATTTCTTGTAAAGCATTGCTTGTAAACATGGTTAAGATCCTTTAAAATGTCCATTAAATAAGAGAGCGGGTGAAGACTTCCTCATTAGGTCCTCTTTAGTATTCATCATTTGTCTTCATATTACAACTGCACTCAAGCTGATTCAAATCTATACTGTAGTAAAAGCAGTAAGTTATGGGCAGGACCTAACCGTTTATTTCATGCAAAATGGACCCCATAGCCTAACATACACTTAACTAGATAAGTGTCTGTACTGTGTGTGTGTGTGTGTGTGTGTGTGTGTGTGTGTGTAGGCTATGTGTGGCTCTTAGATGACCAATTAGCTTACCCCTTGGAAGGAGCCC
>NC_036863.1:26891192-26916626 GCF_002910315.2 Salvelinus sp. IW2-2015 | reverse complement strand
TGGGGGTGTCTGTGTGTGTGTGTGCGTTGTGTTTGTCTGTTGTGTGTGTGTGTGTCTGTGCGTGTGTGTGTGTGTGGTGTGTTGTTGTTGTGTGTGTGTGTGTGTGTGTGTGTGTGTTGTGTGTGTGTGTGTTGTGTGTGTGTGTGTGTGTTGTGTGTGTGCTGTGGTGTGGTGGGTGTGTGTGTGTGTGTGTGTGTCTGTGCGTGTGAGTGTGTGTGGTGTGTGTCTGTGCGTGTAGTGTGTGTGGTGTCGGTGCGTTGTGAGTGTGTGTGGCAACCCCTTTAGCTCTCTAGGGTGTAGGGGATTAGAAGCAGTCTCTCTGGAGGGGTCATTAGACACCACTGATTATCTAAGAACCCCTGACCCCCTCCATCACCCCCAAAGCCCCCCACGCTAACCCAACACCACCCCCACAGTACCTCATGCTACCCCCCACATCCTGTCATCTCCTTGGGGCCCAGGTGGGGGTGGGGTGGGGGCTGCAGAGGTGTGTCATCTGATATGATGAGGAGTACAGGAGTGACCCTATATAGTGCCTTCGGGAAAGTATTCAGATATTTTTGTTATTTAATCCATTTTAGAATAAGGCTGTAAAGTAACAAAATGTGGAAAACATCAAAGGGTCTGAATAGTTTCTGAATGCACTGTACATATACATCCCACAGGAGAGTTTGAGTGATGAAAGTTGGATGGAGGATCTCGAAATGTCTGTGCAAGAAACACTAGACAAACTTTCTTAAAGAATGTTAGCCTATTTTCTGGCAACTGTGCCTTTATTATGTGTTATTATGTGTCAGATGTTAAGACTACAAACCGTTATAAATGGCCTATTTGCGAGATTGACTTTTTATTTCAATAGACACACCTACTGACAAAAACTTGAGTATATAATTGTAATTCAACTTTGCCATGGTTTGCTGAGCTAGATGCAGGTAGCCTATAGCCTCTGATAGGCCAACATCTCATTTCAGGGAAATGTCCACGATGAAACTGACATTAAATGCAGAGAATGATACATTTGCGATAGAGCTGTGACCATGATCTCAATTGATCATTTGAATTGATAATTGGCGCAGTACATCACTGGGGRCAAGCTTCCTGCCATCCAGTTCCTCTATACCAGGCGGTGTCAGAGGAAGGCCCTGAAAATTGTCAGAGACTCCAGCCATCCCTCGTAGACTGTTCTCTCTGCTACCGCACGGCAAGCGGTGCCGGAGCGCCAAGTCTAGGTCCAAAAGGCTTCTTAACAGCTTCTACCCCRAAACCATAAGACTCCTGAACAGCTCATCAAACGGCTACCCAGACKCCTCTTTTACGCTGCTGCTGCTACTCTCTGTTTATAATCTATGCATAGTCACTTTAACTCTACCTACATGTACATATAACCTCAATTACCTTGACTAACCGGTGGCCACGCACATTGACTCTGCACCGGTACCCCCTGTATATAGCCTCACTTGCTTTTTTACTGCTGCTGTTTAATTATTTGTTACTTTAATTTTCAATTTTTTAGTTAACACATTATTTTAAATGTTTTCTTAAAACTTCTTAAAGCATTGTTGGTTAAGGGCTTGTAAGTAAGCATTTCACTGTAAGGTCTACTACACCTGTTGTATTCGGGGATATGAGACAAATACAATTTGATTTGAATTGAATTAACTAAACATGGCCATTAATAATTGCATAGTAACACAAGGCTACAACAATAGAGTTATATGCTGTTTATTAAATCTGTTTGCCAGCTTCAGGTACGCTACACAACTGGCACAAAGTGATTTGCGATGACTCCAGTGATATCTTCATTTCAACATATTTATTGTATCAAACAGGAGGTTACAGTAGCCTACAATGGCATATAAATTAARAGTCTATTTGATGGCCAACTGAGGAAAATGTAGCCTATCATTCTCCACATTTAATGTAATTTTCATTGTGGACTTTTTCCCCATAACAGAAGCATGCTAGGCAGTTCCATAACTTTCATTTCCAATTTCCACACGCGCAGCGCTCCAGACCCTAGAACTGTGCATGAGTAAAACCCTTTACTTTAAACCACCTCTGAGCGAATTTACCTAAAGAGCTCTAGTGRGCCTAAAGTCCTTTTCAAATTCTTTGTCGCTGTTATATCAGTTCTAGGGCATTAATATGTTTTATGAACATATTAATAAACACACCCCTCCGGCCCTCCCCATCCCCACCATTCACTCACTCACTTACCCACCCACTCACTCACTCACCCTTTAACAGCATGCCCACTGCCTGATATATATAGCATATAAGAGAAATGGCATGGCGGCCGCGGTGAAATTGAGAAGTAGGCCAAAAACACGCCACAAAGACATTTTCATCTGCGARATCGTTTTCAAAGTAGACCAATTCGCAGAAAAATCGCGGACATGGCAACTTTGCTTTTGTCACAAGATTGCAAGTGCAGAGAGGAAAAAATGACTCAGTTMTGTGGTTGTGGTGCCGAATGTTGAAAGAAAATTCATGCTTCTGCTTTCTCTGTCAGTTAGGTATTTAACTTAGATTGGGACTCAATGGAGCTGGCTGAAAGTTGCAGCATTCCAATGAATGATTATGGGGATGCCACAGGGTTACAGACRCCAGGTGCAGGGACACCTAGAACAGAGAACATCTACCAGTCTCTTCGGTCTCCAAACATAACGTCAATACAGAGACAGGCAAGTGAGTATTTTGTTCATATTTTCTACTACACTCAAATTAAATCGGTCAGTTGTGACTTTAAATGACTAAATATGTAGGCCTGCATGACTGATAATCAAGTATTATTGACAAGACAGTATTAATCTAATTTAGTCACTTCTGCATTTCAGAGCCACATAACAGGATGCAATGGAAAACGTTTGTGTTCCCTCTACTCCTCTTCAATGCACTTTTACTGATTATCATTCTGGTAATTGTTGGAGTTCACTGTAAGTAATTGAATCAACAATGCACTACTGAATATTTGATTGTTGTGATGATTATTATGTGAGGTTCTAAAAATMAAGTATAGCTGGGTTTTGGGTGTAAAAGACAGCTATGTCTGTCACCAACCACTGTTCCTAACCAAGTGTTCTACTCTTGTAGTTCATACTCTGAAACCTGAATACTATTGGTTGGTTCAAACTATGCAAGACCCAAACCTGTTCAACCTATTAGTCGTCTCAGGATTAAATATATATTTTTAAAAGAGCAGCTTTCTTATTATTTTTTGCTAGATTCCCATTTCACCGGGGCATTGTCATCTAAAAATGGAGGTGGGTGACTTCATATGGCTACTGTACTGTATAAGTTAAATAAATCACACAAATGACCTCTATTTAGTAGATCAAGATGAAACACAACATGTGGAATGTCTTGCTGTAGTTTTAGTTGTTTAATTAGAAAGTACTGTGTTCTATTTCATTACCGGRAAATCCCAACTTCCAAGTCACATTTTCACTTAGTCTCTCATTGACATTAATGCATGATGTAAAAAAATGGATTTAACTGGAAGTTAGGATTCAACACTAACATTATATATTCACCATATTTGATGTGGTTACCTTTCACACTGTGGAATATTTCAACAGCATGGACTGCCAATACTAGTATGCTTATGTTCAGATTTCAGACAGAATGAAGAAGCGTGGCATCTCCATCACAATGGGTTCTATCTCTTCTGGCAGAGTGTGGGGGATTGCTTAACTGCTAATAGTTTCTGTCAGCAGAACAACGCTACTCTGACCACATTGCAGCCACATAACACGGTATGTCAGCATGTATACTCTGTCTGTGAAATAGTATACGCTTGCAGTGTAACTATATAGAATACAATTAACTTTCAGTGTCCGGTCATACATTTTCAGTTCAAAAATATTTATACTGAGCTAAAGGTGTAAAATGCATAAAGATTAAACGCATGAGTTTGAATARATAGGTTTGGTTGTTGGCCAGGGCCAGAGGACAGCAGCTTTGGGTCCTTGAGCTGAGGGATACGACCGAGGGATCTGCAGATGGTGCCACAGAGGTTCAGAATAATCCAATCTCTCATAATCCTTTTTCTATTATGTACAGTACTTCATTAAGAAAATGTTTTGTAATAAGTTCATTTTAACATTTGTTTGGTCCTCCTCAGGATGATTCTGAAAATGATGCTGATTGTGCCCTCTTGACTGGGGATCCCACCCAGCCCTCAATGAGCCCAGACCACATGAAGAGCCAGGGGTGGGTGTGTGAGAGGAAGGCCTCTCCACCGCATGTCTGTGGAAATCAATAAYATCCAATGTATTCCATTCAGGAATGAAAGCAGCTTTTCCTTGAATTTTTTCACTTTTTGTCACAATATGAATCGTTTTTTAATTCCTTGAACAATGTCCTTGTTTTAATGACCAAAATGTCTTGKTTAATTTTGGTAGTTATATGCTTTGATTCTATCCTGCATTTCAGGGCAACCGCTTGTGTCAGTGAACACAAGAGGGTGCTATGTAATTGTAAAGATTCAATAAGGTCTGCAAAGAACATTTTGTTCACAGCAGAACATTAATGAAACATGCACACATTTTCTTTACATGCAGAAGAAGTCACTGACCTGTAGATAAAACCATAAGCTTGCTAGGCTTCTCATCATCATTCAAATGATGACTGAAGCACGACAAAATGTAGCTGAAACATCTGTTTTAAAAAAGAATAGTAAATTTAGCTAGGCAAGTCAGTTAAGAACAAATTCTTATTTACAATGACGTCAGCCTACCCCAGCCAAACCCGGATGATGCTAGGCTAATTGTGCGCCGCCCCATGGGACTCCCAATCACGACTGGATGTGATGCAGCCTGGTTATAAACCACGGACTACAGTGACACCTCTTGCACTGAGATGCAGTGCCTTAGACCACTGAACCCCATCAAAGGACGTAGTGACACCTCTTGCACTGAGATGCAGTGCCTTAGACCACTGAACCAGGGACTGTAGTGACACCTCTTGCACTGAGATGCAGTGCCTTAGACCACTGAACCAGGGACTGTAGTGACACCTCTTGCACTGAGATGCAGTGCCTTAGACCACTGAACCAGGACTGTAGTGACACCTCTTGCACTGAGATGCAGTGCCTTAGACCACTGCGCCACTCGGGTGCCCAACACGTCATATATATTCTCATCAAAAATGTACTTTTATTTTAGTCCAAACCACAATAGACTGTATGAAGAAATAACTGTACATGTTGAGACATTTACTCAAATTAGTTTAGCCAAACACACTTTACATAAAAATGTATATTCGTGAAATGTCTTCAGAAAGACCTGAGCTAAAACATCAGAGCTGAAACATTAAACAGTCTCAATTATATCTCCTCTTCTTGTTTTTCCTATTGTACAACTTCATCCATAATCACTGTTTTATATTTTATACTTAATCACATTAAATTCCACTCAGATAGTGGTATTAGAAGGTTTGGGAAGAAATAGCTGTGTATCTGTGCGTTARAACCCCCCTTACATAGTCCTTACCAACACTGTGTGTATGCTGTGAGGATTCAGAAGCCTCTGATGCCATGAGGTGGCATACTGTATGTGTATAAGGTGGAGGAAGGACTGGGAGTGTCTGTGTTTAGGGAGACTGGGATTCTACACACATACAGCACCCCCTCTGTCCCCCAGGCTTAAAGCTAATTTATGCATGATCTGCAAATGTGGTCGGAGGCGCAGTACGGATGGCGTGAGGCAATTGCGGAGCCTCGGGAGGCATGCAGAGGCCAAATTGAGCTCTGTACCGCATCGCTGTGTGCCTCTCACATTTTGTAACAATACGGAGGGCTCCGTATAGCTCCGCATTGACATGATTGGTTGATGGTAGGTGGAGGAAGGTCCTGTATAAACACAAACTCACTTTGTTGACAACTTCCTTCACAACAGTTCTGCGCTGCTCGGCGAAGTGCAAGAAGAATGAATGCCCTGACTTCTGCAGAGGCCATATCACTGTAAATGCTGCATGGCCAATGCAGACATCGGATTGATCATCCAGTGCCTTTTATCCTTCCTTCACGGTCTACTCACTAATGGCTTATTACAGTCTAGGCCACTTGTCAAACTCCTCCCATGGAGGGCTGAGTGTCTGCAGGTTTTTGCTCCTCCCTTGTACTTGATTGATGAATTAAGGTCACTAATTAGTAAGGAACTCCCCTCACCTGGTTGTTTAGGTCTTAATTGAAAGGAAAAACCAAAAACCAGCAGGCACTAGGCCCTCCATGGGAGGAGTTTGACACCCCTGGCTAGACTGACTGAATGCTTTGTTTGTTTAGTGAATTATATCATTAATTAGATCTGAATAACACTGTCATATATCTAGGAAACAGACATGTGAAACAAAGTTTGTTCATTCCATTTCATTTCTTAGCTTTTCAAAGAAACAAAYTGACATTGTTTACATCACAGGTAAGAATCATCAACATTATTCTGTTTTGAACAGAAATCTTTTCCATAACATTTCCATGAACCTCATGCCCATATCCCTCCCCTGAAGCCTACTCCTTTATACACAGAATTCTGTGCATACCCAAAGATCCTTGTCCTTCTCCTCTTTACAATAGAATACATCATACATCAGTCAGTCATAGTATTATTAATATAATTAAAATAAGTACACAGCTCTCTCCTAACAGGAAACATTACCCTGATTGTACTTAACATACCTTTTTCCCACAACAACAGGTAGAACCTTTGATACGGTGAGGGGTCTCAGTATATAAAGTACCAGTCGAAAGTTTGGACACGCCTACTCATTCAAGGGTTTTTCTTTATTTTTTACTATTTTCTACATTGTAGAACAATAGTGAAGACATAAAAACTATGAAATAACACCTATTGAATCATGTAGTAACCAATTTTTTTTTAAACAAATCAAAATATCTTAAATTTGAGATTCTTCAAAGTAGCTACCCTTTGCCTTGATGACAGCTTTGCACACTCTTGGAATTATCTCAACCAGCTTCATGAGGTAGTCACCTGGAATGCATTTCAATTAAAAGGTGTGCCTTYTTAAAAATTCATTTGTGGAATTTCTTTCCTTAATGCATTTGAGCCAATCAGTTGTGTTGTGACAAGGTAGGGTTGGCATATAGAAGATAGTCCTATTTAGTAAAAGACCAAGTCCATATTATGGCAAGAACAGCTCAAATAAGCAAAGAGAAACAACAGTCCATCATTACTTTAAGACATGATGATTAGTCAACACGGAACATTTCAAGAACTTTGAACGTTTCTTCAAGTGCAGTCGCAAAAAACAACAAGCGCTATGATGAAACTGTCTCTCATGAGGACCGCCACAGGAAAGGAAGACCCAGAGTTACCTCTGGTGCAGAGGATAAGTTCATTAGAGTTACCAACCTCAGGAATCTGAAATTAACTGCACCTCAGATTGCAGTCCAAGTAACAGACACATCTCAACATCAACTGTTCAGAGGAGACTGCATGAATCAGTCCTTCATGGTCTAATTGCTYCAAAGAAACCACACTAAAGGACACCGATAATAAGAAGAGACTTTCTTGGGTCAAGAAACACAAGCAATGGACATTAGACCGATGGGTATCTGTCCTTAGGTCTGATGAGTCCAAATTTGAGATTTCTGCTTCCAACCGCCGTGTCTTTGTGAGATGCAGAGTAGGAGAACGGATGATCTCCACATGTGTGGTTCCCACCGTGAAGTATGGAGGAGGAGGTGTGGGGGTGCTTTGCTGGTGACACTGTCTGGGATTTATTTAGAATTCAAGGCACATTTAACCAGCATGGCTACCACAGCATTCTGCAGCAATATGCCATCCCATCTGGTTTGTGCTTAGTGGGACTATCATTTGTTTTCAACAGGACAATGATCCAAAACACACTTACAGGCTGTGTAAGGACTATTTGACCAAGGAGAGTGATGGAGTGCTGCATCAGATGACCTGGCATCCACAGTCACCRGACCTCAACCCAATTGAGATGGTTAGGGATGAGTTGGACCGCAGAGGGAAGGAAAAGCAGCCAACAACTGCTCAGAATATGTGGGAACTCCTTCAAGACTGTTGGAAAAGCAATCCAGGTAACTACCTCATGAAGCTGGTTGAGAGAATGCCAAGAGTGTGCGAAGCTGTCATCAAGGCAAAGGGTGGCTACTTTGAAGAATCTCAAATTTAAGATATTTTGATTTGTTTACCACTTTTTTGGTTACTACGTGATTCCATATGAGTTATTTCATAGTTTTGATGTCTTCACTATTATTCTACAATGTAGAAAATGAAAAAGAAAAAAAAAAAAAACTTGAATGAGTAGGTGTGTCCAAACTTTTGACTGGTACTGTATGTCTCATTTCTACATCACTTTGTACACGTCTCTGCAGTTCACCAAACTAAGAATCTTCAGACTTGGCAGAATTCTGGTTATTCTAGAATGCAAAGCGCCTTTATACAGCTGCTGTGTGGTATTATGTGAGAGTTAATATTGAAAACAATAAGTCATTAAAAGATGGTCTAACGATACCCAGTCCAACCGAAAGACTCTTAACTGGACTTGGCCATAGCCACGGTAGTTAAGTGAACCAAAACGTAGGGGACCTTCTCAGACGACCTTGGGGATTTAAGACCAACTGTCACGTCTGTTCAAATTCTTTAGACATGATTATGAGGTAAGAGAAGCTCATGAATGAAAATCCCCAATTAATAATAATCATTTTAAGAGAATAAAAAAGAAAAGTATATTATAAAAGTCACATCAAGCAATGCCACTGGCCTGTATGGTGAGACAAAGTTAAGATTAAAAACAGAGTAAGTCTACCATAGTGAAGTATGAGTAATCCATTGATCTATTGCTGTGTTTACACAGGTATCCAATTCTGATGTTTTTTTCCACTAATTGGTCTTTCGACCGATTACATCAGATCTTTTCACATCAGATTTTTTTCAGAGTTGATTTGATTGGTRTAAATACCAATTACTGAAAYATAGATTAGAATTGGGCTTCCTGTGTGGACACAGTCTATGTAATACAGGATTTTGGCACTAAAGTTCTCTGCATTAAAGCACAAGATACTGGCAGTAATGGGCTATGTTCAAATGATTAAAGGGATTTCATAAAACTGAATCACCACATCAAAAATACCACTTGTTTTTTTCTGCAAGAATATCTAACTGGTACGGGACTGGGGATATAAGGGAAGGGGGGACCTAGTGAGAATGAGTGAGGGTAACCGTTAGTGTGTGGACACCAAATAACACAGGCAGCCAGGCACTTGAGTGTCTTTTTCGGATGCACAGAGGACGTAGCCTGGTGCCTGATCTGTTTGTGCTGTRTTGAGTTGGCAAGAAAGAACAAACAGATTTCGGACCAGGCAACAGGGGATGTGTGTGTGATGTGATTTTCAGTCACTGTGGTTATAAAGCATGAGGGAACCTTAACAAGTAAGTGAAAGGAATGAATATTATTATTACATAAATAAAAATTACCCTGTTGATCATTGTGGGAGGCCAAATGTGGTCTGGAAATATCTTCATTAACTGATATCCATCACCACTGTAATCATGCTCTTTCTCTTGCACCTGCACGCACAGCATTCTTTAATCACATTGATCAGACATTCAATACCGTTCTCAGCCTGTTAGTGTCATAATATTCTGGCAAACACAAGTAGTAAATGTCACAGCAGTAAATGTGACGACTATCAACCTCACCTGCTCAGCTGAACCACACGTATGACTATTCAAATGTGTGTGTGGTTGGCATTATACAGCGCTGGTTTTTGGCTTAGCTCCAGCTGGTACTGGTAGGGTTCAGGCAGAAGAGTGAGGAAACGAGAGCTTTCATTGTGGCTGAAGAGTGAGGCACAGCATAAAGTAAAAAGAGGCTATTATTTTAGTACAGTTCACAAACACAGTAAGGCWGTTTGATTATGCTTACTATATAACTAAAACTCTATGTTTTCTGTCATTTTCAACATATTTACAATATTCTTAACACAAAATTACATTTGAGACAAACATAGTTTTCCCTCTCACAGACCAGTTCCAGATTCCCTGTGTAAAAATGTCTACAAACAAAACATTAGGCACTTTTTAAAAAGTATAATATATATATAGATGTATTTATTTATGTAGCTTTCATCAACATATGTATACTATATACTTTTTTAGTATGTACCTTTCTACTATTTCACATTTGTATAACAATTTCCATAAGTTTATGTTAAGGAAAAAGAAACAAATGTAATCTTGATTGGCTATATTCTTCTACCTCAGCGAACCCTGTTGTGTTGGTTTGGACCAGTAGTCTTTTGGCACACATTAGTATTGGATAGCAACAACTGGACAGGATGACAAAGAGTTAATGATGATTTGATGGGTTTGCCTTCACCTCTGTTACTCCTCTTCCAGTGAGAAAGGTCAGTAGGGAAACATACTGTTGCCAACCAATCCCACCATGGCTAGTTAGGACAGTGCTGCTCAACCCCAGGAGCAATGTCCAGATGAAGATGGATCATTAACATTCTGAAAGAAAAGAGGAAATATAGATGTTAACAAACAAATCATAACAAAACCGACAAGGAGAGGTCTGGATCTAGGATTTACACCTCCGCAGCCTAATGGGAAAATCTCTTTCTTTGTCTCCATCTCTCTCACATATGGCTGTAGCTGTAATGTCAATCAATAGAATGTGTTTCTTGTCTTCCTCGCTGTCTGTACACAGGTCATTTAACAATGCTACTAGAATATTTTTCAGTCTGAGAGTGAGCTAGACTGAATCCCCCCTCTCCCCCACCCYTTTCATTATGTGACATTTTTGAAAGCCGCAACAAATAATTATATTTTTGTCTTGGATTTAGCATTACAAAAGCATGGGTTTTGAAAGATAAATTAACATTACATCTGTGAGTGTATCACTGAAGTAACGCAGGTTTAATTAACACACAAATTGCACACAGCACAATAGAACATTCAGGAAGAAAAGAAAATCCTCACAGGGCCATTGTGACGAATGATCTCACATGGAAGTGTTTAAGTGGATGTTTGTGGGCATCACTGTAGAGTAAGTAGAACGACACAGAAGGATATCAGGGTTCTGGGAACAACCAGCTTGGGGATGAGGATTGGAGCCAAACAGGGCAAACGGGAGTAAACACTAAACCCAAAAACAAAACAAGGGGCTCTTGGCATGCTTGGGCAGTGTTTCAGTGGTGGCAACAACACAACACATTCCACTCCTGCTACACTAGATATGAGTCAACAATAAACAACAGCAGACCCCTTATAATGTGGTCAAATCAAATAATTATACATTTTGAAAATAACAAAATATTTGTAGAGTCTGAAGAAACAGTTTTTAAACAGGGTAGCCTACGGTCACTCACTACTCATCTCCAGCACAAGAAGCACAGACAAAAGATCTCATGAATAAACCTCGGATCGGAGTGATTCTGGTCTGTTCTGCCCACCAGCCACATCTGTCTCCTCCACTGTTACAGTTAATGCTTCTGTAGTTCCCTCAGTCAGCGCTGGAAACTCTCAACACAAGCACTTGTGTAAAGAGCTGAAACAAGGACTTCTCCTTCTTACCACACTCCTCAAGAGTTCTCAGCACTCTTCTCTCTCTAATTCCTGTTGATAACAACGTGTAACACGCGGGATATGAACCCAGGTCTCCCACAGGAGCATCTTAGACCATTAGACCAAGAGGAAATTCGCTGTTGGCTCGAGGGCAGACACTGGTTTCGAAGTTTGCAGGCATAGCTACCTAAACTAGTGACCATGTRCAACTCATGTCCACTACAAAATCATCTGCATTCTGTTGCCATAATTCAATATTTCAACATCCACAACTAAATACAAATCATTCAGCCCCAACTATTCATATCTCAACTTGACGGCAGTAAAGAAAATGTCAATGACAATACATAACCCTCTCTCGTCTCCTGCATCATCCTCTATTCCAATGCAGGCTTTGTTCCCTTAAAAAAAAACACATCCAGTCAATGGATCATGTACTCTGGAATCCATCTCTATAAAACATACAAACACAAAATCTTACGGTATTTGCCATGTGAAAGCCTATAGACAACAAGACACCCACACATTAACACAAACACCTGGCGACAGTCCTGACCCCTCCACCTCCACCCATGTGAAATGGCTCATTACCAGCAGACAAATCAATTGGCTTCGCTCTCTGAACGCCCACTTGTGAAAATGAGAGACTCTCTTTATACAACCCTCAGCCTGGCAGGCAGCTATACAACCCTCAGCCTGGCAGACAGCTCAACACTTCTTCTCACAGACCGGAATCCAAGCTGCACATCAGACATGGCTGAAAGCTTTAGGGTGAAAACAAGAATCCATAGATCAAGTGTATTTGGCTGGCTGAGAGTTGAATGTTGCACTGAGAGGAGTAACCACTTTATGTTTGGTGATGGTTGTTACCACACAAGAGCTGTGTGGGCTGTTTAATCACACACTAAAGGATAAGCACCTTGGGGTTGATGAAATGGCTTCATAACAAGGAGGAGATGAAGAAGAGAGTGTGAAAATAGGTTGTGAAGGTGAAAACAGCCTGGGTAGAACAGGGCAATTTGGCAAGGGTGGGTGGGGGCGGAAGGATCAGAATAAAAACAACACTTTCAGTGGCATCACTAAGGAAACGAAGCGAATAGGACTTCCTTTGACGTAAGCAAAATCAAAGAACCAAAAATACCTGTCTCCTTTCTCCAGGCTCTGTAACATACTGCACATGCTGCTGACACAGTGGCTCAGGAGTAATTATTTGACATTCGCTGACAGCAAACAATCTCTACCACAGGTAATGAAGACCACTGACACTGGTCAGYGCCCAGGGGATGACATGGTTCTACACACAACCTGCTGACCACCAGACATGTCATAGTTTATGGTTCAACTTCAGTCATCCGGTTCTAAAGGATGATATCATGTAACCTAACCTGTATTCCACAGTTCTTTATACACGGCTTACGGTACGTCACCCTAAAGGGTCTCCTTGACCTGAGAAGTAGTCATTAATTATACCAGCAGTAAACACTCTAGAAAATGGTGCCCTTGCAACAGTAACAATAGCATTTATAAAGGCAATCATCATGGAAAACAGCTAAGAGGGTAAAGGTTACAACAAAACCAGAATTAAGAATTCATTAATTGTATTTGGGTAGAATTAAGGGGYAGGTAAATATTGTGTGTATTTCTCTCCCTCCCCAATCGAATACCTGTGTAATCCAGAGGTGGTGGGGCCAGGGTAGGCCTTTATCAGGTTGTATAAACTAAAACAGTCCTAGTTTACCACACACAGCATCTGCTGTGTTATTAAGCTATTAATGCTAATACTTTTACATAATAGTTGGGTGCCAGTGCCACTCCTATCTACTGCAACCCCTATACAATGGAAGCCATTATTTCTCCAGTCATCATTGGGCTACATTTTAGCTTTCATAAGCCAGCAAAATCCATTGTCTAGACAACGTCTGAGAACATCCTGATCTCAGAGCATTTCGTACTATTATGTACGTAAATCCGTGACTCTCCATTTAATATGCTATGTTACGTTTCGTATGATATGTGTTACTTTGTGAATGTCCATCACCCATTTCATATGATATGTTACGAATGACAATTRGTATTATATGTTACGAATTTGCWAAATGTATCATATGTTACAAATTCTTTAGCTAGCTGGCTAATGTTACCTAGGCTATGGGTTAGGGGTTAGGGTTAAGTTTAGGAGTTAGATTAAAGGGGTTAAAGTTAAGGTTAGGGCAAGGGTTAGTTAAAAGGGTTAAGGTTGGGGGAAGGGTTAGCTAACATGATAATTAGTTGCAAAGTTGCTAATTAGCTAAAATGCTAAAGTTATCCACGATGAGATTTGAACACACAACCTTTGGGTTGCTAGASATTTGCGTTATACGTCCACCTATCCACCCCACTTTTGTTTTTTCTTAAGTAACCATCTGTTTTATGTGACCATATCAAACGTAACATATCATACTAATTTGAGTGTCCCGGATTTAAGTTTACTATGTTACGTGTATTCTAGGACACCAGGCTGCTCAGAGAAGGACAAAAAGGTGACAGGGTTTATTTGAGAAAGGAGTATTTGTGTTACATGCTTCCCTCTGTGTAAAAATGACTTTGCCCTTGCAAACTCTGATGGGGATATAAGATGTTTTTCCAACTCAAGGGAGGCAGAAGTCATTAAGTAAGGATGCCAGCCAACACCTCAACTCTGAACCTCAACCCTGCAATTTTTTGTAGAATTCTTTTTACTTCAATTTATTTAGTAGATATTTTCTTAACTCTTATTTTTCTTGGTTGAGGGCTTGTAAGGAAGTAAGGAAGCATTTCACAGTGCATGTGTAAAATTTGATTTGAATAAATTGTGTGCAGGAAATGTACTCCATCACAGAGAATAACAAAAATTTCGGTAACACTTTATCTGACACCCAGCGTCATAACAGAATGCCAAGAGTGTGTAAAGCTGTCATCAAGGCAAAGGGTGGCTACTTTGAAGAATCTAATATAAAATATATTTTGATTTGTTCAACACTTTTTTGGTTACTACATGATGTTATTTCATAGTTTTGATGTCTTCACTATTATTCTACAATGTAGAAAATAGTAAAAATAAAGAAAAATCCTAGAATGAGTAGGTGTGTCCAAACATTTGACTGGTACTGTATATATATTTTTTTTATTGACCATATTAAATTATTATTGTAATTACGCACACATTGATGTCAGACAATGTACCCCAATGCTCTGTTGCTGATGACTGGGATGAATGCAGGAGCAGATTTAAGGAGCAGGACAAGACACCCTCTTTTTGACTGATGACTGACATAAGGGCATGTACGTGATAGGCCTATCTGGCTTATATGATTATGACGTCATAATGCTTCTTGACAGTGTCATAAAGTGTATTTTCTTCAAGTTATTTAAAATTTGATGACTGTTAAGAATTCATTACAACAACAACAAAGGATTTAAGAAACAAACTTTCAAACAAAACTAAACTTCTTGGCAGGGAAAAAACGAATTTGAATAAATGTGGGTTTTGACACATGTAGGTGTCATAACCAGCCATAAAGTTACGCAATATATGTCACAATAGGTGTAAATATATGGATCATGACAGTGTTATGACCATATTATGACAGGTTATGACAAGTTGTCAGCTGTTAAGACATATTATGACATGATTATGACCGTGTTATGACACTGGGTGTCAAGTAAAGTGTTACCAAGATTTCTACTACAGAATAACAAAGACTTCTACTAGTAATCAAAACATGATTTGGATTACTAACATACCCATTTCTGTGTGCTTTGAGWGATAAAACAGAGAGAGAACAGGTGTTGAGTACCTTTACCTTTCCCATCTTTCCTGCTGCTCTGGTGAAGTGCCCTCAGCTCCTCTGATTTGTAGAAATCAATACTGGCGTAGCCAGGGTTGTTCCCCAAACCAGTCATGTCTCCCATCATGACTCCCCCACCTGCCCCATTGTGGACTGAAGCGAAGATGTTATGGGGGGCAGTGGCTCCCCCCTCCAGTTCATTCTGAGAGCCTTCCTTATTAATGGCCAGGTCCAGATCAATGTAGTTAAGGCCTTGTTTAGCAGACCCAGAGGATGAAGCCTGGGCTGTGGCTGCATCTGCCTGGGCATTCTCCCATGGTGAACCCCTCTCCAGTCCTCCTTGTCGATGAGGTGCTGCTGTCTGGGCACTCTCCAAGAGCAAGGAGCCTGAGGAGGACAGCTGGAGGGGGAGAGGAGGAGGAGTAATGATGAATGTCTCKGAGCGGTGGCGTCTCCGTCCCAGTTGGTCGCCCCTGCCAACCCTGTCTCTGGCCAGCCTGCTGCTCTGGTTCTGGTCAGGAGATGAGTAGGATCTTGCTGAGGGGAAGTCCAAGCTTGATTCCTGCTCCATTGATGAAGCTTGGGCAGCATGCATGGCGGGTCCTGCAGGGTTAGGCTCTGAAACTATGCTGAAGGCCATCTCTGTGTAGTTTGTATATGAAGTGGGTAAGAATGTTGGCACTGCTGCCCTATGCCCACCTACATTGCCCTCTGCTGCCCTAGGAGAGGGCCTACTACGGGCCACAACTGGGGGCTTGGGGGCAATAGCTGGGGGCGGYCAAAAAGGTGATTTAACAGGGGTCCCAGTGGAGGGGCAAGGGGAGTTTCCCATCCCCAAATCCATGTTGACGTACTCAGTAGAGGCAGCCAAMGCAGCGGAGGTGGCCAGCGGTGCAGAGAAGCTGCGGGGGAGGTTSGTGGAGCCACCGTGGCAGAGTGCTGGACGGTGCCAGGGCCTCTGGGTTCCATGGGTCACTGACAGTCCGTGCTCTGGCCCCCACTGGCCCCCTCTTCTACCCCCCACGTRACCACCCCTGAACACTATGCTGACGTACTCCCCAGGGCTCTGAGGCTCTGTGGGGAAGAGGTTCTCCTTAACCCTGGGCAAGGTGTTAGCTTTAGACATGTCCACAGACACACTGAGGGGACGAGGCTTCCTCTGCTGGCCCCCTGGGCCATGCGACACACGTTTCTGCTGATGGGATCCATCCTTAGAGCTTGCTCCCCCGTTCCTGAACCCTGGCCCTGTTCTTGTTAGTCGTAGCCCTCCCCCAGCTGCCACTGACATGGGCCGATCCTCCAGGCTCTCACTGCTAGCTGAGCTGGAAGAGAAGGAGGAAGAGGAGAGGGAGAGTTGACAGCCTCCTGCAGTGCCAACTGTGGCTGTGTTCCTCTTGCTGTAGCCCACTTGTCCACCCCGATTTCCAGCACTGGCTTGGTCACTATGACCCCCCTCCTTCCTTTTCCCTTGATCCAAGTCATCCTCAAAGCGTGTGGAGAGCGTGTGTTTGTAGGATCGTGGCAGAGAGAAGTAGGAGTAGACCATCTTGTGTTGTAGCGGGTTCTGTTCAGGTTGTGAGGGGGGTGTGCTGCAAGCKGAGCGGATGCTGATAGGAGACATGTTCATGTAGTCACTGCCAGCCCGGCTCTCCATGCTGCCCCTGCTCCCCCATATGGCCATTCCATGCATGTCTGGGGAGCAGCTGCTGTTGGGGGACATGACCATGTAGCCCTCGGAGACAGGCAGACTGATGTGCTGGGGGGGGGACACACTGCTGTTGGGGGTCATGGCCATGTACTCATCATCAGCCCCAGGCTTGGCGCTGACGTCAGACACGGCCACAGACAGGGAGAGGGAAAAAGGAGGAGCCGTCACTCCAGGTAACATGGACATGTAGCCRCTGTCCACTGGTCCCCCTCCTCCTCCTCCCGCCTCTCCTCGGACCACATCAACCCTCACCTGGGTCTCCCCAACGACGGCCCCTGCTTCCAAGCCCCCTGCTGCGAAGCCTCCTGATCCACGCCGCCGTGACACAAAGGCGTCCCTGCTAACACTCCGTGACATGACGGCGTACTCTTGGTCCGTATCAWCCTCTTCCTCCTTCCTACGKGGGGCCAGTCGTTCGTGGGCAGTCAGGGGCAGGGAGGCCCTCTTGCTGAGMAGTCTGCGCTCTGCCTCACACTCCCTGCTGGAGGAGCGCCGCAGCATCCTCCGGCCCTGAGGACGCTGATGGGACCCAGGGAGGCTCTCTCTCTGGCCCATCACTATGTAGCTGGAAGAGCCCTCTCCATGAGCATGGTGTCCCATTCCACCATTGGACCCTCCAGGTAGACTGGGGACCAGTAGGGAGTGCTCTCCAGGGCTGGAGCCATACTCGTCTGAGGAGCCGTAGTCACTAGGGGAACCCGACACAGATACTCTCTGAGGGACGCGGGTGTAAGAACAGATCGCTACACCTCCCGTTGCCCCTCCGACTAGTCCACACTCTGAGCCATGACCAGAGCTGGAGGAGAGGCTTGGGGCTGGGGAGGTGGCTGGGTTGGGGGTGTAGCGGGCCAGGCTGAGAGTGATCTTAGCTGGGGTTGGAGCTCTGGTGGGCTTAGGTCTTAGGGTGGGTGTAGTGGAACAAGATCCGTTCAGGCTGGGACTGGAGCTTGTCCATGCCCCTCTGGCTCCACCTCCACCCTCCTCCGTCCTTCCCCCGATGCTGGCTGTGCGTGCCCTGGGGAACCCGTGGCGTGGCGTGGGTGAAGTGCTGGTGCAGTGTGCACCACCTGCTCCAGGGGTCTCAGTCCGGGCTCGTCTGCCAAAGCCCACCTGGCTGGGGGGCAGATTGGGGTGGTGGCGGCGGGTGGGGACACTGATGGGGTTGGAGGCGGTGCCCCCGCCGCCTGTAGCGCCCACAGACTGAGTCTTACTGCGCTGGCGGAACTCCTCACTCAGAGCCTTCATGGCCTCCAGCAGAGTCTCATGCATGTTCTGGGCCACCACCGAGTCCTCCACCTGCATCCAGAACTCCCCAGGCCCCGTCATGGCTGAGCGGCCCACCTCGATGAAGAAGAAGTTCTCTGAGTGGCCGCAGCGACGCACGTTCATCAGTTGTAGGACCACGGCGGCCACGTCAGAGTTGAGCTTGACAAAGTTGACCGTCTTGTCGGTCAGGCACAGACGGTGGATGCCCACTAGGTTTCGGGCCTGGCCAAGCCCTTTAGGCCACACCTTGACCTGCCACACCTCCTTGAAGGTGGGGCCTGGAGGAGAGGGGAGTCCACACTCTCCACCGCTACCACAGTCCTCTGGGTTTTTACCTGCAAATAATCACAATGAAGACACATCTCAATCAACAACAAGACAGAAAACTATGCAAATAGATATAGAGACAGAGAAAGCCAGACATTTAAAGGAAATAGAATATTGTCAATATTCGGAGGAATCATGGGGTAGCACAAGATGAGAGTTGACAGTCAGGAGACAAAAATATTGTATACAATATTCAAATATTATCTATTATCAAGGTTAGAGTGACCGTCAGTTGTAGCACATTCAGCACATTTAGACACTCTGAACTCTGACTGGCTTAAATATGTGATGAGCCTCATCATTCATGCATGCAGYTTTTGTTTCATGAATGCATTCATAATAAACATTAATTGAAGACTATGGTGTAACAAAAACACTCATGTAACAAAAAACTTTCCAGCTGCATGATGGATTAGAGCGTGTGGTGGATTGACATMTGATAGTGTGTGAATAAGGCCTTTCTTCAACACCATTTCTTTAAAGAATAGTATTGGGTTGGTACAATAAAGASTGTTAATAATCATGAAAATGATCAATCTTTATAACCTACACCGTGTAAATACTCTGTAACTACAGATTATTACAAAAGGTAGCCTAGCGGTTAAGATCCTTGGGCCAGTAACTGAAAGGTTGCTGGTTCGAATCCCTGAGCCCACAAGGTGAAAAATATGTCGATGTGCCCTTGAGCAAGGTACTTAACCCTAGTGGCTCGAGTAAGAAGAGAGACAGCTAAATTACTAAAAATGTCAAATGTAAATATAAAATACTGACCATCGCATTGTAAATCCAGACGTGTTTCATTTAGCAACATTATTGCTCCCCTGAAGAAACCCACATCTACACCTAGGCCTACTGTTTCATTTGTGTAAAGGCTGTAGTCTATAGACGTTAATGACATTGGCCTATAGAAATAAAAAAAAATACCATAACTAGAGGTGTAAAATWAAAAAGATAGAATTTTGAGGAAATGTTGTGCAAATAATACAAATTATATATGCAATAAAATATAGCCACATTATTACAATCATTATTAAGATTATTGATTCCATATTACTACTGAAACGATAGCAGGGTTGGCGTTAGTGTTACAGCATAACAACCTAAACACGAGGGAAACCGATAGAAACCAGTTTTCCAATGAAAGCACGCAGACGCTGCGGCTTTCCTCCCTGCCAGGCAACGCCATAGCACAGAAATGTAGGTTACGCGCACGACATGCAGAGGGACGTGTCGAAAAACAAAAACAGAGAGCACTCGGGAGATGGCTGCGTCCTCTGCAGTATACGCTTTGAATGATGTTGTGCTGCAGCCTATTTGGTCGCGAATACGAAGAAGAAATCCTATTGGTTCATGCACGTTGCAATAATTGTGTAGGCTAACATGCAGCAAAATGAAAATGGTCAAAAATATTGGTTAATATACCAATAAKTGATTCAGATAAGCTACTGCTCAGACACACCGCATGCAGCAGTGGTCCACCACCTCTCTTGAACTGATATGCAGCTGTTCATTGGATAGGCCTATATGTAATATTTATAATAGCAATATCCTGTATTTAATGTACTATACGACTAATTTCTACAAAGAGCATCAGACGTGTGATGTGCAATAAAAAATAAATAACATGCTATCGCGTTACAGATCTGAATGTCAAATGGATGTCAATCCAGAATGGCTAGCTAGACCAACACTGGCCAATGCAGACTAAATGTGCAAGGGGAATATTGGGCATAGTAAACCCTTGTATGACTTACATTTCCACTGAAGGTCCAGCATGGCCTGGTACCATTCATTCTGGACATCCTCACTGTCTGCTGCAATGGCAAAGCTCTCCCCGCGGGTATACATCACTATCATGTGCTTGTTCTTGGAATCTGCCCGCTTGTTGATGTTGAAGCAAGTCTCCAGATTCAGTGCTTTTTTCGGGACKGGTGACTTGCTTCGGAATTTCTTCTCGTTCTCATAATATTCTAGACGGGCWGGGCCCTCTTCCGAGGCTTCCCTCAAAACGAAAAATCGCCGGTGCATAGATTTCTGCTTACGGAGATACCCGCTTTTCCGAACGTCCTCGTAGCTCTGCTGCTGTTGTAGCAGCTCTGCTGCATGGTTCTCCATTACTAGACAGGTCTCTTGTTTTGCTTGCATAAAATCTCCCCACTAAAACGAGGAGGCTATTAATTAATTATAGCTACATTCCTCTTCTCCTTCTCATATTATCCATAGAGTGAAGCATCCAACGTGCGTGCCCGGAATAAGCGAGCTAATTTGAACATGTGTTATTTATATAAAATCAGCTTTTCCCCTCGTCTGCGTGCACATGCGGCGAGCGACGTCTGCACACTGCTCCCTATAGCCAACCTATGCTGCTTGCTGGAGTACTAGGACTACTCCTACTCAGTCTATTTACTGTAGCCTGACCTACTACTCTGCATGGACTCTCACATTGATGCGCCTCTATGCATGTTCATCTACTGCACAGTGATAGCCTGTTATCGCATGTTTCACCATCGATGGASTGATCAATAAATATCCATACGTTAGCCAATAGGCTAAGTCCTARAATTAGCCTATTTATGTGCGTACAGAAGTGTACCTCTTAACTAGCCAGAAAGAGAAAATAAGAGCAGTCATCTACGGACTATATTTTTGCTAGCCATATCACTCAATTTCTATCCCAACATTTTTTATTAAATTATTCAATGCGGAATCCCTTCTCCTGAGCATTGACATATTTATCCAATCATGCTTTCTTCAGAGCGTTTGCGACACCCGTTGGTCACTCCCTGTATGAGTTTATATTTTTGCACATTTTGTGGGCTATACATCAAGCAGACTGCATTGATCTGCCCGGGAGAAGCTACAGGCAATACCAACAGTATCCCTTTTTGGGCGCATAAGTAAACATTCAGCACCATGGACAGCACCGCGGTCAGCGCTGAAAGCAAAAAGATTAACGCTGATTCAGCAACCACATCCGTGAACAGCGCAACAGTCAACTTTTCAACACCACCACCGTTATTAACAGCGCTGCAGTCAACTCTTCAGCACCATGACTGTGAACAGCGCCGTGGTCAGGCTTCAGCACCACATCTGCGGACAGGGCCACAGTCAATTACTCAGCACCTTGCCACAGAGTTTCAAACCACATACACAGTTTACAGCAGGTATAAAGGTGCAGCGAAATGCTTATGTGCTATCTTCCTCAACAATACATTAATCAACAATAACAATAAAAATWGTCAAGTAAAAAGTAACAAGTAGTAGAAGTAATAGAAGAGCTAGTATGCATAGTAATAACGCTTTATTTACACTATTTACAAATACACTAAAAGTATGAGGACACCCCTTCAAGTTAATGGATTCAGCAATTTCAGCCACAGGTGTTGCTGACAGGTGTATAAAATCGAGCACACAGCAATTCAATCTCCATAGACAAACATTGGCAGTATAATGGCCCATTCTGAAGAGCTCAGTGACTTTCAGCATGGCATTGTCATAGGATGCCACCTTTCCAACAAGTCAGTTCGTCAAATTTSTTCCGTACTAGAGCTGCCCTGTTAAGTGCTGTTATTATGAAGTGGAAATGTCTAGGAGCAACAACGGCTCAGCCGCGAAGCGCTAGGCCACATAAGCCCGCAGAGTTCTGCATCGCGTAGCGCGTATAAATCGTCTGTCCTCGGTTGCAAAACTCACTACCAAGTTCCAAACTGCCTCTGGAATCAACATCAGCACAATAGCTGTTCGTCGGGAGCTTCATGAAATGGGTTTCCATGGCCGAGCAGCCGCACACAAGCCTAAGATRACCATGTGCAATGCCAAGCYTCGGCTGGAGTGGTGTAAAGCTTGTTGCCATTGGACTCTGGAGCAGTGGAAATACGTTCTCTTGAGTGATGAATCACACTTCACCATCTGGCAGTCCTACGGACGAATCTGGGTTTGGCGGCTGCCAGGAGAACGCTACCTGCCCCAATGAATTTGGAGGAGGAGGAATAATGGTCTGGGGCTGTTTTTCATGGTTCAGGCTCCTTAGTTCCAGTGAAGGGAAATCTTAACGCTACAGCATACAATGACATTCTAGACGATTCTGTGCCTCCAACTTTGTGGCAACAGTTTGGGGAAGGCCCTTTCCTGTTTCATCATGACAATGCCCCTTGCACAAAGCGAGGTCCATACAGAAGTGGTTTGTCGAGATCGGTGTGGAAGAACTTGACTGGCCTGCACAGAGCCCTGACCTCAACCCAATCAAACACCTTGTGGATGAATTGGAATGCCGACTGCAAACCAGGTCTAATCGCCCAACATCAGTGCCCGACCTCGCTAATGCTCTTGTGGTTGAATGGAAGCAAGTCCCTGCAGCATTGTTCCAACATTTATTGGGCAGCCTTCCCATAAGAGGGGAAGCTGTTTTAGCATCAAAGGGGGGACCAACTCCATATTAATACCCATGATTTTGGAATGAGATGTTCCGCGAACAGGTGTCCACATACTTTTGGTAATGTAGTGTACTAAGTGTGTCGTGGAATCAATAGTATATAATAGAATAGCAGCATTGACTGTGTGTGTGTGTTTATGGGTGTTTGTGTGTGTGTGTAAGGTTGTGTGTAAGTTGGGTGTGTGTGTAGTCAGTGCAAATAATTTCTAAGGTGCTGATAGTCTCTTCGATGCAAATAGTCTGTGCAGGTCTAAGGTGCAGGTCTGTGCAGAGAGACAGCTAGGTTTAGTCTGATGGCCTCCTACGGCCTGGTGGTAGGAGCTGTCTCTGACAGTTTGGTCTGCGACCCGATACTCCGATACCTCTTGCCAGATGGTAACCGAGTGAACAGTCCGCGGCTTGGGTGACTGGAGTCCTTGACTGTCTTTTGGGCCTTCCTCAGACACCGCCTGGTGTAGATGTTCTGGAGGGCAGGTCGCTCGCCCCCAGTGATGTATTGTGCCGTCCGCACCATCCTCCGTAGGACCTTCTGGTTGAAGAGGGTGCATTTGTCATACCAGCCGATAATACAGCCGCTCAAAATGCTCTCGATTGTGCAGTTGTAGAAATTCTTTAGTATCCGAGGACCCATACCAAATTTCTTCAGGCGCCTGAGATTGAAGAGGCGCTGTGGCGCCTTCTTCACCACGCTGGTGGTGTGATTGGACCATGTCAGGTTCTCTGATGTGCCCGCCGAGGACCTTTTGACCCTCATCACTGCAACCCTGTTGATGACAGTAGGGGCGCGCTCCTCTCCATTTCCTGAAGTCTACAATCAGCACCTTGGTTTTGCTGACTAATTCTCAGGTTGGAACGTTATTCAAGATGTATGTTAACAACATTCTAAAGATTGATTCAGTACATGTTTGACATGTTTCTACTGACTGTTACGGAACCTTTGGACATTTCGTCACGTTATAGTGGACGCGCTTTGTGACTTTGGAATTGTTTACCAAACGCGCAAACCAAAGTACTAATTGGACATAAATAACGGACATTATCGAACAAATCAAGCATTTATTGTGGACCTGGGATTCCTAGGACTGCATTCTGATGAAGTTCATCAAAGGTAGGGAAACATTTATCATGTATTTTCTGGTTTCTGTTGACTCCAAAATGGCGGCTAATTTTATTATATTTCTGAGCGCCGTCTCAGATTATTGCATGGGTTGCTTTTTCCGTAAAGTTTTTTTGATATCTGACACAGCGGTTGCATTAAGGAGAGGTATATCTATAATTCCATGTGTTAAACTTGTATTATCATCTACGTTTATGATGAGTATTTCTGTTGAAATGATGTGGCTATGCAAAATCACTTGATGTTTTTGGAACTAGTGAATGTAACGCGCCAATGTAAACTCGATTTTTTATATAAATATGAACTTTATCAAACAAAACATGCATGTATTGTGTAACATGAAGTCCTATGAGTGTCATCTGATGAAGATAATCAAAGGTTGTGATTCATTTTATCTCTTTTCTGCTTTTTGTGACTGCTATATTTTGCTGGAAAAATGGCTGTGCTTATTGTGGTTTGGTGGTGACCTAACATAATCGTTGTAGTGCTTTCGCTGAAAAGCATATTTGAAATCGGACACTTTAGTGGGATTAACAACAAGATTGCCTTAAAATGATATGAGACACATGTATGTTTGAGGAATTTTAATTATGAGATTTCTGTTGTTTGAATTTGGCGCCCTGCACTTTCACTGGCTGTTGTCATATCGATCCGGTAGCAGGATGCAACCATAAGAAGTTAAGCCTTTTCTGACGTCACTCCCAGCCTATCTTCAAGATACCACAGATGTGTTGAACAAAATTAAGGAATTGAACAATATAGGTACAGCTTCCTTTTTAGTCACCGTGGATGTGGAGTCTCTATACACCACTTGAACATGAACAAGGATTGGAGCTATGCACAAATTTCTTGAGGAACTGGCCTGAGACTTAGATGCCTCCTACAGAATTCATTGTCTCACTGACTGAATGGACTCTTAATATAACATCTTTATCTTTCAGGCCGTATTTTTAAACAGGTCAAAGAATGTGCCATGGGAGCTTGCGACAGCCCTTCCTAAGCTGGTTTGTACTTGGGTAAATGGGAAAATGACTTCATTTTGGATCCTTCTAATAACCATTTCTTTGACCGGATTATATGGTGGGGACGCTATATTGGTGATGTTTGCCTGTTTTGGTCTGGCTCAGAAGATTAATTTATTTCCTTCCACCAATACCTTAACAGCATTAACCCTAACATCAAACTAACTATGGAGTACAGCAAGGATAACATTATTTTTATTG
>NC_036863.1:26878845-26889759 GCF_002910315.2 Salvelinus sp. IW2-2015 | reverse complement strand
CTGACCCTTGAGGTAAAGGCTGTAGAGGCTCTAACATTTTTTACATTTACATTTTAGTCATTTAGCAGACGCTCTTATCCAGAGCGACTACAGTAGAGTGCATACATTTATTACATTTTTTACATACTGAGACAAGGATATCCTACCGGCCAAACCCTCCTACCGGCCAAACCCTCCCTAACCCGGACGACGCTATGCCAATTGTGCGTCGCCCCACGGATCTCCCGGTTTGCGGCCGGCTGCGACAGAGCCTGGGCGCGAACCCAGCCCAGCCTGGGCGGAACCCAAGAGACTCTTGGTGGCGCAGCTAGCACTGCGATGCAGTGCCCTAGACCACTGCGCCACCCGGGAGACGAACCTCCTCACTGTAGGCGCTTGTCGCCGCTGAAGATCAGGCCACACCGTTGTGTCGTCGGCAACTTAATGATGGTGTTGGAGTCAAATCAAATCTTATTGGTCACATACACATGGCTAGTAGATGTTATTGCGAGTGTAGCGAAATGCATGGCCATGCAGTCATGAGTGTACGGGAGAAGAGGAGAGAATGAGCAAGCACCCCTGAGGGCCCCCGTGTTGAACGTCAGTATGGTGGAGGTGTTGTTGAGTCTCAGCAGACCCGACAGACCAGACTTAGTTAAGCATAGCACTGGTGATGCTTAGAGGAAGCAGCTCCACAGTAATTTGTTTCTGTGTTTTGGGGACATTTTACAACTCAAACTATGGATTTATCCAAGAGGCTACAAGATGTTCCATTCCCATGAAGAGGGCAAAGGATTATTACCACTACCTCATTGCTAGATGAGATGACAGCCACAGAGAATACTGGAATGGACTTCAACAAGGCTTACAGAGGCTTGCAACACCTTATAGAGAAAGACACCAAACTTGACCTCAATTCTATCACCTTGTCTGACTATTGGATGAAAGGCCTAATCCCCAGAGGACTCCGTATTATGACGTTTCCAGCTAATGAAGCACAAGGTAAAACTGAATTTTAGAGATAAATGGGAGGCTATTCTCAACAAGTGTTCTTTTGACCTAATGCTACTTCTAATATAATAATCTAAAAAGGACAGACAAGTAGTCCAAACAGAAATTGAAGAAGTAAAAAGGAAAATCACAGAACACAGTGACAATTCTAACAAAAGCACAATGTGATGAGATCTTGAAAGAGAAAGTAGACACATTCACTCTGACATTGAAGCAAGATAAGCTAAGAAAAATTTAGAAGAGATGAAGTAGACTATAGAGATGGCAAGGTCTTTTGCCTGGAGAAAAACCAACGCGCAACAATCAGAATCACATCCGCAGAGGAAGCCTAGATCATTTCTTTCAACTTTACGAGCAGTGACGATGAGGATCACCCCAGAAACTCAGAGGCCAGCTCCTCCCAAGATTTTTTCGATCAGGAAGAGGGGTCACGCAGGTTCCTCAACAAGAGAGGGAGAGGACGCGGAAGAGGCCAACATGGAGGAGGAGGAAGAAATCAAGACTATCCAACCACACAGAGCAGGACCAGAACAAGGCTGTGATCAACATTTCTGGAGAACTCCTTCTGATGATTGTGTAAGGATATTGTCTAAAGGACTGTCCTTTGCCCCCACATACTCAACTAATGAATTCAACACAAAGATTGACCTATTTCGTTTCTACAGGAATCTACATCTGAAGGCCTGGTACAAGCAAAACATCTCTCCAACTACAGACGCCAGTGTCTCAGGTCAGGCAGTTTCTGTGCCCTCAAAAACACCTTTTAACCAAGTCCACTTTTTGTCCATCGTCCAGAATGCCACACTAAATACATTTGCCAAGAAGGTGAATTTTGATGTGGAGAATCTGTTTAAGGGTAAAATTGACTCCAACCAAACACAACATAATCTTTCTAAAAACAGAGAGGGATGCAGTTGAATCATTGTACAAAATGAACGGATGTGGTTAAAAAAGCAGACAAAGGTGGCGCTACAGTAGTGTGGAGTAAAGACAAATATGTGACAGAAGCCTACCGTCAATTAGACAATGATGAATTCTACCAATCTCTTACCTTCAACCCTACAGAGGACCTAAAAACTGAACTGAAAGGGATCCTCACAGAAGCTAAGGAGAATGGCTACATTTCAGACAATGAGTCAAATTTATTTTCAATGGCAGTCCACATATGGCTTCTTTTTATCTTCTTCCAAATGTCCACAGGAATGTTGAAAATCCCCCAGGTAAGACTAGTCATTAGTGGTAATGAAAGTCTGACAGAACCCATCTCTAAGTACATTGATTACTTTAACATCGACATCAGTAAAAATGACAAAGGTTGTTTGCACACATCAATCTTTAGGAAGCCTACAGATGGGAATACCATTCTGAGGGCAGACAGCTTTCACCCCAAAAGGCTAAAAGAGAACATTCCATATGGCCAATTCCAAAGAGTCCGCAGAATTTGCGATCGGGAAACAGACTACAGTGTCAAATCTGCTGAATTGGAGAATCGCTTCTTGAATCGGGCCTACAGCGTTCAAGTCCTGAAAGATGCCGGTATAAGGGCTGGATTACATGACAGAGAGAACTTGTTGCGAAGGGGAGAGCCTCTTGATACATCAGAGAGAGTGTATTTTGTTACAAAATACAGCACTGAAGCAGAGAACGTTAAAAGAATCATTAAAAGTAAGTGGGGAATCATCCAAAGTGATACGCTACTACACCAAGTCTTCCCTGAGCCACCAGTCATAAGCTTTAAGAGATGTCCTACCCTAAATGACAAATTAGTCCACAGTTATCTTCCTGGTGACTCTCAAAACACTTGTGTCATGACGTTGCCCTCTTTGGGTACAGCGAGCACCATCCCCCTCTCTCTGTCTCCTACACTCAGGCTGCTGCGACCTCAGGTCGTAAATTCCTGGAGGAGATTATCTCCTCATGGCCACAGTATAGAGAGAGAGGGAGTTTTCATAGAGAACAAAGGAATTTCTTACACCTCACAGAACTGGAGGTCCGAACAGTATTTATGTTCTGGAGAACGTATAAAAGATCGGTGAAGAATCCAGCTACGAACTGGTCCGTTTGGTACAATTTTGTGAAACTCATGAGAGACAATACGGCCACATTACCATAACGCTGTTTATACAATAGCCTCAGATATGAGGCTTACATCTAATTGTTGTATAAGATGAATGAGTGAGGATGATACGGTTTGTGAAATTGTGTAATGTGATTTTGGACTGTTTAATGAAGGAAACTCCAATTCCCTTTGGAGTTTAACTAAATCAGAGGACCGCCCATGAGCACAGTTATGGTCTTGCGTCCTGGGACAGGACCTTTTCTGCTCTTCCGAATAAAACCCCCACCCGGGTTTTCTATCACCAGACCAGCTTACCTCGATAATGAGAGGGCCAKGGTTTGAGAGGAGACCGAGCTTAAGGTTTGAGTAGATGGCTGAATATTTAAACCATACCACGTGGTTAAACTCTTAGACTATCGATACCGACAGAATAAGAACAAGTCTTTGATATTAATTACTAGTCTGCAGCTAGGAATTTGGTATCATTGAACGTGAAGACCGACAACCGCCGAAACATCTATTCTATAACGACATGAATGAATGTCACTCTGAACTATCCATTCTAACCATGACAGAGAGAGAGAGAGAGGGCGGACAGACTCTCCAAAAGAAACAAACTTTTCAACAGAGATCCCGACGACACACTAAGCGTAAATATATATATTGATTGCAATTGTTCCCGAATGAGTGAGCGTTCATGTGCAAAGGATTAGCATTTCAATTGTTATAATTATCAACTCTGTAGTGACTTCTCAGCTGAACCCCCACTCCCCTTTTGTCTAACAAGCCGCCATGCCGGTTTAGCCCACTAGGGCACATCTATCATTTCTTTGTAACCATCTACTTTGTTTGTTTGTGTGATGCATTTCTGTGAACTTACTATTAGTAAATAAATGATTTTAAGACAATTGATGTATGATGACTCATAGTGAAGACTGGGTTCGTGCAGATAACCAACAATTTACGACGTTTGGAATGAGACTGACGTGAGGTAAATAGTAATTCATTAATTCAAAGACTAATTGATAGATATTAAAACATCTGAAAGTTATATTAGGATATTATAACTTTGTAATCTGAATATTTTCCTTGGTGCCCCGACTTCTAGTTAATTACAGTTACTGATTAATCAGTTTAATCACGTAATAATAATTACAGAGAATTTTTGATAAAGATTAATCTTCAGTTTAATGATGCCAAAGACACGACACTTGGCTTGACCACAAACCCAAGGGCTCTTTTAAATGTAACCAGTGCAACCATTGCAGAAATATTGCATAGAAAAAGTATTTTGTTGACAGCTTCTAAAATGGAGTATCATGTCAAGCATTTCATTAACTGCAAAACCACTCATYCCATCTATAGATTGGAATGTCCACAGTGCAACGTGTTCTACATTTGAAGGCGTCTCTTTGTCCGTCCAGACTGCTTAGCAGAACACAAGTACGCAATACGGATAGGCAATGAAGACTACCCCATGGCAAGGCACTACAAGTCCTTACACCATGGCAACCCTGCCTCCCTACAAGCTATGGGTATTGATCATGTTCCAGCCTCAATTAGAAAAGAGGACCATCTTAAACCAGTTAAACCAAAGGGAAAGTTTGGGGATTTACAAACTACAGGCCACTAAGTACCCTGGTTTAAATGAAGATATGGATTTACAAACTACAGGCCACTAAGTACCCTGGTTTAAGTGAAAATATGGATTTCTCACCCTTCCTGTAGGGTCGTGATAGGTCCATTTGCTGTCATCTAGTGGACATTTTGCTCAAATGCCCTCAGCTATGTTTAGACTGTTGTTGTTCATGTTTACTGTGATCTAGTGTAGTATGGAATATATTGCTTTCTTTTTGTTGACACTTCTCCCAGTCATATTTAAGGCTAGAACTACCTTTCTAGGCATCCTGATACTTCTAGCTTGGAGTTKAATTGTTTGGTAACATAGCTACAGTATTTCACTTTTTAATGTGTATAGTATTGCTTACTAGGTGTGTCCAATCAATTGTGTAACCACTCCCTCTTCAAATTAGMGCMAATTGGAAAAGCTGTTCAAAAGAGGACATTGTATTATTTCTTTGTACTCCCTGACGAAGGCCATGCACCCGAAACGCGTCGGATTTTTAAACTTTGTTTCTATTGAACATGCCATACAAATAAAGGCATTTWAATTAATTATATGAAGAGTGCCTTGGTCCTCCTTTCTTTTTGATGACCAATTTACCCCTTTTACCAAAGAYTACCTTCTGTCTACCAAAATGTACTATTGTGTACCTTAGTAGCACTWCCCTTCCTCTTCTTTCTACTAGACCAGACTGGGGTTTGGGAAGTCAATGGGAGAAGTGAAAAATGTATCCTAAATTGTACATTTTCTCAAAATCTAAGACACAATCTAGATTTGAGTCAATGTCTTAAAGGAAAATTCCATTCCAAAACTATCTTTTGGTATTTGTTTCATTAGTCCATTGTTAATATTGTCTCAAAATGTTTGTTTTTTTTAAACATAAAAAAAAGATAGAGGAAGATAAGTGTTTCCAATGACATTGGTGTGCATTGTGTGTTTTTAACCAATTATGAGTAGGCATTACCTACTAATTGGTTGATGATGTCATTGGAAACGCTTATCTTAAACGCACCATTTTCACATATGTCGATGTTGGGGTGGTGCTGGAGATTATGAATATGAAGTAGAACATTTTTGAAAATGTCCTTTAAGAATTGTAAAATTCTTTGCAATCACTAAAATACTGGGTAACATTACTGCAAGGTGTAAGGAAATTTGCAAGAAAACTCAAATGTGGATAATGACAACAACAACATCCTTAGGCCTACAAGCAGCAACAACAACTACATAAATTGCTCATCATCCTCCACATGAATCAATCATTCAATCAATAATAGCATTTTGTCTAACAAAGGCATAAGACATTATGTAGATTTTTAAAAACCATACGGCCTTTAAAAGGGCATTAATTCCACATTTGTTTAACTCTTTCCCCACAATGATCAAACGAATAATGGTTTACTCACTAATTTAATCAGTAGACATCATTTCAAGCAGGGAAGGAAGGAAGGATGCATTTGGCAAACATGTATTCYAACAGGGCCATTTGATGTGAAATAGATGGCCAAGTAAGACTCAGCCCAGAGTTTAACATTGCGTTTGTTTTTCACATGACTTGATAAACACGTAACATTCATCGTGTATATTCTAAATTCGGAGTTTCTATTAAACGTGTTATGGTTACATGATCTATTATATATCCTCTTGAAAGATATTGCTGTTGTAGTCTACAATTTGAAGGTACAGACACCGGTTGGCCCTAACCGCAAACAGGAAGAAGAAACCTCCGCTTAGAGTCGAGAAAAGATACGAAATGGAAAGCGTGCAATAATTATTTAAACGTAACTTGAAATGATAGTTTCACATTCTTTTGTGACTAAGTGTTAGGTACAGTCTAAACGCGGAACTCGCTAGGTAAGTAAAGTGAACAAGCGAAGGGACAGSGTTTAGTACAAGGTGAGGAGTGATTATAGTGAGTACACTCCCTGCCAGATAGGCCTGCATAATAAGCAACTCTGTGTAACTAGCCAAGCTAACACACTTAGGTACTAGTTAGCTTGTTTACCTGGTTTGAAAACATCTCTGGACATCAGTATTTTTTTTAAATAAGTAATGACTTCGGAGGTCAGAATTTGACGAGGGTAACACAAATGTCGGCAAACGTGAGTCCTCCAAATACTGCTTTAGTAGCGGAATTATCTTTCTCGTTTCAGGATGAATTGACTGCTACTATTCAAAATGCATTAGGAGTAGCAGTGGAGATAGCGGTGGTTGAGATTACAAAACTAGTCGGCCAAGTGTTGAGGGACGTGCGGGATCAAATGCACGAGACGCTGCGGGACAATAAGTCCCTAAAGTTTCGCTTGCAAGCAGCCGAACTTGAATTATGTGCAGCGCGAGGAGAGGAGTGTCAAGTACAATCAACAATAGGGGGAAGAAACAGCACCAATAGTAGAATCCAACAGGTTCATCAGCAGCTGAATTCTCTAAACGTCTCACAAAATAAAATWAAATCAGGAAGCGAAGGAGAGCGCAGCGTTCTTGAATCCAATCAGTCTCTTGGTACAACAAATGTTGAGGATAGGTATGAAGAATTTGAATCAGAAGTTGTTGATAACCCTGCATTTCTTAACGAGTCGTTTTGTGAGATCCGTGAGGATGGTCGGGTGTGCACTCAAGATATTAAACCGGATTTTTTTACTTTAAATCAGGAAGATGAAGCTGGTAAGTTGGGACTGTCACTCACTACTGTTGATTTACATTTAAAATGTTCTGTAACTTATTATTTCAGCAAAGCTATGATGCATGTTATCTATATCAATATTTATTCACAGGAACTAAAGAAGAGGTTGTCTCAAACATGTACTCAGACAACCATGAAGATTTTAACCTAGCATGCACAGAGCCAACCACGGGACATGATACATCAAGAGCCCATGCTGACGGCCATCCCTTCCCTGACGGTACCATGAAGGATGCCGATGTGAAGTGTCTGGTTGAGGTGAAGGTGGAGTCTGTAGACCTGGGAAGCAGTAGGAACTGTGGTCCCAATACTGGAGGGGGAGAAGAGGACTACTGTCCAGACGGTCTCTCCTTGGCTC
Organism: Salvelinus sp. IW2-2015; assembly: GCF_002910315.2. Lineage (NCBI taxonomy): Eukaryota > Metazoa > Chordata > Actinopteri > Salmoniformes > Salmonidae > Salvelinus > Salvelinus sp. IW2-2015. Next base: position 26,882,045 of record NC_036863.1, on the reverse strand, counting down.
AAACCAGGCTGCTGGAGGATTGGKGGCAGCTCCCACTCAGTGACCCAGACTCATTCACCCCCTCCACCAGCCACTCTCTATGTAAGTCCTGCACTAAGAACCAGTTTCCTGCACACAAATTAAGCCTAGTCCTGGACTGAAACAGCAATTTCAATAGAGAATGTTTAGTCCCGGACTAGCCTTTAGTTGTGTCTGGGACCCCAGCCCAAGTAATTCTGTAGTAAATTGGTTTTGATCTCATGTCAGTAATGATGATGATGATAGAATTTCAAGTGGTTAATGGTTAATACATTTTCTCTTCTTTGACTTTGTAGCGGACTCCCCCATCTTCACCCCAAACATACCAGACTTGGACATCCTATCGTCTTCTACAGCTACAGGTCTCCATGCAGGCTTTGGTAAACAACAGCAGTACCCACCCAGAGAGACTGCTGGGGCTTCCACCTCTCACTCACATCAGATGTACAGTCCTCAGATAGGWGAAGTGAAAAACATGGCTGCAGCACAGCACGTCTGCAAGATCTGTGGAGAGAAGTTCCATCTGTCTGAGGAGCTGCGGCGACATCGTAGTCTTATTCACCCAAAGGATATGAACATGCTCCCCAAGCGCAACCTCTACCCCCCTGGGCGGAGCCCGTACCACTGCTCCCTGTGTGGTCGAGACTTCAACCGCATGGAGCACCTGAAGATCCATCAGCGTATTCATACTGGAGAGAGGCCTTATGCCTGCACCGTGTGCAACGCACGCTTCCGTCACTCTTGGGCTCTTACAAGACACTTCCGTATTCACACAGGAGAGAAGCCCTACACTTGCAGCCAGTGTGGCAAGACTTTCCGAAACTGTGGGGGGCTGCGCTTTCACCAACGCACTCACTCAATGGGAGGGCTCGGCTGATAAGGCCTTCATGATGGACTGTAAAGGATGGAAAGACAGGGGGCAAGAAATGCACTGGGGATATACGCAGAGGGGGAAACATTTACTGTTATCAAATRAAATTGTCACATGCACTGAATACAACAGGTATAGATAGACCTTACAGTGAATTGCTTACTTACAAGCCCCTAACCAACAATTCAGTTAAGAAAAATGTGTTAAGTAAAAAATGATTAAAAATACAAAATAATTAAAGAGCAGCAGTAAAATAACAGTAGCGAYGCTATATACAGGGGATACTGGTACAGAGTCAATGTGTGGGGGCACAGGTTATTCGAGGTAATATGTATATATGTAGGTAGAGTTAAAGTGACTATGCATAGATAATAAGCAGAGAGTAGCAGCAGTGGAGMGGGGTAGACCTTTGATTAGCTGTTCAGGAGTCTTATGGTTTGGGGGTAGAAGCTGTTCAGCCTTTTTGARCTAGACTTGGCGCTCCGGTACCGCTTGCCATGCGGTAGCAGAGAGAACAGTCTATGACTAGGGTGGCTGGAGTCTTTGACAATTTTTAGGGCCTTCCTCTGACACCGCCTGGTATAGACGTCCTGGATGGCAGGAAGCTTGYCCCCAGGGCTGTACTGGGTTGTACGCACTACCCTCTGTAYTGCCTTGCGGTCAGAGGCTGAGCAGTTGCCATACCAGGCAGTGATGCAAACCAGTCAGAATGCTCTCAATGGTGTAGCTCTTATGTATTAAAGCTTACTGTAAATGTTAATACATMTATCCTGTGTTTTACTGGAAGGAACAGAAATAATTGGGAGGCAGAACTTTGAGTGGAGCACAGTTGTTAGTCCGGTTCATRCAAGGTGAGATGAGATGGATCATTGATGTAGACTAATGTAGGGCTTGAAATATCCTGTTAAATGACAATCTATTCCCAGACACATGAAATCAACTGGTGTTTTACTATGGCCTCGCTTATTTTACTGTAATGAAGGAGTCCCAAGGAGATTGACATGTTTATGTATTAATACTTCACAAAACAGATTTTGTATCATTTGTCTTTATTATCTCATGCTATATGTATTCTGTCAAATCAATCGGATTTCAATACAGAAACATGATCTTTAAACATTTCTTRGGGATTTCCCAAACTCTGTCCTGCCCCCCATTCCGGGTGCACATTTTGTTTTTTGCCCAAACACTACACAGCTGATTCAAAGATTGATGATGAGTTGGTTATTTGAATGTGTAATGCTAGGGCAAAAACCAAAACGTGCACCCATGGGGGGTCCCAGGACCAACTTTAGGAAACCCTGATTACTCCAATCAACTGTACTGATCTGGGAGTTCCTCAATGATTCAGCTTTAGTTGAGGATCTAAATGCCTCAGCATGTATATGGAAAAGGTCTCCTCCCTATTTTTAATCTAAGGGCAGGAGAATTATAGGATCCAGCTATACCACCACCAGTGGAGGCTCCTCAGAGGAGGAAAAATGGCAAAACATTTAAAAAGTTATATTTTTTAGATYTAACTATACTAAATATATTCATGTCACCAAATAATTCATAAAAACACTTTTTTGCAATGAAGGTCTWCAGTAGCCTCAACAACACTRTTTASGGTAGCACCATGGTGTTGCCGGAGGACAGATAGGTTCCGTCCTCCTCTGGGTACAGTGACTTCAATACAAAACCTAGGAGGCTCATAGTTCTCACCCCCTTCCATAGACRTACACAGTAATTATGAGAACTTCCAGAGGACGTCCTCCAACATGTTGTCCACCCAATCAAAGGACCAGATAATTAATCTAGTAGTGAAAGCATAAGCTACAACTAGCTAGCACTGCAGTGCATAAAATGTGGTGAGTAGTTGASGAGAGAGAGAGAGAGAACGACAATAGTTTAACAGTTTTAAACAAATTAATTTCTTCCAAAATGGAGAAGCAAATTAGTATTTTTTTCACTTTCAGTTTCATTTATTTAGCTAGCAAATGCAGACAGCTATTTTAGCCTACTGAAAAACCCTGCTCAAACAGAGGGATGCTATGTTAGCTAGCTGGCTATGACTATCCAACACAACACTGGAACTCTTCCAAGTTAAGGTAAGCTTTCGGTTTTACAAATGTATTGCCACGGGGCCCGCCGGTGTAAGTGCTAAACTGCTTACTGACACATTTCAGTTGAATGCATTCAATTGTGCAATTGACTAGGTATCCCGCTTTCCCTTGGCGGGTTTACTAGTGTTACAGCGTTAGTTCTATTAGCTATGCTGACTATGACGTTACTTTAGCTAATATGGGACAACGATGTAGGCTGTGTGTAG
>NC_036863.1:26869669-26876644 GCF_002910315.2 Salvelinus sp. IW2-2015 | reverse complement strand
AACAGGTTCATCGAGAGCTGAATTCTCTAAAACAGTCTACAACAAAATAAAATAAAATCAGGAAGCAGAAGGAATGAGCGCAGACGTTCTTGAATCCAATCAGTCTCTTGGTACAACAAAGTGAGGATAGGTATAAGAATATTGGATCCAGAAGTTGAGTTAGTCACCCTGCATTCTTAACGGATCGATTTGTGTGAGATTCCGTGAGGATGGTCGGGTGTGCACTCGAATTAAGAGAAATCGTATACTTTACAATCAGGAAGATTGAGCTGGTAAGTTAGGGACTGTCACTCACTTACTGTTGATTTTACATTTAAAATGTTCCTGAAACTTTATTATTCAGCCCAAGACTTGATGCATTATCTATATCAAATATTTATTCACAGAAACTAAGAAGAGGTTGTCTCAAAACAGATTACTCAGACAACATGAAGATAATTTATCCTTACGCTGGCATCAGAGCCAACACGGGAACATGATTACATCAAGAGCCATGCTGACGGCCATCCCTTCCCTGGTACGGTACCATGAAGGATTGCGATGTGAAGTTTCTGGTTGATGTGAAGGTTGGAGTCTGTAGACCTGGGAAGCAGTAGGAACTGTGGTCCCAATACTGGAGGGGGAGAAGAGGGACTACTGGTCACGACGGTCCTTCTCCTTGGCTCAAACCAGGCTGCTGGAGGATTGGCGGCAGCTCCACTCAGTGACCCCGACTCACTTCCACCCCTCCACCAGCCACTCTCTATGTAAGTCCTGCATAAGAACCAGTTTTCCTGCACACAAATTAGCCTAGTTTCCCTGGACTGAAACAGCAATTTCAATAGAGAATGTTTTAGTCCCGGACTAGCCTTTAGTTGTGTCTGGGACCCCAGCCCAAGTAATTCTTGAGTAAATTGGTTTTTGATCTCATGTCAGTAATGATGATGATGATAGAATTCAAGTGGTTAATGGTTAATACATTTTCTCTTTCTTTGACTTTGTAGCGGACTCCCCCATCTTCACCCAAACATACCAGACTTGGACATCCTATCGTCTTCTACAGGTCTCCATTTCAGGCTTTGGTAAAACAACAGCAGTACCCACCCAGAGAGACTGCTGGGGCTTCCACCCTCACTCACATCAGATGTACAGTCCTCAGATGGAGAAGTGAAAAAACATGGCTGCAGCACAGCACGTCTGCAAGATCTGTGGAGAGAAAGTTCATCTGTCTGAGGAGCGCGGCGACATCGTAGTTCTTATTCACCCAAAGGATATGAACATGCTCCCCAAGGCAACCTCTACCCCCTGGGCGGAGCCCGTACCACTGCTCCCTGTTGTGGTCGAGACTTCAACCGCATGGAGCACCTGAAGATCCATCAGCGTATTCATACTGGGAGAGGCCTTATGCCTGCACCGTGATGCAACGCACGCTTCCGTCACTCTTGGGCTCTTACAAGACACTTCCCGTATTCACACAGGGAGAGAAGCCCTACACTTGCAGCCAGTGTGGCAAGACTTTCCGAAACTGTGGGGGGCTGCGCTTTCACCAACGCACTCACTCAATTGGAGGGCTCGGCTGATAAGGCCTTCATGATGGACTGTAAAGGATGAAAGACAGGGGCAAGAAATGCACTGGGATTATACGCAGAGGGGGAAACATTTACTGTTATCAAATCAAATTGTCACATGCACTGAATACAACAGGTATAGATAGACCTTACAGTGAATTGCTTACTTACAAGCCCCTTAACCAAACAATTCAGTTAAAGAAAAATGTGTTAAGTTAAAAAATGATTAAAAATACAAAATAATTAAAGAGCAGCAGTAAATAACAGTAGCGAAGCTATATACAGGGGATACTGGTACAGAGTCAATGTGTGGGGCACAGGTTATTCGAGGTAATATGTATATATGTAGTAGAGTTAAAGTGACTATGCATAGATAATAAGCAGAGAGTAGCAGCAGTGGAGTGGGTAGACCTCTTTGATTAAGCTGTTCAGGAGTCTTATGGTTTGGGGGTAGAAGCTGTTCAGCCTTTTTGATCTAGACTTGGCGCTCCGGTACCGCTTGCCATGCGGTAGCAGAGAGAACAGTCTATGACTAGGGTGGCTGGAGTCTTTGACAATTTTTAGGGCCTTCCTCTGACACCGCCTGGTATAGACGTCCTGGATGGCAGGAAGCTTGACCCCAGGGCTGTACTGGTTGTACGCACTACCCTCTGTAATGCCTTGCGGTCAGAGGCTGAGCAGTTGCCATACCAGGCAGTGATGCAAACCAGTCAGAATGCCTCTCAATGGTGTAGCTCTTATGTATTAAAGCTTACTGTAATGTTAATACATTTATCCTGTTTTTACTGGAGGAACAGAAATAATTGGGAGGCAGAACTTTGAGTGGAGCACAGTTGTTAGTCCGGTTCATTCAAGGTAGATGAGATGGATCATTGATGTAGACTAATGTAGGCTTGAAATATCCTGTTAAATGACAATCTTATTCCCAGACACATGAAATCAACTGGTGTTTTACTAGGCCTCGCTTATTTTACTGTAATGAAGGAGTCCCAAGGAGATGGAATGACATGTTTATGTATTAATACTTCACAAAAACAGATTTTGTATCATTTGTCTTATTATCTCATGCTATATGTATTCTGTCAAATCAATCGGATTTCAATACAGAACATGATCTTTAAACATTTCTTCGGGATTTCCCAAACTCTGTCCTGCCCCCCATTCCGGGTGCACATTTTGTTTTTTGCCCAAACACTACACAGCTGATTCAAAGATTGATGATGAGTTGGTTTTTGAATGTGTAATGCTAGGGCAAAAACCAAAACGTGCACCCATGGGGGTCCCAGGACCAACTTTAGGAAACCCTGATTACTCCAATCAACTGTACTGATCTGGGGGTTCCTCAATGATTCAGCTTTAGTTGAGGATCTAAATGCCTCAGCATGTATATGGAAAAGGTCTCCTCCCTATTTTTAATCTAAGGGCAGGAGAATTATAGGATCCAGCTATACCACCACCAGTGGAGGCTCCTCGAGGGAGGAAAAATGGCAAAACATTAAAAAGTTATATTTTTTAGATGTAACTATACTAAATATATTCATGTCACCAAATAATTCATAAAAACACTTTTTTGCAATGAAGGTCTACAGTAGCCTCAACAACACTCTTTAGGGTAGCACCATGGTGTTGCCGGAGGACAGATAGGTTCCGTCCTCCTCTGGGTACAGTGACTTCAATACAAAAACTAGGAGGCTCATAGTTCTCACCCCCTTCCATAGACCTACACAGTAATTATGAGAACTTCCAGAGGACGTCCTCCAACATGTTGTCCACCCAATCAAAGGACCAGATAATTAATCTAGTAGTGAAAGCATAAGCTACAACTAGCTAGCACTGCAGTGCATAAAATGTGGTGAGTAGTTGACGAGAGAGAGAGAGAGAACGACAATAGTTTAACAGTTTTAAACAAATTAATTTCTTCCAAAATGGAGAAGCAAATTAGTATTTCACTTTCAGTTTCATTTATTTAGCTAGCAAATGCAGACAGCTATTTTACCTACTGAAAAACCCTGCTCAAACAGAGGGATGCTATGTTAGCTAGCTGGCTATGAATATCCAACACACACTGGAACTCTTCCAATTAAGGTAAGCTTTCGGTTTTACAAATGTATTGCCACGGGGCCCGCCGGTGTAATGGCTAAACTGCTTACTGAACATTTATGCACTTGAATGCATTCTATGATGTCATATGTGCAATTGACTAGGTATCCCGCTTTCCCTTGGCGGTTTACTAGTGTTACAGCGTTAGTTCTATTTAGCTATGCTGACTATGACGTTACTTTAGCTAATATGGGACAACGATGTAGGCTGTGTGTAGAGGTTATGATATGGTTTGGCTTGGAAAGGATTTTTCACCTTGTCACTACTTTTACATTTTTTAAAGTTTTGTTTCACCTTTATTTAACCAGGTAAGCTAGTTGAGAACAAGTTCTCATTTAAACTGCGATCTGGCCAAGATAAAGCAAAGCAGTGCGACACAAAACAACAACACAGAGTTACACATGGAATAAACAAGCATACAGTCAATAACACAATAGAAAAAAGAAAGTCTATATACACTGTGTGCAAATGGCGTGAGGAGGTAAGGCAATAAATAGGCCATAGTAGCAAAGTAATTACAATTTAGCAGATTAACACTGGAGTGATAGATGAGCAGATAATGATGTGCAAGTAGTGAAACTGGTGTGCAAAAGAGCAGAAAAGTTAATAAAACAGTTTGGGATGAGGTAGGTAGATTGGGTGGGCTATTTACAGATGAACTATTGTACAGCTGCAGCGATTGGTTAGCTGCTCAGATAGCTGATGTTCAAAGTTAGTGAGGGAAATGTAAGGCTTCAGCTATTTTTTTTGCAATTCGTTCCAGTCACTGGCAGCAGAGAACTGGAAGGAAAGGCGGCCAAAGGAGGTGTTGGCTTTGGGGATGACCAGTGAGATATACCTGCTGGAGCGAGTGCTACGGGTGGGTGTTGTTATTGTGACCAGTGAGCTGAGATAAGGCGCGGAGCTTTACCTAGCATAGACTTATAGATGACCTGGAGCCAGTGGGTCTGGGTARGAATATGTAGCGAGGGCCAGCCGACTAGAGCATACAGGTCGCAGTGGTGGGTGGTATAAGGGGCTTTGGTAACAAAACGGATGGCACTGTGATAGACTGGATCCAGTTTGCTGAGTAGAGTGTTGGAAGCTATTTTGTAGATGACATCGCCGAAGTCGTGGATCAGTAGGATAGTCAGTTTTACTAGGGTAAGTTTGGCGGCGGGAGTGAAGGAGGCTTTGTTGTGAAATAGAAAGCCGATTCTAGATTTGATTTTGGATTAGAAATGTTTAATATGAGTGGAAGGAGAGTTTACGGTCTAGCCAGACACTTAGGTATTTGTAGTTGTCCACGTATTCTAGGTCAGAACCGTCCAGAGTAGTGATGCGAGTKGGGCGGYCGGGTGCAGGCAGGGAACGGTTGAAAAGCATGCATTTGGTTTTACTAGCGTTTAAGAGCAGTTGGATGCCACGGAAGGAGTGATCGTTTGGAGGTTAGTTAACACAGTGTCACAGAGAAAAGAGTCGGCCCGAGAATTGAACCCTGTGGTACCCCCATGGAGACTGCCAGAGGTCCAGACAACAGGCCRGCCGATTTGACACACTGAACTCTGTCTGCGAAGTAGTTGGTGAACCAGGCGAGGCAGTCATTTGAGAAACCAAGGCTATTGAGTCTGCCGATAAGAATACGTGATTGACAGAGTCGAAAGCCTTGGCCAGGTCGATGTGTTACAACTGATGTGTTGTGCATTGAAGTCCACAAGCGAAGGGAAAAGGTGAGAGGAGGAGAGCGCATTAATGCAAGAAGGAATACAACGTGGCTGCTATGAACGTGAACTGTCTTTACGCGTGATTAGGAGTGTATTCATCCCGTCAATTCTGTTTAAAAAAATCTTAAAAGGAACATAACAGAACGAAACAGGGATAAACATACCTGAATTTGTCCAATAGAAACTCTTGTTTGCAACTGTTGGACTAATGATTACACCRTAGATCAGCTAGATGCAGGCAAGAGTGTGCAAGGCGGTATTGAATGAGTCACTGTCACCTCAAATTTCTCTTGACCTTTGTGCACCTATATTGTAAACTTTCAATTTGAGTATCATGTAGTAGCCTAAACCTATCGCTGTTACATTGAACTGGGTGAATGTCATATATATTCCAGTCATTGAATATGCTGTAATAGAAATAAGGCCGTGCTCGTCCTCCCTCATCTTAAACGGCACCGACTGCCACTGACCACCACCAATATGCATCTATTTGTATTAGGCTCAGAACGTTTATTAAAAGTATTCTTATTCTTAAAATGCAATAATTCAAGTGTTACGTGGTGAATACCTGCCTGCCTGCTTTTGGGTTAGAGCAGGAGAGACCAGGACAGCTCCTTATCCTTCCTGCACTCCTCACTGGGCTGTAAGCAGATGTAACAGAAGTGGTACTGTCATCTGAAACAGCTCAAGTATTTACATCCAGATGTGTGCATTATCAATCAAATTTTATTGGTCACATACACATGGTTAGCAGATGTTAATGCGAGTGTAGCGAAATGCTTGTGCTTCTGTTCCAACAGTGCAGTAATATCTAACAAGTACTCTAAAATTCCCCAACAACTACCTAATAGACACATCTAAAAGGGGTGAATGAGAATATACATACAGTTGAAGTCGGAAGTTTACTACACCTTAGCCAAAAACTTTACTTTAAACCAGGTTTTCACAACTGACATTTAATCCTAGTAAAAATTCCCTGTCTTAGCAGTTAGGACACCACTTAATTTTAAGAATGTGAAATGTCAGAATAAAAAAGAAAAATGATTTATTTTAGCTTTTATTCATTCCACATCTCATGGAAGATTCTACATACACTCAATAGTATTGGTAACATGCTTTAAATTGTTAAACTTGGGTCAAATGTTTTGGTAGCCTTCCACAAGCTTCCCACAATAAGTTGGGTGAATTTTGGCCCATTCCTCCTGACAGAGCTGGTGTAGCTGAATCAGGTTTGTAGGCCTCCTTGCTTGCACAAATGCTTTTCAGTTCTGCCACAAATTTTCTATAGGATTGAGGTCAGGGCTTTGTGATGGCCACTCCAATATCTTGACTTTGTGTCCTTAAGCCATTTTGCCACAACTTTGGAAGTATGCTTGGGGTCTTGTCCATTTGGAGACCCATTTGCGACAGCTTTAATCTCCTGACTGATGTCTTGAGATGTTGCTTCAATATATCCACATAATTTTCCTCCCTCATGATGCCATCTATTTTGTGAAGTGTACCAGTCCCTCCTGCAGCAAAGCACACCCACAACATGATGCTGCCACCCCGTGCTTCGCGGTTGGGATGGTGTTTTCTGCTTGCAAGCCTCCCTTTTTCCTCAGACATATCGATGGTCATACTAT
>NC_036863.1:26864501-26867386 GCF_002910315.2 Salvelinus sp. IW2-2015 | reverse complement strand
TGGGTAGCCTTCCACAAGCTTCCCACAATAAGTTGGGTGAATTTTGGCCCATTCCTCCTGACAGAGCTGGTGTAGCTGAATCAGGTTTTTAGGCCTCCTTGCTTGCACAAATGGTTTTCAGTTCTGCCCACAAATTTTCTATAGGATTGAGGTCAGGCTTTGTGATGGCCACTCCAATATCTTGACTTTGTGTCCTTAAGCCATTTTGCCACAACTTTGGAAGTATGCTTGGGGTCATTGTCCATTTGGAAGACCCATTTCGCCAAACTTTAACTTCCTGACTGATGTCTTGAGATGTTGCTTCAATATATCCACATATTTTCCTCCCTCATGATGCCATCTATTTTGTGAAGTGTACCAGTCCCTCCTGCAGCAAAGCACACCCACAACATGATGCTGCCACCCCCGTGCTTCGCGGTTGGGATGGTGTTTTCTGCTTGCAAGCTCCCCCTTTTCTCCACAACATAACGATGGTCATTATGGCCAAACAGTTCACTTTTTGTTACATCAGACCAGAGGACATTTCTCAAAAAAGTACAATCTTTGTCCCCATGTGCAGTTGCAAACCGTAGTCTGGCTTTTTTATGGCGGTTTTGGAGCAGTGGTTCTTCCTTGCTGAGCGGCCTTTCAGGTTATGTCGAAATAGACTCTTTTACTGTGGATATAGATACTTTGTACCTGTTTCCTCCAGCATTTCACAAGTCCTTTGCTGTTGTTCTGGGATTGATTTGCACTTTTCGCGCCAAAGTACGTTCATCCTAGGAGACAGACACCTTCCTGAGCGGGTATGACGGCTACGTGGTCCCATGGTGTTTATACTTACGTACTATTGTTTGTACAGATGAACGTGGTACCTTCAGGCGTGTGGAAATTGCTCCCAAGGATGAACCAGACTTGTGGAGGTCTACAATTGTTTTTCTGATGTCTTGGCTGATTCTGATTTCTTTAGATTTTTCCATGATGACAAGTAAAGAGGCACTGAGTTTGAAGGTAGGCCTTGAAATACATCCACAGGTACACCTCCAATTGACTCAAATAGCCTATCAGAAGCTTCTAAAGCAATGACATAATTTTCTGGAATTATCCAAGCTGTTTAAAAGGCACAGTCAACTTAGTGTATGTAAACTTCTGAACCAATGGAATTGTGATACAGTGAATTATAAGTGAAATAATCTGTAAACAATTGTTGGAAAAATTACTTGTGTCATGCACAAAGTAGATGTCCTAACCGACTTTCCAAAACTATAGTTTGTTAACAAGAAATTTGTAGAGTGGTTGAAAAACGAATTTTAACCTAAGGGTATGTAAACTTCCGAGTTCAACTGTATAAGTATATGGATGAGCGAAGGCCGAGCGGCATAGGCAAGGTGCAGTAGATGGTATAAAATACAGTATATACATGTGATATGAATAATGTAAGATATGTAAAACATTAAAGTGGCATTATTTAAAGTGGCATTGTTTAAAGTGGCTAGTGATCCATTTATTAAAGTGTCCAGTAATTGAGTCTCAGTGTAGGCAGCAGCCTCACTGAGTTAGTGATGGCTATTTAACAGTCTAATGGCCTTGAGATAGAAGCTGTTTTTCAATATCTGTCCCAGCTTTGATGCACCTGTACTGACCTCGCCTTCTGGATGATAGCGGTGTGAACAGGCAGTGGCTTGGGTGGTTGTTGTCCTTGATTATCTTTATGGCCTTCCTGTGACATCGGGTGCTGTAAGTGTCATGGAGGGCAGGTAGTTTAGTTTGCCCCCGGTGATGCGTTGTGCAGACCGCACCACCCTCTGGAGAGCCTTGCGGTTGAGGGCGGTGTAGTTGCTGTACCAGGCTGTGATACAGCCCGACAGGATGCTCTCGATTGTGCATCTGTAAAAGGTTGTGAGTGATTTAGATGACAGGCCAAATTTCTTCAGCCTCCTGAGGCTGTAGCGCCTTCTTCACCACACTGCATGTGTGGGTGGACCATTTTAGTTTATCTGTGATGTGTACACCCAGGAACTTTCCACCTTCTCCACTGCTGTCCCTTCAATGTGGATAGGGGGGTGCTCCCTCTGCTGTTTCCTGAAGTCCACGATCATCTCCTTTGTTTTGTTGACGATGAGTGAGAGGTTGTTTTCCTTACACCCACAGCTCCGAGTGCCCTCAACCTCCTCCCCGTAGGCTGTCTCGTACGTTGTTAGTGATCAAGCCCACTACGTTGTGTCATCTGCAAACTTGCATCATGAGTATGGAGGCGTGATGGCCACCAGTCGTGAGGTAACGGGACGTACCAGGTAGAGGGTCTGAGCGACACACCTATGTGGCGGCGCCCAGTGTAGGTCAGCGAGTGAGATGTTGTCTACCTCCACCACAAGGGGGCGGGCCCGTCAGAAAGCTTCAAGACCCAGTTGCACGGGAGGGGTTGAAGACCCAGGGCCTCCAGCTTGATGATGAGCACGGAGGTACTATGTGGTTGAATGGTGAGCTGTGATAATGACAGCATTCTTACATAGGTATTTTTTTTGTCCAGATGGGATAGGGCAGTGTGTAGTGTGATGGCGATTGCATCATCTGTGAATCTGTTGGGGCATGTGTAAACTGAAGTGGTCTAGGGTCGCCGGTAAGGTGGCAGTGATACGATCCTTGACTAGCTTCTCAAAGCACTTCATGATGACAGAAGTGAGTGCTACGGGGCAGTAGTCATTTAGTTCAGTATCTCTTGCCTTCTTTGGTACGAACTATGTAGCCTATCCTTGCCACAGACCTTGTGGGACCAACAGATGCGCGCCTAGGGAGCACATTCCAGTCTACACAATCGCATCTTGAAGCATGTCGCCACAGGATTCACAGATGATGGCAATCACCAAAGCCCATACGACACTGAGCGCTAACACAGCTATGACCCG
>NC_036863.1:26858538-26863461 GCF_002910315.2 Salvelinus sp. IW2-2015 | reverse complement strand
TATGAATGAGTCATGCGCATCAAATTAGAAAGCAAATCTATTTTTCCGGCATCTACGCGAAGCAATGTTGGTAAAGTGAGCAGATAAATTGCCAGAAGATAGACTGTTTGTTCATTGTTACGTCTAGAATTGTGTCATGTAAAGTTGTCTATTTAGTGTTAGTACGTTTAGCTGCCAGTGCCAATAATAGGCTACATATTTTAAAACTAACTTTGTGCCTACCTTTGTTGATTTTGAGCACAGGCATATGTCTTGCTTTGTACAAAATAAAAAATGCCGTTATGACAGGATATTAAACGTAGCTCTTTATTAGCTAGCAATAACTGGTATGTTCACGTGTCTCATACCATGATCAACCGAAGATGACCTCCCCACCTGGGTGGTCTTAAACCTGTTTGGGATAGGGGGCAGCATTTTCACTTTGGATGAATCGCGTGCCCATAGTGAACTGCCTCCTACTCTGTCCCAGATGCTAATATATGCATATTATTATTACTATTGGATAAAAAACACTCTGAAGTTTCTAAAACTGTTTGAATTATGTCTGTGAGTATAACAGAACTCATATGGCAGGCAAACTTCCAAACAGGAAGTGAGAATTCTGAGAGAAGGTCGATGTTAAAGTCATCGCCTATTCAATTCCCTGTAATATATGATCTGTTTGCACTTCCTACGCCTTCCACTAGATGTCAACAGTCTGTAGAACGTGGAATGAAGCCTCTAGTGTGATTGTGGGCCGAATGGCAGCTATTTGAGTCAGTGGTCTGGCAGAATGCTAGTTCCTGTCACGCTCGCTAGTCATGATATGGCCCTGTGTTCCATGACTTATACAGACATGAAGAAATGCTCCGGTTGGAACGTTATTGGATATATATGATAACAACATCCTGAAGATTGATTCTCTACTTAATTTGACCAGTTTCGTCCGAGTTCGCCTGGACCCGCGCCAGTGTTGGACATGTGAACTAAAAGTGCTAGCAAAAGTAGCTAATTGGACACTAGTAATGGACATTATCGAACAAAACAACGATTTATTGTTGGAACTAGGATTCCGGCACTGCATTCTGATGAAAGATCACAAAGTAAGGGAATATTATTGATGTAATTTCGTATTCCGTAGGCGGAGAAATGTTGTGTATTTCTGAGCGCCGTCTCAGATTATTGCATGGTATGCTTTTTCCTAAAGTTAAAAAAAAAATCTGACACAGCGTTGCATTAAGAACCAGTGTATCTTTAAGTATATGTAAAACATGTACTTCATTCAAAGTTGATGATGAGTATTTCTGTTTATTGACGTGGCTCTCTGTAATTACTCCGGATATTTTTGAGGCATTTCTGAACATGGCGCCAATGTAAACAGGTCAGGTTCACAGGTCTAGGACAGCTCTGGGCTTGACCGCTCTTCCTGACCTTGTGTGATATGATGCTGAGCATGCTTCTGTGTCAGTCAACAGTTCTTGTGGTGTTGCAGGTAWGTATGGTGTATGTTMTGCTGTGTGTGTGTTTAGTCCATCACGTTCTCTTTCAGGGGAACAGTTCATCTCGTCAGTGTATTGTTCTTTTGTGTTCAGTAGGTGACGCCGATTGCGGCYGMACACCGCTCCTTCTGCGGTGCGGACGTGATATGAACGTTCAGTGTCAGCTGGCTGGATGATGACTGCTTTCTTCCAGTAGCCATGCTCCTGGATTTTAACTGACTCTATGTCGTTCAGTGGTGGCAGTAGTTTCGCTGACCTGTTGTAGTATCGCTTTTGTTGTTGTTGTCATCTCTGCACGTTTTTCATACATTTCCTTGTAGCTGACGACCTCAGGTTGCAGCTGCTGGTTGGTGCTGGAAAGATTGAGCGAAGTCTGCGGCTCATCAACAGCTGGGCTGATGATTTGAAGTTGTCATCTGGAGTGTTGCGGTATTCAAGGAGACTGAGGTAGGGGTCTCTTGTCTGCTTTTGCTTTGTCCATGAGTGATTTATCAATCTGCACAGATTTTTCAGCAAGGACATTACTTTGAGYGTAATGTGGGCTTGTGGTGACATGTGTGAACTCCCATGCTTTTGTGAAGGATTCYAACTCATTTGATTTGTAACAGGGGCCATTGTCAGATATTAAAGTCTCTACAATGCCATACCTGGCAAAGATTGCTTTCAGCTTGTGTATCACAGTTGCAGATGTGGTGCTGTGAAGCTTGTCGYGTTCAAAGTATCTGCTGTAGTAGTCCACTGTTACGATGTAGTCCTTGTTGTTCCAGGTGAACAGATCGGTTGCCACGACCTGCCAGGGTCAGTCTGGGATACAGTGAAGTAACAATGGCTCTTTGGTGTTTGAAAGGCGTCGTTCAAGACAGGTGGCGCATTTACCAACAATGTCCTCCATTTGTTTGCACATTCCAGGGCAAAACAAAATGTCCCGTGCTCTCTGTTTGCACTTTTCCATGCCCATGTGTCCAGCATGGATCTTTGTCAAAATCTCTTCTCTGGGACTGGCAGGAATTATGATTTTCTCTCCTTTGAAAATTATTCCGTTGATCTGTGATAATTTATCACGATGGTTCCAGAACTCTGAGACGCTCTGAGGGCATTTTCTCCTCTCCTCAGGCCATCCATCCTGTATGACTTTCCTCAGCTGTGCAAGTTGRGAGTCCTTTTCTGTTTCTGCTCGGATCTCCTCCAGTTTTGTGTCACTAACTGGTAAGTTGCTGTACACAGTGGGCACTTGCATGTCCATGCCTTCACTGAGGCTGCTGTCCTTATAGGTAAGAAACTTCCTGGAGAGTGTGTCTGCGACAGGGATGTCTTTGCCTGGACGGTGAGTGATTGTGAAGCTGTATTTTTGTAGTTGAAGGATCATTCTCTGTAGCCTTGGCGGGGCTGTGGCTAGCGGTTTCCTCATGATTGACTCGAGGGGCTTGTGGTCAAATTCCACAATGACTTGTCGTCCATATACAGTACGTACTGATGGAAACGCTTACATCCGAACAGAATGACGTACAGCTCCTTTTCGATTTGAGCGTAGTTGATTTCACAGTCTGAGGGATTTGGAAGCGTAGCCGATGAGCTTTCCTTCTTACAGTAGCACTGCATCTAGTCCATACTTCAACGGGTCCACTTGGAGTCAGCTCTTTGTTGGGGTCATAGTAGGCAAGGATTGGTCCTGGTTCTCTAGTGATCAATCCTTCTCTGGAAAGCAATGTCTTGTTGCTTGTCCCAGAGAATCTCACTGGACTGCTTTAGCAGCTGAAGCAGGGGTGCATTAGCATTGGAGAGGCTGGGTGCGAACTTGGCTAAGTAGTTGACCATGCCAAGCATTGTTTCTAGCTCTGCACGGTTCTTTGGTGGCTCCATTTCTTTTATGGRAGAGATCTTCTATGGATCTGGCTTGATTCCATTCGCTGTGAGAAGATGTCCGAAGTAGCTGACATCTTTAGCGCCGACTGTGCTCTTCTCGGGGTTGAGCCGGACTCCTCTCTCGCAGGACCTTTGCAGCATCGCACGGAGGTTTTATATCATGTTCCTCTTTGGTTCGACCATAGAAAAGGATGTCGTCCACAATTGCCACAACTCCGTCGAGGCCTTCGTACACTTCGTCGATCTTTTGCTGAAACTCGTCTTGGGCTGAGATAATCCCAAAAGGCAGGCAACGAAACTTGTAGCGTCCAAACGGTGTTTTGAACGTTGTGAGCTTAGATGACTCTTCTGTGAGCTTGATAGCCCAGTAGCCTGATCTGACGTCCATGACACTGAAGTAGTGGGCTCCCGCTAGCTTGTGTGTGATGCCATCTAGCGTCGGTAAAGGGTAATGGGGGCGTGTGATAGCCTTGTTCAAGTCTCTTGGGTCGAGACATACTCTGAGCTTGTCTGTGCATATTTTCTCCACCACCACTAACGCGTTTACCCAATCTGTGTGGTTTCAGAAGTGTAGTGAAGGCATGCACACAACATGGCAGGTGTGAACAAGAATAGCTTACTTGTAAAAATGACTTTAGGATAAACTTACTTCGGGATAGACAATTCCACTCTGGTTGTTCAGATCAGAAGAGTGGTTTAGCTGAGGTGAATATTCAACATTGGCCATGCTGTCAATCCAGCATGATTTCTGCGCACTCAAAACAACTGATACCTCAGAACTGCGAAATCTGACTTCAGTGAGTTCAAGACAACTGGGAACCCGGGGGAAAACGAGCTCTGACTGGGAAAATACGTTTTGACTGATATGGCTGACTTGCTTAAATAAATGTGGTTTCTACTGACAATTGAGATGTACAAACTATGGCATAAGGTGACGACAAGCGGATAAGAGGCAATCAGTAATTTTGATTAAGACATAGTGAGCTAGGACGGACGTAGTCAATATAACTATTTGTTCAGCACTTTTTAAATGTAAGCGATAGAATTCAGAACATTGGCCATTCTTACAGTGTACACCAAGTCAGAACCATAGGATAAATAAAGGGGGCATATATGCAGACAATGAAAGGTCTTTCGATGATTGAATTTCTCTAAAACAGGTTTATATGTGCACCACCAAGTCAGAACAGTAGGCAAAATTAAGAGGCGAAAGGGACCAAATTATTGAAGTGAGGCACATGGGCTACTAACAGCTTACTACACAACATACACCTAGTATTACTTTCTTAGCTACAGTATACATATCTCTTTTGCATATTACGTAATTTATGCAGCAGCATACAATACATTTTTGGACTCACCTTGTTGTGCTGTGTTCACTTGAACAGGAAGGTGGCGCGGTGGTCCTTCGTGGGTAAATTTTGTCATCAAAGTCTGGCATTCTCTGAATGCATGGTGCTTTAAAGACAACTGGGAACTCAGAAAAAAACAAGGTCAAATCATGATGACGTCAGTGATCTTCAGGTCGTAGCTCTAGAAAGAGGCCCGAGTCCCTACTTACAATTCCGAGTTGGATGACCGT
>NC_036863.1:26821596-26858130 GCF_002910315.2 Salvelinus sp. IW2-2015 | reverse complement strand
CCCCCCCAAAAATGTGTTTGCCACACCAAGATTTACATGCTAAAATCGCCACTGGTTATTGGTCCCCAAAATAATAATATAATATATCATTCATGGATTATGTTTTAAATCATCATAAAAGTGTGGTAAATGTGTAKATTTTCCTGTTTCAAAAATATGTTGTTCAAAACAAGCTATTCAGTTACTTACTGCCCCTCAGTGACTGCCAGCAGCAGCAGCTCTGTCGAACATTGCTTTGATTGTTTTGCCAGCAATTTGCAATGAGGGGGAACWGCCCCAATGAAATCGCAGGATTTCATAGCATAAAATAAATTATAACAGTACAATGTAAATGGACCAGCCTGTGGCACTTAAATGTGCGTACAGTCAGAACTTCTGGGTCTGCTATAGTCTCTATACCAATGAGTCTTTCGGACCAGACAGCTTACTTCCTTCCGTACATCAGACTATCTTCTCTATCAGGTACAGATGGCTCTAAAGAAAATTGTAATTAACTTGTAAATAAATAATCACAACAGTCATGGGAGCCTTTGACCTACATCCAACAAGAGTGGAAGGACAGAGGGATACACTAGCTAGAACCTTCTCYTTGCAGATCTGATAGGACAAACAAGCATGACAGTGGCTTATTGTTTCCCCCCATGTTGTTCAGCAGGTTCTACTGTAGGTGACAGGTGACATGTGTGGACTAAAACAGCCTAAAACCGGGTGTATCGCAAAGCATGATCCAATGAATTAGCCAGCTACAGTAATTTTGAGAAACATTGAGAAATAGTTTGGTCAAATGAACCAGTTATCTACCTTTGATAAGCTTGCTAGCTTGTGAGCTCCCATGCCAATTTCAAGTCTTTCTAAACTAATATCTGACTGACTCAGAAATAAAATTTATTTCAGAATGAAAGTTAACTGGCTAGCGTATCATGCTTTGTGATGTTATGTTAGCTAACTATCCCCAGTTAGATCATGATTTTGACTTATTGCATCTGCTACTTGTTGCGTTCTCCCTGGTGCACCCGTTTGTTGGTGAGCTGGCTTGTAACGGTCGTCTGTGGTGAATGAGCGGACCAAAGCGCAGCGTGAAATTTTGACATAATGATTTATTTAAACAAACGACGAACACGAAATAACACTTGATAATTAACAAAATAACAAACGACGTAGACTGACCTAAAAACATGTGAACTTACATATAACGAAGAACGCACGAACAGGTACAGACTACAAACAAACGAATACAGTCCCGTGTGTAACATATACGGACACAGGAGACAACCACCCACAACAAACAATGTGAAACAACCTACCTATATATGGTTCTCAATCAGAGAAACGTCAACACCTGCCTCTGATTGAGAACCATACAAGGTCAATTAACAATGACACTTAACATAGAACAAACAACACAGACTGCCCACCCAGCTCACGTCCTGACCCACTAAACACAACTATACAAAAGGAAAACAAGGTTAGGAACGTGACATGGCTGCTCGTTCTAAATAGTATAATCTAATCTGTTCAAAACAGTGGCAGCATGTGCAGCAGTGGTCATTGGGTTTCTGACATGCAAAAGTAAAATAGGTGTATTTATGCTGCTGTTCAAATGCACAGATCACTTTACATATCTRCTCTAAGAAACTACTGGTCGTTTGAAAACTTGGCATCATATTTRTGTCATGCTGATTTGTTGACAACTCCAACCACCTCACGGCCCGGGTATTCAGCCAGTCAGCGGCCACCATATCGCCATTCTTTCTGTGATGGAAAAAGTACCCAACTGTCATACTTAAGTAAAAGTGAAGATACTGTGGCTTAATAGAATATGACTCAAGTAAAAGTGGAAGTCACACAGTAAAATACTACTTTCGTAAAAGTATTTGATTTTAAGTATACTTAAGTATCAAAAGTAAATATAATTGCTGAAATATACTTAAATACCCACAGTAAAAGTATAAATCATTTCAAATTCCTTATATTAAGCAAACCAGACGGGACACAGGCCCCCTCAGATTTGTCCTGTACATTTTTTATTTACATTTATTTACAATTTCTTCCATTTTAAATGGAAGAAATTTGGAACCACCAAGACTCTTCCTAGAGCTGGCCGCCCGGCCAAACTGAGCAATCGGGGGAGAAGGGCCTTGGTCAGGGAGGTTACCAAGAACCTGATGGTCACTCTGACAGACCTCCATAGTTCCTCTGTGGAGATGGGAGAACCTTCCAGAAGGACAACCATCTCTGCAGCACTCCACCAATCAGGCCTTCATGGTAGTGGCCAGATGGAGGCCACTCCTCAGTAAAAGGCACATAACAGCCCTTATGGTGTTTGCCAAAAGGCAACTAAAGACTCTCAGACCATGAGAAACAATATTCTCTGGTCTGATGAAGCCAAGATTGAACTCTTTGGCTTGAATGCCAAGCATCACGTCTGGAGGAAACCTGGCACCAACCAAACTGTGAAGCATGGTGGTGGCAGCATCAGGATCGAGGGAAAGATGAACGGAGCAAAATACAGAGAGATCCTTGATGAAAACCTGCTCCAGAGCTCAGGACCTCAGACTGGGGTGAAGGTTCACCTTCCAACAGGACAATGACCCTAAGAACACAACCAACACAATGCACGATTGGCTTCGGTACAAGTCCCTGAATGTCCTTGAGGGGCCCAGCCAGAGCCCGGACTTGAACCCTATCGAACATCTCTGGAGACCTGAAAATAGCTGTGCAGTGACACTCCCCATCCAACCTGACAGAGCTTGAGAGGATKTGCAGAGAAGAATGGGAGAAACTCTCCAAATACAGGTGTGCCAAGGTTGTAGTCTCATACCCAAGACSACTCAAGGCTGTAATCGCTGCCAAATGTGCTTCAACAAAGTACTGAGTAAAGGGTCTGAATACTTATGTAAATGTGATATTTCAGTTTTTTATATTTTTTAAACTTCCAAAAACGTCAAACTCTTGCTATGTCATTATAGGGTATTGCGTGTAGATTGATGAGGTTAAAAAAACAATTTAATACATTTTATAATAAGGCTGTAATGTAAAACATTTTGGGAAAAAGTCGAGGAGTCTTAATAATTTCCAAATGCACTGTAGAATTTAGAAAAGCAAGCAAAAACTAAATGTACTGAATAAGACTCACATTCCTTTAAATCTTTTCTTCAAAAAAATAACCATCAGGACAACAAAGGATAAAGACAGCTCAGATACGCAGGAAAAATTAAGTAYTTTTTTTACATAGAA
This sequence comes from Salvelinus sp. IW2-2015, assembly GCF_002910315.2. NCBI lineage: Eukaryota > Metazoa > Chordata > Actinopteri > Salmoniformes > Salmonidae > Salvelinus > Salvelinus sp. IW2-2015. The sequence continues at coordinate 26,854,893 of NC_036863.1, read as the reverse complement.
TTAAGCATAATGATTATGGCTCTAGATTGCAGGAAAAAGCTTTTTCATGTGTTTTCAAAATTCTCCAACTTAAGTACGGGGGTCTAGCTCCCTTCCGGACCACCCCACCAGCCATCCTCCTGTAGTTTGTGGCTTCAGATTTTGGGTGCATGACGTCCCTGGGCACCATTCTTGMTTTTTAAATTTACYGATAGCCAGGGYCACACTCCAACACTCAGACATCATTTACAAACTAAGCATTTGTTTTTAGTGAGTCCCCAAGATCAGAGGCAGTAGGGATGACCATGGATGTTCTCTTGATAAATGTGTGAATTGGACTGTTTTCTTGTCCTGCTAAGCATTCAAAATGTAATGAGCACTTGGGTGTCAGGGAAAGTGTATGGAGTAAAAATTACATTATTTTCTTTAGGAATGTAGTGGAGTAAAACTTGTGAAAAATGATAAATAGTAAAGTACAGATACCCCCCCCCCCCCCAAAAAAAGAAATTACTAGTAGTACTTCAAAGTATTTTTACTTAAGTACTTTAAACCACTGCATTATTTGAATGGAAAGTTCCATCCCATATGGAAAAAATACTGTAGTATATTATGGTATAAATACTATAGTATTCACTGGTGGTTTTGCAGACCTTACTGTAGTATTTACAGTTAACTATAGTATAAATCCTGTATTAAAATAACTGTAGTGCATACTATAGTAATGTAGTATTTTTGCAGTTTGTTGTATASTGTAGTATTTACTGTAGTGTTTTACATACTGCAGTATACTGAAGTYTTTACTGTAGTGTTTTTGCAGACATTACTGTAGTATTTACTATAGCATTTTTTGTTTTATCTTTGACATAGCAGTGGAAGCGATCTCCTTGAGGAAGCCTACTGAATAAATACTAAAAGAGCACATTTTCTATAACCTGTACAGTGCCTTACAAAAGTATTCATACCCCTAGGATTTTTTTTAGCATTTTACTAGTATTTACTTTAGTTTAAAAAGTTTTGTTTTTGCAGACTAGTGATTTTGGAAACATTACTGTAGTATTTACTATAGTATTCTACGGTATACTACAACATTTACTATAGTATTCTACAGTATGCTACAACATTCTATATGTACTACACATGCTCGAGGGATACTACAGTTTGTAGTATAGTATTCTACAGTTTACTACAGAATGCTATAGTAAGTACTATAGTAAACGTAAGTATTTTTTAATGTGGGATGACAGTGATGCCACATTGTTTACATAAAAAGCATTTAGTTATGGTCTGGATTGGTTTACTTTACAACTTTTAATGGTATAGGCCTAGTTCTTAATCATAGCCATACATCATTATAAATAATTTTGTTATGGGCCTCCCGAGTGGCACAGTGGTCTAAGGCACTGCATCACAGTGCTAGCTGTGCCACTAGAGATTCTGGGTTTGAGTCCAGGCTCTGTCGCAGCCGGCCGCAACTGGGAGACCCATGGGGCGGCGCACAATTGGCCCAGCGTCGTCTGGGTTAGGGGAGGGTTTGGCCGGCAGGGACGGCGCACTAGCGACTCCTGTGGCGGGCCGGGCGCAGTGGACGCTGTTTCCTCTGACACATTGGTGCGGCTGGCTTCAGGGTTAAGTGGACATTGTGTCAAGAAGCAGTGCGGCTTGGTTGGGTTGTGTTTCGGAGGACGCTTGGTTCTCGACCTTCGCCTCTCCCGAGTCCGTACGGGAGTTGCAGCGATGAGACAAGACTGTAACTACCAATTGGATACCATGAAATTGGGGAGAAAACGGGGTAAATTAAAAAATATATATAATAATTTTGTCATTATGTTATCAATGGAGCTCTAAATAATGGAGCTCTAAATCGATGGAGCTCTAAATTTAGATGAGCTCTAAATAATCATGGRTATTTTCAAGGAAATTTCTAGATGACGCTGTATAGTATGTACTGAAAACAATGTGACACTTGTAAGTGTAAAACATTTGTTGGAMATGTAAAGTAGAGTAATCTTTACTAGAAAATCTTTAATGCACACAGAATTGAAAACAAAGTTTAAGAAAAGTMTAAAGTTATTTCTAGACAATACAATCAATAATATATATAATTGTCATTGTAAAAAAGAAACATTAAAATACAAAGCATAAAAACATTAGATAAGAAATTATAAGGAAGCATGTGTTGTTTCACAGCATAAGCCAGAAGTTAAAGGTTTTATAGGCACCCAAATCTAGARAATTATGTTGAAATATTGGAACAGGCAGCCATCTCCAGTCAACAAGGTGCTGATACCCRCACTTATTAATTTTTCTGCCAAAAACAGCTTGTAAACAGGAAAACATTGGCATCCCTTTTAAGGAAAATAAATGAAAGCCTAATTCTCAACTACAGTAATACAAAAATGTATGCACTGCAATGCATTACAATCTAATTCCTGACATTTTAATTTAAACAACATCAAATGGCTCATTTCCTTGTTATATCTCATCTAATGTGTACCCCCTCCTGGCAAATTAACCCATAGGTAAATAAGGAGTTGTAAGACCACCAAGAGCCACTGCAGGTCAGTCTTTRACATTGAGAGCTTAATTCCTAGACTGAATTATGAATGAAGCCCTTAGCTAAAGTGGTTTGTTTGTAGTCAGTCACTTAGGTCATCAAGATAAACACTGAACACTCAAAACAACCTCAGTGGAACTCTTATCAGGTGACCAATAATTTGTGGAGAAGCCTGACCTAGTCCATGCCTGTGTAGCAAGTACTGAAGTAGATGCACAGTTTTTAAGATGTTCATTGTTGTCAGCTGTACATTTCCTTGGTCAAGACATCAATGAGGCTTCTGAAATTATATGACAAACATGAGACAAGATTCATCATTGTTTGATACACAATTRGATCAGTTAAAGAAGGATTTGTCACATATCCAGAACTGTTTCAGGGTACTACAGACTTACCTTTTTCTCTGTGACTCTTCTGGTGGATCCGCAATTCCTCTGGATCTGAAAACATCTTTTGGCAAAAGGGGCAGACAGACTCTGGGATGGTTCTCCAAAACCCTTGTCCTAGGTCAGGAGGGTCACTTAGCTTTACTTGGGCCTCTTGATGACTTTGTGGAGATTTTTTTAGGTCTGCATTCCATTCATCATCACCAGCTGACTTCCTATTGCTCTGATGGAGTGGTCCCGCTCCTCTGACACGCTTCATTCCAGCAACSCAAGATTTTGGATTAGAGAACTTMTGAGACAGCTGATCTGAACACACCACCTTATGGCGAGCCTCTTCCCCCTGTGAGCTTAATGGGGGCCTGGTTCTGGGTGGACTGCTCAAGAGCAGCTGAAGCCGCTGAGGCTTATGGGATGCCTCGTTTGAGGAGGTCACACACTGGATGGAGCCGGAGTTAGGACCAGGAAAGGGGAAAGCAGTATACTTGTCCTGCTTGTAAGCCGATGCTGAACCATCTCCCTGTATTGTCTGATTCCCCCTCACAGAGCTGGGCTGAGAGTTGGTGGATCCAGGTCCCCCTGTCACCCCACACCCTGATCTGGCCAACCCCGAGCTCCAGCTCTCCAGAGGCGGCACAGACAGCTGCTGGATGCAGTGGTGCAGAGAGGGATAATCTACATACCGAAACTTGGGAACTCTCTCCTTGGAAGTGACAGGGGTGTGTCCTCCAGAGGGTCTTCCCAGAGCCAGGGGAAAGCCCTCCAGCCAGCTGTCCAGGGGTGGCACAGTGAGCTGCTGGATGCACTGGTGTAGCGAAGGGAAGTCCACGTACTTGAATCTGGGCATTTTGAGGGGCACCTCAGAGAGGTCCTCTTTTTTAACCCTGATGGGAATGGTAGGCTGTTCCTCCTCTCTCACCCTACGGGTCTCTGTGTCTGGCTCAGTTTTGACCACTAAGGGAACTGTAGGGGGAAGTCTCCTGTCCTCCATGGCTGGCCTCTGAAAACGCACCAAACACAGTTAAATATAACATTTTGGTTAACCCCCAATTGGTAAAACCAGGCTTCAAATATCGGAAACCATTTCCAAATATATCCAGTAATGTTATTGTGGCAATAATGGAGGTTGTTCTACTTTGCTTAAATGTARATCCTGCTTTTTTCCCTAAGATGTGTCAATCAAATAGATGTAAATTCACAGCTGTTTGTCTTTTGAATTATCCTCACTTAGAATCGCATGTCCTGTCCAGTTCCTCTCTGCTAAGCAACATATTATTAAGTATGCAGTCCTGACCTGAGCACAATAATTAGCTTAGGGGTTTCCTCTTCTCAGAAATAGCCATAAGCAGCTGTATAGTATAGATATACACTGAGTGCACAAAACATTAAGGACACCTGCTCTTTCCATGACATTGACTGACCAGGTGAACGCTATGATCCCTTATTGAACAGACGTCATCAGAGCATGCAACAGTACAGTGTACTGCCTACACTCGGTTTGTTGTTTTTATGAAATAAATTAAATTAAATAGTTTTCAATAATAGCTAAAGTTTTTGTATTGCTACTGATTCGCGACGCGGTTGGGACCACAAGTTGGTGTCCCGGATTCCTGTTAAGTAGCAGTTAGCTGCTAGCCATCATGAAAATGGAGCAGTGCTAGCCCACAGGTGTTTTTATCCACCGCTGGGCATAAAGACTTAAGGTATGAGATGAGATTTCCACACAATCACAAGATGAAGATACGGTGGAACTGGAAACTGGACAGAAATCTGTCTCCCCTAAATGCACCACCATCAAGCATCTTAGGGAAGAGATTCTCTGGCTGTTKGCTCAGTGGTAGTGCTCCAGTTCTTCCTGTCAGAATAAGCAACAGAGGACTTGGAAACCATATCAACTCCTATAGAAATTGCACTATGGTTATTGTGAGTAACCTAATTTATGTTCCTTTAACTCTACCTTCTAGTGAGTTTATACAAACTGTCATCTCCTACCATTCTGATAGATTGGAGACTGTCAGAAAACGTGGTTGTAACATTAAAAATGTAATAGTTATTCCATTGGTTACCTCTAGGCAGATCACTAGAGAAATCACTAGTAAAACCTTTCTCGTGAATGACCTCATTACTGAGCGCAAAGTTGATTGCATTTCACTGAAACATGGCTGTCTTCAGACTGTAGTACCACTTTTATTGACCCCCCCCCCCATCAGAAAAGGGGGAAAGGGTGGGGGGACAGCTTCTATTTTTACTAACGCTCTCAGCTGTAAGGACATTTCATTTCAACTTTGGGTCTTTTGAACATCATGCTATACTGTTTAAATGTCAGCCACTAGTGCTGGCCATAACTCTATATAGGTCACCAAAGCACTGCCCRACTTTCTTTACTGATTTTTATTTATTGTCTATTTATTGTCTATTGTCCTTGAGAACTATGACAAAATCATTGTGTTGGGTGATTTTAATATTCATGTTACCACTGAAGATCTTACCTCTACAGATTTCATTGAGTGTATGTATGAGCAATACTCCATCACCTATTCTGCCTTCCTCTTTTGATAATTTAGTAGATCAATTAAGGGCAACCATTGATGCTACAGCTCCAGTAAAGTTGAAAAAGGCCACATTCAAACGGAGAGCCCCTTGGATGAGTGAGGAAACTAATAGATTAAAGGGAAATTACAGAATAACAGAAGTGAAGGAAATCAAAGTTGCAGGTCTATTATGATATTCTGAGAGAGCAATAAAGCAATTAGAAATACCAGACGGGCTCATTTTTCTAACTTGATCASTAATAATCAGAATCATTTGAGTGTGCTCTTCTCGACCATTGATGGCCTGATAAATCCTACCCCCGCAAACTTATGTGAACTTTCTTCCATATCTAAATGTGATGAGTTTGCGGCATATTTCAGAGATAAGATAACCAACATTAGGCTGGGTATCAGTCAAGCGAGACCTGATGAGAAGTTTGATGATATGTGCCCTAGCCCACCACACAAAGGCTCTATGGATTTATTTTCCCTGGTTGACACAGACATGCTCAGAAAAGTGATATCACAACTTAAACCTTCTACCTGCCTTCTCGATCCTATCCCCACCACCTTCTTCAAAACAGTTTTCAATTGCATATCTGAAGAAATGCAAGCTATTGTTAATCACTCCCTGTTCACAGGCACTTTCCCCACTGCACTAAAAACTGCTATGGTGAAACCCCTTCTGAAGAAAAGTAAGTGCTGAACAACAGATTTTTACCTTGTTGGCTCGGGGATTCGATCTTGCAACCTTTCAGTTACTAGTACAACGCTCTAACCACTAGGCTACCTGCCYCCGTGTTCCATGTCTGAAATGTGCTGTATAAATAAAGCTTAATTTGATTTGATATCACTTGTTAAATCCACTTCAATCAGTGTAGATGAAGGGGAGGAGACAGGTTAAAGAARGATTTCTAGGCCTTGAGACAATTGAGACAAGGATTGTGTATGTGTGSCATTCAGAGGGTGAATATCAATATTAGGAAGGTGTCCTTAATGTTTTGTACAATCAGTGTACAGTAAGTTGACCAGTGTGACCAATATAGGTTGACCAGATGCTGATAATAAGGGTAAAACTGGGTCCAGTTGAAGATGCTGTGTGCTGCTCCTCCAACCCCAGGGAGATAAATGGCTTTGCAGGTATGAAGTTYGGAGAAAAGTAGGTCAGAGGCAGACTGATCACACTGCCAGGGGGCCAAAACAAAACATCTGTCACACAGCAGCACAATCTATTGGCCTTGCAACAAATGCCAAGCTTGAGCCACGATACTTTAATACAAACCTCACCCTGCTCACTGCAATAAGTATGGCTAGATTCAAGGGAAGACATAGAAGGTTAGACGGAGAAGCTAAACTTGACTACTACGTCAAATGTATGCACACATGACTTTCTAAATGTCATACATATTCAGCATTTTGATTCACAATATATTTTTTCTTTTGTTTCTTTAAAATACTTTGTGTGTTTGTTGCCATCGTCATTAGAGACAGTGAAATAACAGCAATAGGAGGAATCCCAATAMAATCTTATATATGCATGATAACCTACTTATTGTAGTGTAGTTTTTTAATTGAACCTACCATCCTGGCACAGTGAAACACAGAAAGATTTGCTTTGGAACTGTGCCGAGCCGTGACGAGGGGCGGGGGGAACGCCGTGTTCCATATACACTCGCAAGAGGAATTGGGTCATGCACGGTGGCCTACATTTGGAGGATTTGTTGTCTTGGTTTTTCCCTCCCCACATATATTTGGGCTGGCCCYCCCTCGTGCGCTCAACAGCACAAAAGTAACTGGACTACAGCAATATCCATATTTGAAACGAAAWGGGACCCTTACATTTTGATAACATTTATCCTAGATTTGTAGTAGAAACACAATGACACGTCGCAATAACTGTGGAGGCAAACGGTTGCATTATTTCCATATGGATCACAGTGTTTCACTTGWAAATTCATAAATATGCATTTAAAAGCGGGGTCACGACTGTTGAATTCATACCGACAATGTCCAATGGGCTATAAAGCGAGTTCTAGAGGGCGACTGGCGCATATACACATCAAAACATAGTAAATTGACAAATGTATAATTATTAGCAGTACAATAAAATATGTGGCTATGCCATGCGTTTCTTTATCCAAGTTTTACCTTTCGTTATAGGTCTTCCTGGAAATCCGTGAAACGCGTAATGAATCTGATTCTTGGTGATGCTCTGTCCTGCATTGTGTGCAATGAAATAGTGTTGTTACGAGATGCAAATCAACCAGTAGCCTAATTGCTCAGACGTTTCGGTTTTGCCGCAAATCGAATAGAAAAAAGACCAAGGCTGTATGGCTGACTCTTTGAGCGTGGTTGAAGACACCTGCTACTGGTTAGTTTCAGATTGCTTGATCATTCGATGTCAATGACAGCTCACCAGTAACAGTTATTAAATGATGTATCTCTAAAAGCCTGTAGTGCTACTGCTACCTTGACTGATAGAGTCTCAAGCCAATCAGATTTAGTACAGTCAAACCACGCCCACAGAATCCTTATCTAAATAAAACAATGCAGACCAATGTTCAAATTAGTTACAGTTTAATAGGCGGAGCCTTCGCACTCAAATTACAGTTCAGATAGTGTCCTCTCCATTAGGATGGGAAATATCACGCATTCAATCATATAATCCTACATCCCAGATTATATATTACAGATGGCAGATAACCAAAATTGCTTTTAGGTGCTTTATTTATTAYTAATTATTTATGAGCATAGAATTAGCCTTATACTCACACCAATGTAATTACTCARGTATTACCTTGAAGACACAATTATGGGTTATTTTTAATAATGATATACCCATTTATTCTTTAAGAATATACACTTAATGGATGTGGACTACAACTGCCTAATTACCCTATAATAAGCCAAGGAAAATAGGTGATATTGTCTTTTGTTTGTGTTTTTTGTTCMCAGCTGAGTCAATGTATAGCTTCAAAATATGTAAATATGCTTTACGTTCATAATCTCATGGATTGTCAGTCCTTGCATCCATTGCGCCAGTCTTTGATTTTGAGAGTGGTTACATTTCTCCAGCCCCATCCCTCAGCTTTCTACTAAATCAAGTGGTGGGGCTGCTGTTTGGCTGAAATACAAACTCAGGATTGTAGCCTTACGAAAGATGCTTAGTYTGCATCCTAAATAAGCATACTCCAATTTCACTGGATGGTATAGTTTCTAGCTCTTATCAACTAGTGTTCTGTAGCTCTATCCCACTGTGCAGTCATGACATAGGTCTTCCCACCCAGGACCATAATTTCAACCTCTATGCCTTTTGATAAAACTATATGTACTCCTTGGAGTTGTATATGGTTTGTGCTTTCATATTGTTACTTTATATGACTTTTCTTAAACCAGCCAGGAATTGGAAATGCAGCAAAAATGATGGATGTTTAATGCAGAGAATACAGAATGAGATCATCGCTGATCATGACAACGTATTATACCTTTACTATGTGTAGTCATTCACAATACTATGAACATTCAATTAAACATTAAGATTTTCTCTAAATCCTAAAACCATCAACCAAGGGGATCAAGGTCAAGGATTTCTGTCCATGTTCATATGTGCAGTTGGTAATGAGGTCATGTTATGTGTTGTATGTAAAACCGAAGTACATTTACACATAAAACATCACTAAAACCATTATTTATTTACACAAGCACACATAAGACCACACATCAAGATGTACAATTCAGTCATCATAATACCAAACTAAACATTGCTTTTTGGGTTTAATAGACTAAGTCTATATATGTTAGACCAAACACATGTAGCTCATTGTTTGAATAAATTCATTCCTAATAGGAACCATGTACAGCACAAGCTGGTGTTTTACTTTTTGCCTGACGACTCATGAATTTAATTCCACTGCTCTATTGAACACCACATACATTTAGTATGAATCTGCTATCATAGAAGTTGTTTGTGTTACGTCAAAACGAGGGGCGTCATACAAAACAAATTCATCAGCGATTGGATTGTCTCTAACAAATCTAACCAGTCAGAGTATCAAAGTTGATATCGTCATCATGTAGGCCGGCTCTGGCCCAACCCATCGTTTAATCACAAACCCATCGGTTATGAGATCAATCAGAATGGTCAGAATGTGTTCGCATTCCAGAAGTTGTCGAGGAGGGAGGCAAATCCTGACTCATCATGGAGAAGAAACGTTAGTGGGCATAACATGTGGCCAGAGCGATGTAGATGGGTAGCCAGGTATATACCGTGGTTTATGCACATCATTGGTAGCCAGGCAAGTTTACTCCGGTCTCTGCTCTTGATTTGTAAGCAGTCCCCTATCACTCAAAGCTGTAGAATATGTAGAAATCAAAAAGAGTGCCGGCATTATTTTCCCCCAACATTTTATGTTACTTAAATGTAATATTTGAACCAATTCACWGAGCAGAAAAGAGCTTGAGTGAAAGGCAACATGCTGTTGACAAGACCCTATAAGAATTGAGTTTGTAGTTGATTGGCTTTATWTAGCACTTTTCTACCAACTGAGGTACTCAAAGCACTACATAGTAAGGGAGAAACTCACATCATCCACCACCAATGTGTAGCACCCACCTGGGTGATGCACTGGAACCATTTTGTGCAAGAACACTCACCACACATCAGCTGGAAAGGTGAGGTTTGATTTATGCCAATTAGGGGAATGATTAGGTGGCCATGATGGAATGGGGCCTACTCTTACAATAAGTGCCATGGGATTTTTTAATGACCACAGAGTCAAGATACCCATTTAACATCCCATCTGAAAGACAGCACCCTACACAGGGCAATGTCCCCTTCACTGGCCTGGGGCATTGGGATTTCTGTTAGACCAGAGTGCCCCRTACTGGCCCTCCAACACCACTACCAGCAGCATCTAATCACCCATCCAACGACCAACCAAAACAGACCCTGTTTAGCATCAGAGGTAAGCCAGCAGTGAAATGCAGGGTGGTATGCTGCTGGTATGAGTTTGTAACCTGACAAGTTTACAATTTGGTCTCATTTTTTTAATCTAAATGTTTCCCATTGGAACATTTATTCAACCCATTGCTCAGTTTATTTCTTTGTTGTAAGAAAATGCATATCACTTCATGTTAAAACAAATTTACAGTTAAAAAAGAAAGAAAAGTGTGATATATTGCCTATACATACGTGAATTTTATTGAATAAGAAAAGAAATACAGTAATAACATGAATGAAGCATGATTTTAAAGAGGGGCGTAGAAATAGTTTTATCTCTATAGAAATAAATGTATGAGTGAACGTTTTTCCTAATAATCTGTTTACGTGAAGCTTCATTTTGGGAACAGTGATTTTGCAATACATTTATTTGATTTGAAAATGATTAAATTAATGTTCCAACTGGCAAATGTTTGAAAAAATATCAATGAATATTTTCGAATGGGTTGATATTTCTCAAATATCATTCAAACAATCAGAAGGCGTTAATTATTGAAGCATGACAATAAGGACATTTAAAAAACAGAACGCCTTGGACCAGATTCTTCAACAGCCTACCTTATACCTTTAAGGAAATACATTACTTCTAAGATMAAGGTATCATTGAGAGCGATTACAGTACCACATTTGAAATAGAGCATGTGCTACATTTTATTATAAACTGGGTGGTTCGAACCCTGAATGCTGATTGGCTGACAGCCGTGGTATATCAGACCGTATATCACGGGTATGACACAACTTTTATTTTTACTCCTCTAATTACATTGGTAACCAGTTTATAATAGCAATAAGGCACCTCTGAGGTTTGTGGTATATGGCCAATATACCATGGCTAAGGGTTGTATCCAGGCACTCCGCGTTGCGTCGTGCAGAAGAACAMCCCTTAGCCGTGGTTTATTGGTCATATACCACACCCTCTCGTGCCTTATTGCTTAAATATACCCATGTCATATAGTGGACTATGAACACTTTTCCATACTCTGTCCAATATTTCTACAAAGCAAAAGAGACAGTAGAGATACATAGAGTATATTACACACAATATCATGGCCATTTATAGTTTATTTCAAGCAAAGAGACAATCTCGTCCCATGTTTGTGTTGTGATGTTTTCATTCTACAGTGACTCCTAAATCAATATATTTGGTATTTTGTACATGATTGTAATACACCTTTATTTATCCCTCCTATTTCCCACATTTGCTAAATTAAAAAAATACTCTTATTTTAACTCATCTTTGCTCTGTGCAGCAAATATATTGTGTTAAAGACAGACAGTGTCTCTCCGACTTTGGCTTATTTGTGCAATGTGGATCAGCACTCGACAGGACACATGGGGTGATGCGACAGACTGTCTGTCAGACACACCCCTAACCCATCCTCTCAACCAACCTGGTCAATTCACCTATCTGGTCTTTCACTCCAACAGGTAGGAGGACTGGGCAACACAATCTGTGGAGAAAAAATCATATATATTATCACTTAAAGGGATATCATAAATGCGGCACTCATTGGTATGTACCTGAATTGAGACAAATTAAAAGGTGTAATGGGTTTGTCGCATAAAGCTTACTTCTTTATTACATTTTTGTAATTATTTTCACTGCATCAGGGATAGCGTACATATGTACCTGAATTGGGATATCATAAAGGGATATCATAAAAGCAGTGACATCAGTGACCTCACTTACATTACAAATCATTTTGGAAATAAAGTCATTGTAAATCTAGAATATGATGGCTAAACCAGGCGTACCTTACCGGCTACTTATTCCTCGCCTGCCGGTCAAGGAATTTCTGTTTTCTATCTGGAGGAATCTCCTCCAAACTGATGCCATGGTTACTTGCCCTGAGGAAAGTCAAAGACAGAAGGCTTAATGGCTTGTTTGATTGGCAGTGCATTGAGCACTCAGACTCTCTTGGAATAGGTATTAAACATATCAATCCCAGCATATAAAGCAACAAAAGCCCTGTCCACACTGACAACTGTTTTCATCGACCGCTGTTGACAACCGGGTCTCAGAATGTTCATTACAATTGAGTTTGAACTCTTAACACAGATATAAAAAGTTAAGCTGGACAGGTCTAAATGAGGCAATCACCAGGGTAATGTGTTAAAACATTACAGCGATGTTTTCTGGATGCCAGGGAGAGCGTTCATCACACATGTAGCAGCAGTGGGAGGTAAGGATTAATTAAGTTCAACAGACAGGTAGTAGATGAAGAATTTTACATTTGGGTCAACATGTGAACTGAACTATGACACAAGGGTCAGGTCAGCAGCACATAGAAAGTATGATTTATAAAACGTTTAGTTCCAGCCACACAATCTGACAAATGGTCAATGGGTCAGCACATTATCAGATTTTTTACAATTATTTTCGGACATCTTATCTTCTATATCCACGATGACCTAGATGAAAATCAACTTTGATGTGAACGGGTTTCATGAGTACTACTGACAAAGGGCCTGGGACAYGCAGCTGGCAGGACTGAGAGTCAATAAGAGTATAGTTAGGAGAAACAAAGTACAACATAAATAGAGCAGGACGGCTTGTTAAATCTTACCCTGGAGTAAGGTCAGGCGGTCTTGGGAGAATCCTGTCGAACCCAGCTCTCCCAACCAACCAGAATGTATTTTCAACTCCCTTCCCCTGAAAGAGAAGTAGAGAATAACAGAAAGGAAGTAAGTAAACATTTCACTGTTAGTCTACACCTGTTGTTACAAAGCATGTGACAATAAAAAATGTGATTTTTCTGTGGTAAGTTAAGTGAATTCATTATTGTGTGTGTGTGTGTGTGTGTGTGTGTGTGTGTGTGTGTGTGCGTGCGTGCGTGCGGCGTGCGTGCGTGCGTGCGTGCGTGCGGGCGTGCGTGCGTGCGTGCGTGCGTGCGTGCGTGCGTCTACCTTCAGCTCTGTCATGCCCCTGGTGTCTATTTTGTAGCCCATTTTCAGTTCATGTAGGATATCGACTGTGCTCTGGTTGACATGGATTCTGTAAGCTGGGATATCAAACAACAACAGCAAACAAAAAAACCACAAAGGCTGCATTAGTCTTCATATATTCTGACAGTTTTTTCAATGTAAACAATTACCATTAGTTATTCATGTCTATAGAGTATCAACACTTGTGACATCATACAGTACTCACATATCCTACATATATTTAGATTTTCATTCATTGGTTGATCATAAATGTATTTAGTATAGAGTAACAAAATATCATTTATTGTGAGCCCATTGACAATTCTCACAACAGCAGTTTTTTTGTGCAGCAATTCATATGTATGGCCACTTGGTGGGAGTAGATGTGAGATTTCCTGTACTCTCATGTCACTGACTAGTACATACAGTTTATACTCTATGAAATACTCTATGTGTTCCTAGCAATCAGCAGTTAAATAAGCATATATTGTTTTGAAAATGTAAAAGATTATGAGGTTGTTTATTCATATCATCACGCCAATGGTTTTTATAATTGTTACATTAACTCATAACACATACAAATCTCAACACATMATGAAGTTTACCATTGCTGTACCAGCAGAATTGGTGGTGAAAGGATATCTGAGGCAAGCCCGTACATGGAGGATATTTTTATTAAACCCTAAATTTGCCCACTAATTCTACTGATAGTCTTAAAGGATTAGTCAGYACTTCTCATCGTAACCCTCCTTAGRCTCTTGTTGCATGCACACAAACGGCAATACACCTGTCCCTATCCTTAGTGACCTCACACGGCGTGATGGGCAAACAACGAGTGTGAGGTACTCACGCAACCCTGTTGACTCCATTCGAGAAGCCGTGTTGACAGTGTCTCCGAACAGACAGTACCGAGGCATCGTCAGACCCACCACTCCTGCCACCACAGGGCCTGGTGAACACAGAAACACACAGACATGCTGATAAGATCAGAAGTAGCATATTTCCTGATTTATGACTTGTGATTCATGACTTATTCAAAAAGCCTCCAATATCTCACAAAAGTTTCTGGAGAAAAAATGGCAAATTTAGTTTAATTGTAGAATATCCTTTCAATATTTAGCAGAGATGTTAGAATATTGTTGTTGTATGTCAATTATATTTTTTTCTGAGCTGTCCTTTWCCATACCTAAAAGTAGTCACTTCTGTGTTACTTGAAACATGCAAAACCTTCTATATTAATTGGTAGGYTAGAGTAACGAGAAGAAAGCATTAGGCAGTGGAGACTAATAGGATAACAGGGCTTAGTGGATGACATTGCACCATTCCAGGAATATGTTCCAGACGYGGATCAGGTAAAAATACACTTTTGCTCCAATACTCTGACGTTAATGCCATGTTCTATAGAATTCCAATACMCATTCTCAAATTTCATTAAATATAACATATCAAAAGTATGGTTTGCTTATGTATTGAATTGTACTATTCATCTATTGACTTTGTTGCATATGCATGAACTGCAATGTATAGCAGTTGATCTCATGGACTGCCAGTCAATGCATCTATAGATCCATCTATGAATTTGACAGTAACATTTCTCCAGCCCCATGTATGCACGCATGAGTGTAAGTCGCTTTGGATAAAAGCATCCACTAAATGGAATATGTTGTTATTATTATATTATCCCCCAGCTTAATTGCAAACCAAGTGGCTGGGCTATCGTTTAGCTAAAAAAATGAATGAAGAATTGTGGTTTTCAAGAGAAAAGGCCAGTCAATTAGTCTACATTATGAACGCTGAGGCAGAGGATAAAAATATGACAAAGAATATTAGATGGGCCACGCACCAGAGTGAAGGCCGATACGAATCTTGACCTTGACATCAGGCATGTGCCTCATCTTGAAGGTTCCAATACAGTAGAGGATGTCCAGGGACATGTTGGACATCTCAGCTGCGTGGCGTCTACCGTTCCGGTTTGGAACTCCAGAGGCTACCATGTAGGCATCTCCGATGGTCTCCACCTGAAGGCCACACAATCAATATCTTTACTGTCCCAATTGGGAAATTTGTCAAAATTACAAAGGAAGGAGGAGGTGACATAAACTCATGCACACTAAGGAATGCAGCCATTTACTTCCAGGATTTGTATTGAAAGTAGAACAAGCTTCCATTGCATCACTAATAGGACACAACTATTTTGCAGCAGGACAGGATTCTCACCTTGTAGACATCATGCTGCCCGATGATGGCATCAAAGAGTGTGTAGAGATCATTGAGTAAATCTACCACTTCAATGGGCTCGCTGAGTGCAGAGATGGTAGTGAAGCCCACAATGTCACTGAAGTACAGAGTGACCTCAGAGAAGTGCTCTGGTTTCACAGGCTTGCCCGTCTTCAGGGCCAGGCACACAGACCTATGGTGTAAGATAAGACAAGGGAGTTGATAGAGGGATGTGGATAGAGGTTAGGAGAATAAATGACCAGCGGCCAATAAACAAAATTGTTTTTTGCCTTGCACAGTAATACAATTCAATATTCTCAATACAGAGACTTTTGTTATTTATGATGTTGCAAATATGAAGTGAAATATAATGTGAAGTGGGAGGAGTGGGGGTGGGGGACTGACCTGGGCAACATCTGGGCCAGCAGCTGATCAGTCTTTTTCCTCTCCACCTCCAYCTCCTCTGTCCTCTCCCTAATCAGGTCCTCAAGGTTAGTAGAGTACTGCTCCAACATACGCAGCATTGAGTCTATGATGTTGGTCTTCTTCCCCTTGGTTATGCTCTTGAACTAAAGTATAAAAGGGAAACATACAGCATGCAGTGAGGAGGTGAAGTATGTTACATATTACTGTAATATAGTTAACAAAAAGCATGTTGTTTTGAGTTCTTGTTAGCTTGAGACTGAGTTCYTTGTGTTCAGATGTGTGCTCATGCATGTCTATGAAAAAATTGTAGGGTCAATTCAACCCCTCTGTACATCTGGCTGACTGAATACCAGGCCGATCCGAGGTGCCTGGAACCAGCAGAGCTCACCGAGTAGACATCTACCTGTCTGCAACTGCCCACCAACAGCAGAGATGAAAGACAGGACCTAATCACTCTCTCCCCTTCCCCACCACATTCAGGATTAAAGGTCCAATGCAGCCATTTTTATCTAAATATCAAAGAATTTCTGGGTACCAATTAAGTACCTTTACTGCGGTTGTTTTCAATAAAAATTGTCAAAAATAAACAAAAATAGCTTCTTAGCAAAGAGCAAGCAAGAATATTGCTAGTACTGTCTGGGAATGTTCTGAGTGGGAAGAGGAAACTGTTACTGACAGAGAGGGTTGGAACTGTTTGATGTTGATGTAACCTGGCAGGCCAAAACTCCAACCCTACAAAACAGGCTGAAATTACAGGTGGTCTTTTGAAACAGATCTTGCACTAAAAGTGCATTATCTACATTCTCAGAATTTCACAGTATTATTCCAACCTCATAGTGAGGAAATATAGTATAAAGMGGTGTAGTGGTATTTTTTTAGGTGACGGAGCGATAAAAATGTAATTTCCTCAATCAAAGTTTTTACTGACAGATGTAGCCAATTGAATAACCTATCATTATAGAATATGCATGATATGAATCCTCCAATTGCAATGTCTGCCTATGCCCACGTATTGTCTCAAGAAAATGTTACATTTCTAATACCCTCAAACACCAAGTTAGGCATAGGCTACCTAAAAGTCCAAACTGCATCTCCATGCCAACCATTTGATTGATATTCATCAGCTTCATGGGAATATGCATTTACATCTTCATGAATTACTGTTTCATGAGCCAATTAGAGCAGATGATGTTGACAAACTATTAGCCTTTCTTGTATTTTGTTTCAATCAAAGCATATACAGTCTGAAGTTTACATACACCTTAGCCAAATATATTTAAACTCAGGTTTTCACAATTCCTGACATTTAATCCTAGTAAAAATTCCCTGTCTTAGGTCAGTTAGGATCACCACTTTATTTTAAGAATGTGAAATGTCAGAATAATAGTAGAGAGAATGATTTATTTCAGCTTTTATTTATTTTATCACATTCCCAGTGGGTCAGAAGTTTACATACACTCAATTAGTATTTAGTAGCATTGCCTTTAAATAGTTTAACTTGGGTCAAACTTTTCGGGTAGCCTTCCACAAGCTTCCCACAATAAGTTGGGTGAATTTTGTCCCATTCCCCCTGACAGAGCTGTTGTAACTGAATAAGGTTTGTCGGCCTCCTTGCACGCACACGCTTTTTCAGTTCTGCCCACAAATGTTCTATAGGATTGAGGTCAGGGCTTTGTAATGGCCACTCCAATACCTTGACTTTGTTGTAGATGTCCTAACCGACTTGCCAAAACTATAGTTTGTTCGTAAGAAATTTGTGGAGTGGTTGAAAAACAAGTTTTAATGACTCCAACCTAAGTGTATGTAAACTTCAGACTTCAACTGTATCCTGCCTAGTGGTACGCTCTGCATGCACGGACCAACTGGCAAGTGTTTTCACTGACATTTTCAACCTCTCCCTGACTGAATCTGTAATACCTACATGTTTCAAGCAGACCACCATAGTCCCTGTGCCCATGAAAGCAAAGGTAACCTGCCTAAATGACTTCCGCCCCATAGCACTCACGTCGGCAGCCATGATGTGCTTTGATTGAAAGGCTGGTCATGTCTCACATCAACACCATCATCCTGGAAACCCTAGACCCACTCCAATTCGCATACCACTCCAACAGATTCACAGATGARGCAATCTCAATCACACTCCACACTGCCCTTACCCACCTGGACAAAAGGAACACCTTTTATAGGGCCTCCTGAGTGGCGCAGCGGTCTAATGCACTGCATCGCAGTGCTTGAGGCGTCACAACAGATCCACGTTCAATCCTGGGCTGTGTAGGATGTCCTTGTCCCATCGCGCTCTAGCGACCCCCGTGGCGGGCCGGACGCAGTGCACGCTGACACGGTCACGAGTTGTATGATGTTTCCTCTGACACATCGGTGCGGCTGGCTTCCGGGTTAAGCAAGCAGTGTGTCGAGAAGCAGTGCGGCTTGGCATGGTCGTGTTTCGTACGACGCATGGCTCTCAACCTTCCCCTCTCCCGAGTCCGTACGGGAGTTCCACCGATGGGACAAGACTAACTACCAATTGGAAATCACGAGAAAGGGGTAAAAAAAATAAATAGGAACACCTATGTGAGAAAGCTGTTCATTGACTACAGCTCAGCGTTCAACACCATAGTACCCTCAAAGCTAATCACTAAGCTAAGGACCCTGGGTCTAAACACCTCCCTCTGCAACTGGATCCTGGACTTCCTGACGAGCCGCCCCCAGGTGGTAAAGCTAGGCAGCAACACATCTGCCACGCTGATCCTCAATACGGGGGCCCCTCAGGGGTGCCTGCTTAGGCCCCTCCTGTACTCCCTGTTCACCCACGACTGCATGGCCAAGCATGACTCCAACACCATCATTGAGTTTGCTGACAACACAGCCTGATCACCGACAACGATGACACAGCCTATAAGGAGGAGGTCAGGACAACAACCTCTCCCTCGACGTGAGCAAGACAAAGGAGCTGATCGTGGACTACAGGAAAAGGAGGGCTGAACACGCCCCCATTCACATCGACGGGGCTGTAGTGGAGTGGATCGAGAGTTTGAAGTTCCTTGGTGTCCACATCACCAACAAACTATCATGGTCCAGACACACAAAGACAGTCGTGAAGTGGGCACGACAACGCCTCAGGAGACTTAAAAAATTTGGCATGGGTCCGCTCCTCAAGAAGTTCTACAGCTGCACCATAGAGATCATCCTGACCGGTTGCATCACCGCCTGGTATGGCAACTGCTCAGCATCCGATCATAAGGCGCTACAGAGGAAAGTGCGCACAACCCAGTACATCACTGGACCAAGCTTCCTGCCATCCAGGACTTATATACTAGGCAGTGTCAGAGGAAAGCCCCAAAAAATGTCAAAGACTCCAGTCACCCAAGTCATAGACTGTTCTCTCTGCTACCGCACGGCAAGCGGTACTGGAGCGCCAAATCCAGGTTGAAAAGGATCCTCAACAGCTTCTACCCCCAAGCCATAAGACTGCTGAACAATTAATAAAATGGCCACCCAGACGATTTACATTGACCCCCCTCCTGTTTGTTATCAATGCATAGTCACTTTACTCCTGTGTACAAATTACCTTGACTAACCTGTACCCCAGCACATTGACTTGGTACCGGTACCCCCTGTATATAGGCTCATTATTGTTATTTTATTGTGTTTCTTTTGATTTTAATTTTTACTTTAGTTTATTTAGTAAAAATGTCTTAACTCTGTTTCTTGAACTGCATTGTTGGTTAAGGGCTTGTAAGTAAGCATTTCACTGTAAGGTCTACTATACCTGTTGTATTCAGCACATGTGACAAATAAAATATGATTTGATTTGAACAAGTTGAACCAACTTGTGGTGCTGAAGGATATCTCTGCGCATTTGGCCAGTTCAGGAACAAACAATAATTTGCAGTAGGCTATAGACTAATGTAAATACAAATACATATAGTTTCATATAATTGCACTGTTTGCAAGGAGAACTTTATTGTGAGTAGGCATTTCATTGTATTGTGTAGCTTTTACACGCTGTATTATAAATACACTTTGATTAGCTTGAACATATGGTTACAATCTACCCTTTTAAAGACAAAAAACCCAGAGAGTTGAACTATCAATTCATCATTTATTTACATAGATTAAACATGCTATCAAATCAATTGACCAAAGTGAACCTAAATCATTACTACATAGAAATGCAGGAAATTCATGTTAAAACAGCCATAAAATCAAGCTGTTGGTGTGGTGTATTCATGCATCTCAATAAACCAGTGGCGATTTTAGCATTTAAATCTCGGTGGGGCAACTCAACTGGACTGGACTACATTAGCATTTCACGAAAACAGCGCATGAAGAGCACTAGTAATAATGTATTTTTGTAGGCACTAACTCCACAATGGATCTTTGGCCAAAGGTTATTGGGAAATTGGGGCGGCAGGTAGCCTAGTGGTTAGAGCGTTGGGCCAGTAACCGAAAGGCTGCTAGATCAAATTCCTGAGCTGACAAGGTAAAAATCTGTTGTTCTGCCCCTGAACAAGGCAGTTAACCTACTGTTCCTAGGCTGTCATTGTAAATAAGAATTTGTTCTTAACTGACTTGCCTAGTTAAATAAAAATAAATACAAAATGTATGTTTTTTTGTAGTTTTGAGGGGAATAAACACCGAAAATAGGGTCTTATACATTTTGTTCTATGAGATAATTTTGTGAATTTTTAAGCATTTATGTAATCAAAATGAGCACATAAAGGCTTCAGAATTCATTATGGTCATGTTAACTGACTGATATTATCTCATAGAACAAAACATATAAGATCTCCTAAGCCTGTTAACCTCAGACCTTATTTTCGGCGTTTATTCCAAAACCCCATTATTTCCGCATTAATTTCCCTCATAGGAATGGCTGAATGAACCAGAGGTAACTTATTTCTGTTTTTTAGGACTACAAGCTGGCGAGCTCTATTGCTGCCCAACTTCTGTTTCAAATCAAATCAAATTGTATTAGTCAAATGCGCCGAATACAACAGGTGTAGACCTTACAGTGAAATGCTTACTTACYAGCCCCTAACCGACAGTGCAGTTTAAAAAAATACGGATAAGAATAAGAGATACAGTAACAAGTTAATTAAACAACAAAGTCAAGGTATTGGAGTGGCCATTACAAAGCCCTGACCTCAATCCTATAGAACATTTGTGGGCAGAACTGAAAAAGCGTGTGCGTGCAAGGAGGCCGACAAACCTTATTCAGTTACAACAGCTCTGTCAGGGGGAATGGGACAAATTAAAGAGGAGCAGTAAAAAATAACAATATATACAGGGGGGTGCCGGTACAGAGTCAATGTGCGGGGGCACCGGTTAGTTGAGGTAGAATGTACATGTCGGTAGAATTAATTAAAGTGACTATGCATAGATGACAACAGAGAGTGGCAGTGGTGTGGAGAGGGGAGGTGGGGTGGGCAATGTGAATAGTCTGGGTAGCCATTTGAATAGATGTTCAGGAGTCTTTTGGCTTGGGGGTAGAAGCTGTTTAGATGCCTCTTGGACCTAGACTTGGTGCTCCGGTACCACTTGCTGTGTGGTAGCAGAGAGAACAGTCTATGACTAGGGTGGCTGGAGTCTTTGACAATTTTCAGGGCCTTCCTCTGACACCGCCTGGTATAGAGGTCCTGGATGGCAGGAAGCTTGGCCCCAGTGATGCACTGGGCCGTTCGCACTACCCTTTGTAGTGCCTTGCGGTCGGAGGACGAGCAGTTGCCATACCATGCAGTGATGCAACCAGTCAGGATGCTCTCGATGGTGCAGCTGTAGAACCTGTTGAGTATCTGAGGACCCATGCCAAATCTTTTCAGTCTCCTGAGGGGGAATAGGTTTTGTCTTGCCCGCTTCACGACTATCATGGTGTGCTTGGACCATGTTAGTTTGTTGGTGATGTGGACACCAAGGAACTTGAAGCTCTCAACCTGCTCCACTGCAGCCCTGTCGATGAGAATGGGGGCGTGCTCGGTCCTCCTTTTCCTGTAGTCCACAATAATCTCCTTTGTCTTGATCACGTTGAGYGAGGGGTTGTTGTCCTTGCACCACACGGCCAGGTCTCTGACCTCCTCCCTACAGGCTGTCTCGTTGTTGTTGGTGATCAGGCCTACCACTGTTGTGTCATCGGAAAATTTAATGATGGTGTTGGAGTCATGCCTGGCCGTGCAGTCATGCGTGAACAGGGAGTACAGGAGGGGGCTGAGCACACACACCTGAGGGGCCCCTGTGTTGAGGATCAGCGTGGCAGATGTGTTGTTACCTACCCTTACCACCTGGGGGCGGCCCGTCAGGAAGTCCAGGATCCAGTTGCAGAGGGAGGTGTTTAGTCCCAGGGTCCTTATCTTATTGATGAGCTTTGAGGGCACTACGGTGTTGAACGCTGAGCTGTAGTCAATGAATAGCATTCTCACATAGGTGTTCCTATTTTTTTTTGTCCAGGTGGGAAAGGGCAGTGTGGAGTGCAATAGAGACTGCATCATCTGTGGATCTGTTGGGGCGGAATGCAAATTGGAGTGGGTCTAGGGTTTCTAGGATGATGGTGTTGATGTGAGACATGACCAGCCTTTCAAAGCACTTCATCGCTACAGACGTAAGTGCTATGGGTCAGTAGTCATTTAGGCAGGTTACCTTAGTGTTCTTGGGCACAGGTACTATGGTGGTCTGCTTAAAACATGTTGGTATTACAGACTCGGACAGGGAGAGGTTGAAAATGTCAGTGAAGACACTTGCTAGTTGGTCAGCGCATGGTCGCAGTACACGTCCTGGTAKTCCGTCTGGCCCTGCGGCCTTGTGAATGTTGACCTGTCTAAAGGTCTTACTCATATCAGCTGCGGAGAGCGTGATCACACAGTCTTCCGGTACAGCTGGTGCTCTCATGCATGTTTCAGTATTATTTGCCTCGAAGCGAGCATAGAAGTAGTTTTGCTCATCCGGTAGGTTTGTGTCACTGGGCAGCTCTCGGCTGTGTTTCCCTTTGTAGTCTGTAATGGTTTGCAGGCCCTGCCACATCCGACAAGTGTCAGAGCCGTGTAGTACAATTCGATCTTAGTCCTGTATTGACGCTTTGCCTGTTTGAAGGTTCATCGGAGGGCATAGCGGGATTTCTTATAAGCTTCCAGGTTAGAGTCCCGCTCCTTGAAAGCGGCAGCTCTAGCCTTTAGCTCAGTGCGGATGCTGCCTGTAATCCATGGTTTCTGGTTGGGGTATGTACGTACGGTCACTGTGGGGACGACGTCATCGAAGCACTTATTGATGAAGACAACGACAGATGTGGTGTACTCCTCAATGCCATTGGAGGAATCCCAGAACATATTCCAGTCTGTGCTAGCAAAACAGTCCTGTAGTTTAGCATCTGCTTCATCTGACCACTTTTTTTATTGGTCTAGTCACTGGTGCTACCTGCTTTAATTTTTGCTTGTAAGCAGGAGTCAGGAGGATAGAATTATGGTCAGATTTGCCAAATGGAGGGCAAGGGAGAGCTTTGTATGCATCTCTGTGTGTGGAGTATAGGTGGTCCAGAGTTCTTTTCCCTCTGGTTGCAGATTTAACATGTTGATAGAAATGAGGTAAAACTGATTTAGGTTTGCCTGCATTAAAGTCCCCCGCTACTAGGAGCACCGCCTCTGGGTGAGCGTTTTCTTGTTTGCTTATGGCGGAATACAGCTCATTCAATGCTTTCTTAGTGCCAGCGTCTGACTGTGGTGGTATGTAAACAGCTACAAAGAATATAGAGGAAAACTCTCTCGGAAGGTAATGTGGTCTGCAGCTTATCATGAGAAACTCTTCCTCAAGCGAGCAATGGCTTGAGACTTCCTTAGATATCGTGCACCAGTTGTTGTTTACAAAAATACATAGACCGTCGCTCCTTGTCTTACCAGACGCCGCTGTTCTATCCTGCCGGTACATCGTATAACCAGCCAGCTGTATGTTGATATTGTCGTCGTTCAGCCACGACTCCGTGAAGCATAAGATGTTACAGTTTTTATTGTCCCATTGGTAGTTTAATCTTCCCAATAACTCGTCTATTTTATTGTTCAAAGATTGTATGTTTGCGAGCAGAATTGAGGGGAGTGGGGGTTTATTCGATCTCCTCCTACTCCTCAGAAGGCAGCCCGCCCTCCGGCCTTTCTTTCTCAGCCTCCTCTTCACGCAGATCACTGGGGTTGGGGCCTGTTCCCGAGGGAGCCGTATATATCCTCCGCCTCGGGCTCGTCAGAGTTGTGAAAGAAGAAAAAGGATTCTGCAAGTCCGTGGTGAGTAATCGCAGTCCTGATGTCTAGAAGTTATTTTCGGTCATAAGAGACGGTAGCAGCAACATTATGTACAAAAATAAGTTACAAACAACGCAGATAAACAAACAAAAAACACAATCGGTGTCACGCCCTGACCTGAGATATCTCTGTTTTCTTTATATTTTGGTTAGGTCAGGGTGTGACTAGGGTGGGTACGTTAGTTTTTGTATTGTCTAGGGTTTTTTGTATGTCTAGGGTTTATGTAGGTCTAGGTGATTTGTATGTCTATGGTGGCCTGATATGGTTCCCAATCTGAGGCAGCTGTTTATCGTTGTCTCTGATTGGGGATGATATTTAGGTAGCCATTTTCCCTTTGGTGTTTATGGGTTCTTGTTCCATGTTTAGTTGCCTGTCTGCACTACTCATATTAGCTTCACGGTTCGTTTTGTTATTTTGTTCGTTTGTTCAGTGTTCATTCCTAAATAAAGAAGAATGTACGCATACCACGCTGCACCTTGGTCTCCTCCTTACAACGGCCGTGACAATCGGTTGGGGGCACGTAAAATGTCTGCCTTCTGCTTCGGCGCCATTCACTAGATGTAGTGAAAATAGATAACTGGAACGCACCTTTTGTCCATTGTTCTCGCCTCAATCTCAGTGGACTAACAGCTGATATCAATCTTGGACTATTGAACAGGGATATTTAAGCAATAAGGCACGAGAGGGTGTAGTATATGGCCAATATACCATGGCTAAGGGCTGTTCTAAAGTACGACACAACGCAGAGTGCCTAGATACAGCCCTTAGCCGTGGTATATTGGCCATATATCACAAACCCCGAGGTGCCTTATTTGTCTCGCTGGTGTGAAGGATCGGGAGACAGGCGCAGGAATGRGTAATAAGGGTTTTTATTTCCCAAATTACAGCGTGCCGTGTAAAGGCATGGAGACGAAGACCAAACAAACACGTATACAAAACACAGGGTAGAAACCCATTCGGACTCATTCGGACTTTGACCCAGAGCCACTACAGAGTTTAATTTAATGCATTCAATGTTGTCTTCTCATCCCTAAAATCCCTGATTGGTTTGAGCGTGTAAATCTGTGTGTACCTCTATATTATTACTATCTTTCTCCTAGAAATTCCTTGCTGTTTCATTTTAGAGTTATTAGAACAACTGCTTGCCTGACCCTTTTGGGCTATCTAATTCCCCTTTCCCTGTTGAATTTGAATCTGTAACCCTATTGTACAATTTTGATCCAAATCCTTCATTAATCATTAATTCTGTAAAATGAATTGCTTTATCTTGATGCGCTTAAAATAAATCTTATTCGTTTATAAAGTATTCGCTGCCTCTGAGAGATTCATTTGTCTTGTCATTCAATAACTCAATTGCTTTCAGAATTATAATAATTGTAGTTAGTTATAATTGCAAGATCGGCACACTCATTAGGCAGGATTAGGTGGCCGCCTATGGCGACAGATTGACGAGGGGGACATTTTCTGAGCTAAACGGACCAAAACGCACTTCCAACAACACATAAAACCTCACATAATTCTGCACAAAAACAATGACATATTCTCTACAACCAGTGGCATATGAGTTTTTCAGTTGAGCGCTGATGGCGCCTTGTGATAAACAGTGCCCATTTTGTCAAAGGTCGGGGCAGGGTGCTGTTGGAGAGACGCAGCGCTAAGGCGCTCCACCAACGTTCCATCAAAAAAAACTATCTAACATAAATCATGTAGCAGATATGGTAGAAAGAGTATGTGGCCTTTTCTGTAGCCTACAGGCTGGAGATAAAATGTATGCCAGTGTAATATGATGACAATATAATGACACGGATACTTTTTTCAAATAACCTAACCAAAATGGCACCCAATCGATAAAAAAATGTGCTGTCATGTTAAACAACATATCAGAAAAACAGAACAGGTCAAAGTAAAATGGACAATATGGAATGGACAARCACAACTGTTGTACAGGAGTTTCACCCCATTGTCATGATCAGTGGTTTAAAGTTGTTTTCCGTACTTTTTTGACAAGCTGATCATAACGAAAAAGAAAATGCTTCTGCATTTCCTCCCATATAAACACATTGCAAATAGCGACACGATCCTGATGAAGTTGGGTAGCTGATATTCAGAGCTTAAATAGCCAAACTGATTATTCACAGGAATCAGGACTAATAATGCCAATGCAACGGCCTGTTTTACAAATGGTGGGCCTATCACATTGATGGGCATTCATCAAATTTCATTGCGGTTGACATGGTAGGCTACACCCCAGTAAGCACGAGCCAACGTCTTTTGTATGTCTTTTTTTGTCATTTTTTGTGTTTTACAAACAGTAGGCTTACCACATAGATGGACATTCATAAAATGATATTTCAGGCAACACTAGGCTACACCTCAGTAAGCATGGTCCGACACCATGCCTTTTGGACATCTTTTTTTGGTACAGTCTGGACCAGCCTTGATTTCCACWTTCATGGACATTGGTTTTTGGTCTGGTCCATACAAAATCTGAACCAATCATAGGATGTCTATGTTTGGTTCAGATTTGGTGCGGTCCAGACAGGACTTGATTTCAACGTCCACGGACATACATTTTTMGTTCAGATTTTGTCCGGTCTGGACCAGCCTTGATTTGGTACAATATAGACGTCTATAAATTACATATTTTCAACTTTCATTCAGAACTGAAAATGAACCTGATTTCAATGTCCGGAAAATATGTATTTTTCAACATCGAGAAAAGATGCCTTTTGAACGTCCTGGAAAACATGTATTTTTAAGGTCTGGCACAGGGCAGCAGGCAAGGACCTACCCTGTATAATTGTAGCTATTTATAGTTTCCTACCAACTACAAAAGAGTAGGTGGTGCTCCAACCTTCACAGGTAATATTGTCAATTAATAACCTAATGAATTAGACATGTATCATAGTGTAGCACATGGGGATGTGTGAAACTTACTCCTCAGCCTTATGTGTCCGGCTTGGGTCGCCTCATGAGCTAGATTTTGAGGTGGAGCAATCGGCTAAGTGAGGACAGTCACGTGTGCTAGTAAGGAAGAGGTCCCGAGTTCGCGCCAGGTATGGTCCGAATCGGGAGGAAGTGGTACTTGCTAAGCAAGCAGCATGGTGTCCTTAACAATCGCATATTACACCATTCTTCTACAAAATGTTGTTACGAAACCGATTAACTAGCATAGTAATATTGTTGCCCTCTRTAAGTGTAGGGGTCTAAGGCCTAGTTAACTGGTCTGTAACCTAATTTAAGATGTGCATCTATGTGAAAAATCTGTGTATGAATCTAGGTGTACATGTTCCCAGGGAGACAGCAACCTTATCTTGGTCCAGGACCAGTTCTGTCCCTCTTGACCWCTTGGTCACAAAAATAAATATATACAAAAAGGAAAACTACAAACGGCATGCCCAAAGTAAAGAATCAAAACCAAACTAAAGGCATTATCTCCACCAAACCAACCAGCAGCCTCACGACTCCAAGCTGGCACTCTGACTGACGATCACCTTAAGTGATGGCACCTGATGTGCATATACACCAGGTTCAGCACTTGGACAAGGTTGCTGCTGCCCCCTGGGGGAATGGAGTCTGGAAGTGGTAGTGAGCTGGAGTGTGCTGTCTAAACTACCTGACCTATTCCATAACAATGTACTGTATCTTCTTATGGCTGCAGGGGCAGTATTGAGTAGCTTGGATGAAAGGTGCCCAAGAAACACCTGCCTCCCACTCAGTCATAGTTGCTAATATTTGCACATTGTTATTAGTATTGGATAGAAAACTCTGAAGTTTCTAAAACGTTTGAATTATGTCTGTGAGTATAACAGAACTCATATGGCAGGCAAAAACCTGAGAAGTTCCACTTCCTGTTTTTTCTGAGGGTGCTAGATTTTCAACCAAGCTCTCATTGAAATTACAGCGAGATATTGATGAGTTTTCACTTCCTACGGCTTCCACTAGATGTCAACGTCAATAAGAACTTTGTCTGATGACTCTAAGTGAAGGGGGGCCGAAGGAGACAGGAATTAGTCACCACTCGCCCGAGCTGACCATGCTTTGACCATGCGCTGTTCATGATAGGCATCTCCGTTCCATCGCTCAACTGAAGTCAATCTAATTCTCCGTGTGGAACGTTATTCAAGATGTATGTTAACAACATTCTAAAGATTGATTCAGTACATCGTTTGACATGTTTCTACTGACTGTTACGGAACTTTTGGACATTTCGTCAGTTATAGTGGAATTGTTTACCAAACGCGGCGAACCAAAGTAGCTAATTGGACATAAATAACGAACATTATCGAACAAATCAAGCATTTATTGTGGACCTGGGAATCCTAGGACTGCATTCTGATGAAGTTCATCAAAGGTAAGGAAACATTTATCATGTATTTTCTGGTTTCTGTTGACCCCAACATGGTGGCTAATTTGGCTATTGTTCTGAGCTTCGTCTCAGATTATTGCATGATTTGCTTTTTCGTAAAGTTTTTTTGAAATCTGACACAGCGGTTGCATTAAGGAGAGGTATATCTATAATTCCATGTGTATACTTGTATTATCATCTACATTTATGATGAGTATTTCTGTTGAAACGATGTGGCTAGCAAAATCACTTGATGTTTTTGAACTAGTGAATGTAACGGCCCAATGTAAACTCAGATTTTTTTATATAAATATGAACTTTATCAAAAAAACATGCATGTATTGTGTAACATGAAGTCCTATGAGTGTCATCTGATGAAATAATCAAAGGTTAGTGATTAATTTTATCTCTATTTCTGCTTTTCTGACTCTATATTCGCTGGAAAAATGGCTGTGCTTATTGTGGTTTGGTGGTGACCTAACATAATCGTTTGTAGTGCTTTCGCTGAAAAGCAATATATTTGAAATCGGACACTTTAGTGGGATAACAACAAGATTGCCTTTAAAATGATGTAAGACACATGTATGTTTGAGGAATTTTAATTATGAGATTCTCTGTTGTTTGAATTTGGCGCCCTGCACTTTCACTGGCTGTTGTCATATCGATCCGGTAGCGGGATTGCAGCCATAAGAAGAGTATGTATGTGTATGTATATAGAGTGCCTTTCAGAAAGTATCCAGACACCTTGATCTTTTTCACATTTTGTTACATTACAGCATTATTCTACAATGTATTAAATTGTTTCCCCCCTCATCAATCTACCACAATACCCCATAATGACAAAGCAAAAAACTGGTTTTTTAGAAATTCTCACAAATGTATAAAAATAAACTGAAATATCGTATTTACATAAGTATTCAGACCCTTTACTCAGTACTTTGTTGAAATACTTTTGGCAGCGATTACAGCATGGATTCTATTGGGTATGACGTTACAAGCTTGGCACACCTGTATTTGGGGAGTTTCTCCCATTCTTCTCTGCAGATCCTCTCAAGCTCTGTCAGGTTGGATGGGAGCGTTGCTGCGCATCTATTTTCAGGTCTCTCCAGAAATGTTTGATCGGGTTCAAGTCCGGGCTCTGACTGGGCCACTCAAGGACATTCAGAGACTTGTCCCAAAGTCATTCCTGCGTTGTCTTGGCTGTGTGCTTAGGGTAGTTGTCCTATTCAAATGTGAACCTTCGCCTCAGTCTTAGGTCCTGAGCACTCTGGAGCAGGTTTTCATCAAGGATCTCTCTGTACTTTGCTCCGTTCATCTTTCCCTTGATCCTGACTAGTCTCCCAGTCCCTGCTGTTGAAAAACATCCCCACAGGCTGATGCTGCCACCACCATGCTTCACCGTAGGGATTGTGCCAAGTTTCCTCCAGACGTGACACTTGGCATTCAGGCCAAAGAATTCAATCTTGGTTTCATCAGACCAGAGAATCTGGTTTCTCATGGTCTGAGAGTCTTTAGGTGCCTTTTGGCAAACTCCAAGCGGACTGTCATGTGCCTTTTACTGAGGAGTGGTTCCATTTGGCCACTCTACCATAAAGGCCTGATTGGTTATCCTTCTGGAAGGTTCTCCCATCTCCACAGAGGAAGTCTAGAACTCTGTCAGAGTGACCCTTGGGTTCTTGGTCACCTCGCTGACAAATGCCCTTCTCCCCGGATTGCTCAGTTTGGCTGGGCGGCCAGCACTAGGAAGAGTCTTGGTGGTTCCAAACTTCTTACATTTAAGAATGTTGGAGCCCACTGTGTTCTTGGGGACCTTCAATGCTGCAGACTTTTTTCGTACCCTTCCCAATCCTGTCTCAGAGCTCTACAGACAATTCCTTCGACCTCATGGCTTGGTTTTGCACTGTCAACTGTGCGACCTTATATAGACATGTGTGTGCCTTTCCAAATCATGTCCAATCAATCAAATTTACCACAGGTGGACTCCAATCAAGTTGTAGAAACATCTCAATGATGATCATTGGAAACAGATGCACCTGAGCTCAACTTTGAGTCTCATAGCAACGGGTCTGAATACTTATGTAAATAAGGTATTTCTGTTTTTTATATTGAACAAATTTGCAAAAAATTAGAACAACCTGTTTTCACTTTGTCATTATGGGGTATTGTGTGTAGATTGCTGAYGAAAACGTTTTATTTAATCCATTTTAGAATAAGGCTGTAACAAAACTAAATGTGGAAAAAGTCAAGGGGTCTGAATTCTTTCCGAAGGTACTGTATGTAGCTTTGTGTATGTTTGTGTACAGTAAAGTAGGCTACCTGTTTGAATATCTCCTCGAAGGTGGGTCTCTTGTCTGGCTCCTCACTCCAGGCCTGTTTCATGACCTGGATCACCTCTAGTGGAGCTTCATCCGCTGACACAGTGGGCCGACACAGTGGTGGGGGAGATTTCAACTTACTGAGGATCTCTGTCAAACACACACACACACACACACACACACACACACACACACACACACCTATACTCTCCAATAATCGTACTGTTCACATTGGCATGGAGTCCATTCCTGCTGTTTTTGTTTTACATCTGACACAACTAGCCCCATGTATGGTGGTACTGTTTGATAGGAGGTCTAACCCTTGGGAGGCATGTCCAGCATGCAGAAGGGAGCACAGCGGGCGATGACCTCCTGCATAATGATGGCGAAGCTGTAGACGTCCCCATGGAACGTTCCTCTCTTCATCAGCTTGGAGTTCCTTAGCAGCTCTGGAGCCACCCACAGCTGATCTGTTAGGTGGACCATGGAGTTAGGGGACAAGAGTGGAGGGTTGGATTAAGTGATCTGTTAGGTGGACCACACCAGGAGTTAGGGACAGAGTGGAGGGTTGGATTAAGTGATCTGTTAGGTGGACCAGGGAGTTAGGGGACAAGAGTGGAGGGTTGGATAAGTGATCTGTTAGATGGACCATGGAGTTAGGGGACAAGAGTGGAGGGTTGGATTAAGTGATCTGTTAGGGACCAGGGAGTTAGGGGAACAAGATGGAGGGTTGGATTAAGTGATCTGTTAGTGGACCATGGAGTTAGGGACAAGAGTGGAGGTTGGATTAAGTGATCTGTAGTGGACCAGGAGTTAGGGACAAGAGTGGAGGTGTGATTAAGTGATCTGTTAGGTGGACCATGGAGTTAGGGAACAAGAGTGGAGGGTTGGATTAAAGTGACTGTTAGGTGGACCAGGGAGTTAGGGACAAGAGTGGAGGGTTGGATTAAGTGATCTGTTAGGTGGACCAGGGAGTTAGGGGACAAGAGTGGAGGTTTGGATTAAGTGATCTGTTAGGTGGAACAGGGAGTTAGGGCACAAGAGTGGTGTTTAGATTAAATGTTTCACACACAAACCTGACTAGGGGATAAACGAACAAGTGTCTTTTGTTCTTGTAATTACTTGGTGAGAGATGATTTCTGCTCTGATGTTGAGTACTCATTGTCTCCATGGACTTACCCTCAGGCCTGCCTTTGTCAAGTTGATGCTCTGGGTGGATAAGATCTCGTTGAAGCCGTACTCAGTCACCTTCAGCACAAAGCGTCCGTCCACCACACAGTTTCGGGACTTCAGGCGCCCGTGGATGACATCCCGGTTGTGCAGGTACCATTTCCCTGGGAGGGAGGGTCAGAAAGATTGAGACAGTGTAACAACGAGGAGAGAGAGTATGGTCAGAAATGTCTATGTCTCCTCACCCTGACCAGATCCATCAACGGAGGACTTGAACATCCAGTCGAGACGCATTTCCTCGTTGTTGAGAAGGTCCTCCAAGCTGCCCCTGGTACAGTGCTCTGTCACAATACCAAATATCCCCTGAGTCAAGGAACAGGCCAAGGAAACAGGTTGAGATTCTCATGCCGCATGTCCCTGAGCTGAGAGAGGGGAGAGGATAGAGAGGAGAAGTAGGGTATGACAGAGGAACAGTGCAGCGTTCAGACAGCGCTTCAATGTCTGGCTTTTGACTAACTCACTCAGTCAGTCACTCACTCACCTTGGTGAAAAATATTTTTGTGCTATTACTGACACTAGACACAGTGTTCCATTGGACATCTCTTCAACCACCCAGTCACCCTAGTGAACATATAATACAAAGGTATTAGCAAATGTTTATCTGGAAAACCCAAAAAGCTAGGGACAGGACACTAAACAGAGATGTATTGTTATAACTGTTTGTCACCAAGACAGGCAAGAGTAGCACTATTGGGTGTTATTTCTTACATGCAGCGCATCACACATTGGAATATTGGATTGCTGTCTCTGTTTGAAAGTAGTTTTAAGTAGATCACCACATTAACATGTGACCCACCTCGAAGACGGCGACGTTGGAGTGTCAGGGGTGGAGGCAAAGTAGCTGCGTCCTGACACTGAGTGGCGAGGCGTATTCACGTCCAGCTGACTCTTCATCATACTGTCCTCATTCAGCTTCTACTCAGAGGAGGAGAGGAGAGGAGAGGAGAGGAGAGAGAGGAGAAGAGAGAGAGAGAGAGAGAGAGAGAGAGAGAGAGAGAGAGAGAGAGAGAGAGAGAGACAATGTAAAGTAATAAATAACTTGCCATGTCAAAAAAGTATTGCAATTGAATTGAATTGGCAGAGAGAGAGAGTCAGAGCAGAGATCAGACCGGAT
>NC_036863.1:26760069-26816803 GCF_002910315.2 Salvelinus sp. IW2-2015 | reverse complement strand
GGGACATCTCTTCAACCACACCCAGTCACCCTAGTGAACATATAATACAAAGGTATTAGCAAATGTTTATCTGGAAAACCAAAAAGCTAGGGACAGGGACACTAAACAGAGATGTATTTGTTCATAACTGTTTGTCACCAAGACAGGCAAGAGTAGCACAATTGGGTGTTATTTCTTACATGCAGCGCATCAACATTGGATATTG
This sequence comes from Salvelinus sp. IW2-2015, assembly GCF_002910315.2. Taxonomy (NCBI): domain Eukaryota; kingdom Metazoa; phylum Chordata; class Actinopteri; order Salmoniformes; family Salmonidae; genus Salvelinus; species Salvelinus sp. IW2-2015. The sequence continues at coordinate 26,816,598 of NC_036863.1, read as the reverse complement.
GATTGCTGTCTCTGTTTGAAAGTAGTTTTAAGTAGATTCACCACATTAACATGTGACCCACCTCGAAGACGGCGACGTTGAGCTGTCAGGGGTGGAGGCAAAGTAGCTGCGTCCCGACACTGAGTGCGAGGCGTATTCACGTCCAGCTGACTCTTCATCATACTGTCCTCATTCAGCTTCTACTCAGAGAGAGAGGAGAGGAGAGGAGAGAGAGAAGGAGAGAGAGAGAGAGAGAGAGAGAGAGAGAGAGAAGAGAGAGAGAGAGAGAGAGAGAGAGAGAGAGAGAGAGAGAGAGAGAGAGAGAGAGAGAGAGAGAGAGAGAGAGAGAGAGAGAGAAAGAGAGAGAGAGAGAGGGGTTACAATGGCTTCAGAATAGACAGTCCATCAAAGATAAGGGACTTTAAACAGAAAAACTCACACACACATACAAATACAGTATTTAGGCTATAATCCTTTATGGTATGATAGGCATCAAGCTGACCCTTATGCTGGTCTGGGTATTGATGAAAATCAGGTCATTCAGATTCAAGACTACTTTTAAGGACCCTTCTCCTTCCCCTGATCCTCCAAAGCTGATTCCAATCTGGCCACCTCTCCTGGTCAGACACAAAGTGAAGACCCCAAAACATCAGTAACCTCATTTACAATCAAAAGTTTGTTCAATGCAGAAGACAAAATTGGCCACTGATTGGCACACTCCTCTCTGTGTTTAAGCCTAACTTACTTCATATAGAAGGCAGCTCCACCTCCAACCAACCCACAGAACAGGACAAACAGAAAGAGAATAGTACCTGCATCCATTCCTAAAGGCAGAGAGGGGYATAGAGAAAGAGTTATGAAGAGAAATAGTTTGAGGGAACACAGACCTCATTTTACCATAGGCTACTGGTACATCACTGACCCCAACGCTAGARCACCTACCCCCACCACAGGTGATGTATGGACTGAACCAGCAACGGGAGTCTGTGCTGGGGCTACTGCCTGCAAAGTGGATGGAGCGCCCATTGTACTTGACCGCCCCAAATTTGCCAAGGGTGTGGGGGCCCTCCAGAGTGTGTGTCATGTAGAGTTTGTCTCCCCCGTCTGAGTCCAGGACCACGTAGCGAGCCAGCATCCCCAACCCATCTTTGTCGGATGAGATGTGCTGGTTGAAGCCCTCAAATTTGACCCCTCCATCGCTCTGGAGCATGGTTTCCCCATCCACCCAGCGCCCCGCTGCCATCCGACTCTTCTCCACTGAATAGGCCATGTAATATATCATGTTGTAGATGGTGCCGAAAAATGGAGACACCTACGTCAGGGGAGAAGAGTGGTGACAATGTATAAATTATTTATCTGACCGACTGTTATTGAAGACTCTGTCTGTAGACTCTTTAGATTGGCACTAAGGGGTTTGATGACGTTAGGCAAGGAGTACAGAAATAGAGGAACATACCATTACTAAGACAGTGGTACAGCACTGACAAACCATTGGTCATTATCATCAATAATAAAACATTCCAACAACATTCATATGTATTTGGTTTTAAGGCTGGAGAGGTCCAAAGACCTATAGGTAACCTGTTTGTGAAGAACTAAAACTCAAGAGGACTGTTGTTCATCCAAAGGTGCTTGCTACAGTACTGCATGTCCATGGCATGTGTGACTAATGATGACTAGATGAATATCCAGGGGCTGTGTTCTGGGATGTCTCACCTGATCTGGTGGAGTGCTGGTGCGGATCTCAAATTTCTCCTGAGCATCTTTGAAGCGCTGATAGAAAGTATTCTCGCCAGAATCCATGGTGATTGTGAGAACTGCGTCGTAGGCTTTTCTCAACAAGCTGTCATTGGTCAGGGCATTAAAGTTTGTGCCCTTGGGCAGTGAGTATGTGAGGGTGTCATAGGGGATAAAAACGTAGCCACGTTCTATCATGCGTATATTCAAGGCAGAGGTTAGGAGCTGATACTGGGCCACACCACCGATCAAAGCTGAGTGCATACACATGATGACCACTGCAGAGGCAGAGGCAGAGGAGGGGGAGTTGGAGGGGAGGAGGTGGAGAAGATGAGGAGGTGGAGAAGAGGAGGAGGAGGAGGAGAAGAGGAGGAGGAGAAGAGGATGATGAGGAGGAGGAGAAAAGGAGGAGGAGGAGGAGGAGGAGGAGGAGGAGGAGAGTAAAAAGTTAGTGAAGTCAGAGATAGGGGACAGAAGGAAATAGTAGACAATTATTAGTCKTTGCAGTGTGGCAGTGTCATACAAGGGAATAGATGACAGTTAGTCAGTGATGTTGTCTATCTTTCCTCTCACCTTTTACCACACACACAAGAATGCACGCATGCACAAACACACACACACACACACTTAAACAAATACACACACACATAAAGAAACAAACAAACACAAATGTGCATACACACCTCTGACACGGTCTAACTCCCGTATCCTTTTCAAGGCTTTTGTGGGCCCATCTTTGTCAGGCTCCATGGTGACCACAGTGCTGACCGGCAGGCCCAAGGCCCTCAGAGAGGCCGCCAGCTCGTGTCCTGTAGCCTCCCACAGGTCATCCTCTGACGTCACGATGACTACATGGGCCCAGCGGAAGTACCGCAGCATAGAAAACAGAACCCGGGAGGACAGAGGCAGGGGCCGATGAAAGGTGGGATACTGTCCATCCTCCATGTTGGGTTTCAGGCAGCCCCAGGAAAGAAGGGGCTTATTCCAGTTTTTCGCAAACAGGGCGGCCGATGAGCAGTAGCCTGGGTTAGTAGGGCCGAGAAAAGCTGAGCCATAGCCTTCCAGAGAGGTGAAGCGGGCCAGAGCGCGGGATGTTTTACAGTCCTCATTGACCAGAGTATAGTCGTACCAGTAGCCTTTCTTAGTGTAGGGGTCCTTGTTGAGGCGGGCGGTGGCCAGGCGGGCAGCCAGGTCAGGGAGGGCTTTGGAGTACATAGGGTCACATGTCCAGGGCCCAACTACGGCCACAGTGAAAGTGGCYCCCCAGGCCTCACACGGTAGATAGGTYGCCATCAGCAGGGGCAACATAAGCCAGTTGCCCCACCAGCTTCTGGAGCGTAGCACTGCAGATTTAGATGTGGGGGTTGTACTGTTCATTGTGTCTGTATCCTCTGTCCTTCTTTGTCTCCTTCTCTCCCTCATTGAGGGATCTTGTGTCCATCGTGGGTGGTGGGAGAGGTTGATGAGGAAACTAGAGTTTCTGTGAGTTGCCATTGTCCTACAGGGCTTCTAACTAGTCAGACACCACAGATGAGGAGTGGAGGGTTGGAAGTGAGGGTAGAGTGGGTGTGTGTGTGTGTGTTCTGACCCCTAGCGCTCTGTAGGGCACTAGCCCAGAGCTGGGAAGGTCACCACTGGACTCCCAGCCATTACTGCTTCCATGGAATATATGAGAAAGAAGGAGGGAGAGAGAGAACAAAATTAGACATATTGTGTTGCCTGGCCATATATGTATTATTTACTGTCTCAATTTTCTAGGATATAACTCTGTTTTTGTTGGTGAGCTACAGTGTCACCAGAGGCTCAGAAATGCACTGTTTCTATAATAATTGGACTTTAACTATATTACCATTAATGTAGGTTTATTACATAACATATTAAAATATAGCTGCCAGGAGCAATGAACAGGGTTCCCAGGATAACAGAAAGGACGCAAGATAACAAAGCAAGTTGAATAACAAAGCAGGCACCCTATCATGCAGAAACTACCTTCCTTTATGTGCAATCACGAGTCTAAATACAACATCTGGAGGGAATTTGACGTATGGTTCATGAGGAGAAGATTTGTTTTGATCTTTTTAACATATTTTAGCATATTAGTGTATGTGCTAATATATATATTCTGGTACAGTGTGGGCATCTTTGAGTGCATCAATGTTATTTTCTCAAACTCTTTAGGGACTATTGTGATGAGTCCTAAGACCACATTTGGAGTGAATCTGACTTTTAGTCCATGAGAAGAAGATTTTGACTTATTATTTTAAGCTTTTGTGTTACATAGTCAAAAAAGTTCATTGTTAATAGTTTCCTTATTTTTTAAGATATCAGTGCCAAACTTAACATGGTTTATCATGGTAATGTGTTTGTTGCCTGGCCACCCAAACTCCTTGTTCCGGCAAAACACTACGCCACGCTCACGGACGTCAGTTTCTTCTCTGCAATGAGTCTAGATCTGAGTACCTACCTGATGATTTCTAGAATGGAATTGGTCCCAGAAACCAGTGCATTAGGACAGAACCATGACACACGTGGGTACAACTGCATTTTGAAAATGTGTCATTGGCTTTGATACTCTGATTGATTAGAGAAAATCAATTTGCTGATGACTTTGTTTTGTACACCAACCCTCATTTTGACTTTACCACAAACAACTCCAATGATGGCAGTCTCAGACTAAAATACAGTGCATTCGGAAAGTATTCAGACCCCTTGACTTTTTCCACATTTTGTTACTAAAATTGATTAAATRATTTTTTCCCCCTCATCAATCTACACACAATATCCCATAATGACAAAGCAAAAACATAATTTTTTTWAACCGGAAATATCTCATTTACAAAAGTATTCAGACCCTTTACTCAGTACTTTGATGAAGCACATTTGGCAGCGATTACAGCCTCGAGTCTTCCTGGGTCTGACGCTACAAGCTTGACACAGCTATATTTGGGGAGTTTCTCACATTTTTCTCTGCAGATCCTCTCATGTTCTGTCAGGTTGGATGGGAGCGTCACTGGCAAGCTATTTTCAGGTCTCTCCAGAGATGTTCGATCGGGTTCAAGTCCGGGCTCTGGCTGGGTCACTCAAGGACATTCAGAGACATTCATTTRCTCCAGACATGACACTTGGCATTCAGGCCAAAGAGTTCKATCTTGGTTTCATCAGACCAAAGAATCTTGTTTCTCATGTTCTGAGAGTCTTTAGGTGCCTTTTGGCAAACTCCAAGAGGGCTGTCATGTGTCTTTACTGAGGAGTGGATTCTGTRTGGCCACTCTACCATAAAGGCCTGATTGGTGGAGTGCTGCAGCGATGGTTGGACTTCTGGAAGGTTCTCCCATGTCTACAGAGGAACTCTGGAGTTCTGTCAGAGTGACCATCGATTGCTCAGTTCCCGGATTGCTCAGTTTGGCCGAGCGGCCAGCTCTAGGAAAAGTCTTGGTGGTTCCAAACTTATTCCATTTAAGAATTATGGAGGCAACTGTGTTCTTGGGGACCTTCAATGCTGCAGACATTTGTTGGTACCCTTCCCCAGATATGTGCCTCGACACAATCCTGTCTCGGAGCTCTACAGACAATTCCTTCGACCTCATGGCTTGGTTTTGCTCTGACATGCACTGTCAACAGTGGGACCTTATATAGACAGGTGTGTGCCTTTCCAAATCATGTCAAATCAATCAAATTTACCACAGGTGGACTCCAGTCAAGTTGTAGAAACATCTCAATGATGATCAATGGAAACAGGATGCACCTGAGCTCAATTTCGAGTCTCATAGCAGTCTGAATATTTATGTAAGTAAGGAATTTTAGTTTTAGTTTTTATAAATGTGCAAAAATGGCTAAAAAAKTGTTTTTACGCTTTGTCATTATGGGGTATTGTGTGTAGATTGATGAGAAAAATAAAATAATTTAATCAATTTTAGAATAAGACTGTAACGTAAACAAATGTGGAAACGGTCAAGGGGTCTGAATTCTTTCCGAATTGACAGTATGTAACCYAACAATAGAGCAGCATAATAATCAATTTTGGGCCATCAGGCAAATGTCTGATGACCCCTAAAAAGTTTCAAGTTGATAGGCCGTTGTGAAGTAACACGATCCCTTAGCTTTTCTCACAACCTAATTGTTTTTACCATTGGCATACATACCCGAATTTTGTGTAATTTTGGACATGTTCATGAGAATACGTTTTTCAAAWGTTTCCCAAATTTCTAAGGTGTAGGAGAATCTTTGATGCAAATTTGATCAGTGATCAGTACAAAGTTTCAAGTTTCAAGATCAAACGGGGAGGCGGATATGAGGGTTTAAGTGAGATTGCTTATAACAGAACCACCTATCGGTGCCATTCTTTTTGGCCAAGTTACAAATTAGAAAAYAAGTTACCAATCTATGCTTGACAATGTCAAGACAAAAAAATGGAATTACCAACTGCTTTTYGACAACTGTATGAAGTATGAAGTAATGATACATATGAAGTAATGATGTAAGACAAATCACCGGTGAACAAGACTGACAGTGTTGTAGTACTAAACTCTCAAAACTGCCTCAACATGTTTGGACAAAAATCATCCTTATTATATAAGAATGTAATGTGATGTTGGAGGAGCTCAGTCCCAGTCCATCTGTCTCTTCAGACCAGGGTGCCCTGAAACCATAACTGAATCAATGCCCAGCTCTTTGCAACGTCAGCTTTCATGACATGCAAATAATAATCAGATTAGCTGCTATGAGGCTGTGACAGGTGGGGGCCATGTAACGTGGCTCTAAATCTGTCTTCCATGTTCCTATCGCTTTCTCTTTCTCTGAAGTCACTCACTCCCTGTGGTCAGCCTCTCCTCCACTTCTATCTCTTCTATCGCTTCTATCTCACTCTGTAATATCTCCAGACATAACTGGATTTGGAAGACCATCAAGAAGCTTTGATTTGATCATCACTGACCTTTTATTAGAACCTGTCCTATCAATGGAACTGTGCAGTTTTAGGGTTGGGGTCAATTTCTTTTAAATCCAGACCATTCAGGAAGTAAACAGAAAATACATTGAAGAAAATAMGAATTGGAATTTCAGTTTACTTCCTCAACTGAATACTTCCTGAATTTAAATGGAATTGACCCCTAACCCTGATTGAGTTACCTGGATTTTGAAAGAAAAGACCACTGTCCCCACACCTTGACCCATGCCCTCTCACTTTCAAACTAAAAGTGCTAATTTCAAACTAAAAGTGCTAATTTCAAACTAAAAGTGCTAATTTCTAAAATTAAAGTGCTCATACTAAAAGTGTTATTTGCTACGTGTGTTATGTACATAGTATATTGGTTAAGCAGCAAAAGTGTAGGCTTACTGCCCCTCTTTCCTTAACTCTACACACACAGCTATGTGCAAAAGAGGTGGACAGGTTGGATAGGTTYGGCCAGTAATCAAAAGGTCGCCGGGTTCGAATCCCTGAGCCGACTAAGTAAATAAAAGTGTTGATGTGCCCTTGAACGTGGCACTTAACCTTAATTCCTCCTGTAAGTCACTCTGGATAAGAGTTTCTGCTAAAAGACAAAAATGTAAATTCATGAACTGATGTTCAATGGATGGTTGCCCCTCAGTTGCTGACATGATAAAACATGACCTGTTCTGAAGTGGGTGAGTGTACAACATGATAAAGTTATAGTTTATTGTGAGTTGCAGGTAGCACCAGGGTTGGGTTCAATTCCATTTAAATTCCAGTCAATTCAGAAATTAAACCAAATTCCAATTACACATTTTCCTTATTAAAAAACATTAAAGAGAAATAMAATTGGAATTTCAGTGTACTTCCTGAATTGACTGGAATTMAAATGGAATTAACCTCAACCCTGGCCAGCACATACAGTGAACACACAGTGTACAAACAGTAGCTAAGCTACATGGCTATTGTTAAAAAGCTAATAATGGTAATAGCTAATAAGCTGCTAACAAGCTGGTACAATTTACAGTAAGGGATGTCACAAGCATCATATAAAATGTTTGTTGTATATTATTCAAATTATGACTTGAAATCCATTGATTTCAAATGACTGACATTAGCTGTGAGGACTTAAGCTATGAAACAAATTATAAGAAAGCAATACTGGATAGATATAGAATGAAAAATCCAGCACAATGTCTCTTGGGGACATTTACTGATCTTACAACTAAAATGTGATGCTGTGACTCTAGGATTATTGAATCCATCAAAAACAAATTCCTCTATGAATCTGAAGTGTTAGTCTAGGGTGTAATCCAGCTATCCTGATATAACTGCAGCTTTCATAGCTGATATTGGCCATACACCTATGCTGATAACACACCTGTGCAGATGGGCCCAAAAATGTCACAAAATTTACCCTGAAAAGTTCTAAGTAATTTGTAAGTATTTCAACCACTGACCACATAAAACAGCACAACAGCATAAAAGTTAGGTTGGAATGTACTGAAATGAAAACACTAGCTACCTAGTACTGAAACATASTACAACTAAATCATATTGATTGGAAGTGTTGCTGACCTGGAGTAGTTTGTCTATAATGCCATATCAATGCTCTCCGTCTTTGAATGGCAGGAATCCAGGTGATGAGCAGATTGACATTCAGCAGTAGAGCAGGTGCAGTATCTTGGCATGAACATTTAAAATGAATAGTCATCCAAGTAAGGTGGGGTGTTTTTTGCTTCTTTTTTTTTTTACATATTTCCTCTTGTTTTTAGAATTCTCTTGTTTAAAKAAATCCACAGGCTTCCTGTAATTTAGTCCCTGGGGCACCACCCCTGTTTTGGACTGGGACCTGCCCCAAACCTAGGAGCAAGGGACTAATCGGGACGTGAGAAGAAGGGTGAGATTCACCCAGTCTGGTAACAAATAGATAGACTGATAGTTGGTGAAAGAGAGCAGGTGAAGGGTAGGGAAGGGCTGGGGGGACAAGGAAGCTTTGACTTCTCAACTGGCTTTAGCTTTTAATCCATAAGTAACAGTGTTGGAGRCCTGAGAGTGCAGTTAAMGCTCGGTGGGGGAGGGAAAGCAAGAAGGGATCAGAAAGGAAGAGAAAGAGGMGGAAAGAAAGYGAATGTGTTCTACCTATCCCAGGGTCACACAACAAATGTTATTTTATTACAAGAACTTAGAACTCAAAGGTAATAATGTGGCTTCTACCAAGGCCAGAGTAACAATGGAAGTTTTATTCAAGGAGGCAGTGTCAAACCGAAAAACGACTAGAACTAAACGTGCCAGAGCAGAAAGATGTTAGATGGCCTGTGCACAGCTGTGCATCTTCTACACAGTGTTGGTTCAGGCAGGAAAGCTGTTAGATGACCTGTGCACAGCTGTGCATCTTCTACACAGTGTTGGTTCAGGCAGGAAAGCTTGCATGCTTACATGTGTTTTGGATTARGCTACATATGTCTTRGTCATTATGACGAACAGTYCAGACTGCTGCCATAACCCAACGTAAACCTGGACATGCTCATTAGTGGTTAGACTGATCAGGTGGTGAAAAGGTAAAGGGACACAGACATTGCATGCTAAAACAAATCTCATGGGGAGAATTTCAATTGGATTTCCTCGATTCCTTGCATTGTCTCCCTTCGCTCTCCTTGCCTCCTTTTGAAAAAGGTAAAAAAGTAATCGGGGAGAAGAGGCGAGCAGAGGAAAAGGTAGAAACAAATGCACTTGTATGAAATGAGACTACTTCGACACTAGTGCGTCATCAGGCAAATTACATTTACTGAGGTGGAATCCCAAAATATACGTGTAAAGAAATGTATAGTTATGCTGACATTTTATTGATAAAAAAAAAGTAGCATATTTAAATAAAAAAACAGCTATTTCAAAGGGGGTGCGTGGATTTCAAAACTCTTCCACGGTAGGATACACCTGAGCATCCTCCACTGGAGAAAAAATGATTGAACACTCTCCTACATATGGCAACCACTTATCGTTTTCCGGTTCACTGGAGAGAGAGAAGAGGAGGACTGAGGAGTCGAGGAGAGGACAGACTTTTTCCCAATTAAGAATCTCTGATGGACTTTGATTGGTTTTGGTGTCCCTCCTTGTTCACTCCCTGTTCTTTAGCTCCGCACGACCGCCTAACAACCATTCCATTGGATTGGCTGTGAGACATGGCGAAGGGGATTTCTTCCTGAAATGGATAAGTATAGCTTCCTTTGTCATCACACCAAATCAATTACTTAAGATCTTGATTGCATCCTTTTTACACTATCACACAGTTTTGGCCATTTGTTTCATTCATTGTTTATTTAATCTATTGTTCATATGATGTCTGAGTGCCATTTACAGGTGGTTACAGATGCTCCTAATAATGACAGAGAGAGGAGACAACTGAGGATGAGAGGGGGGCTTAAGGAAAGAAAACAGCTATATATGCAAGGTACAGGTAGAGGGCTTTAGTATTGTTTAAGTGGTATTTAGTACGAGAGGATGTTTTGTGAGAACCCTCTCATAAGATGCCATTATAATATCGAGGAACAAAGTTCAGGGCAGTGATAAAGATATCAGTAAACAGACATATCCCACTGGGCACAGATGTCAGTTCAACGTCTAGTTTGGATTTACATTTGGTTGAGTTGTCATAAATTCAAACGTGAAAAAATTAAAAATCACCATGTCATTGGATTTAGGTAAAAAGTTGGGTGAAAATATATGAAATTCCCTGACGTTGATTAGTTTTTCAAATCCAATTAGGGTTGAAATTACATGGAAAAAAATGTTGATTCAACCAGTTTTTGCCAGTGGGATGGTCCGTCCCCCATAGTGGGCTAAAATATATTTAAAAAAATTGACACAGGCCAGTCCACAGATGCAGCAATGTACATGGAAGGTACATGGATACCTGGAAATGGCCTGCTATACAGCTGGATTTCCTGGAAAAACAGAGGGGTGGGGTGAATGGCACCGTTTATTGGACTGTGATTGCTTCTTAGAGAGAAAAATCTCACACGCACTCATACACGTACACACACATATCATGAAATGCTCTCATACAGCTTTCTGATTGTATGATCACAAGTGTCCGTGTCATGTGCTAACCACATGGTCTGTATGACTGTGTGCTCTTCTATCTTGCGATTGATAGAGTCCATTTGACCTAATAAGATTAGTCTGATGGGGTCCTGCTAAACTGGGCCGCTATCTGCAAGCCTCTTAGCAGTATGTGAGGCAGGCTGACAGCACTGACAGAGATCGCCTCAAAGCAAGGTTACACTTAGGGATAGAGCCTCCCACAGATAGCAAAGCCCTGACACTGACTTTCGCTATAGCTATCACAGAGAGAGCACCCAGAACCGAAGGGCAAGGAGAGAACACACTCTTTTGACACATGATGAGCCTCTGGTCAAAGTGTAATTTGGTCTTCATACAGTCTAGTAATAGCACTGTAAAGTCAGATCATCGAGGCAATGAGAGTACCAATGCACTCTACACACATCCATCTACACTCTACACACATCCCTACATCACAAAGTGAAGCAGTAACAAATAGTGCAAAGTGATATTGGAAGGCAACGCTCTTTAAAATCAGAGAACAGTAAAAGGCTGACGAGCGGTTAGTAGGCAAAGGCATGGTCAATTGACAATGGTTTGGTTACAAAAATCCTTGGATGATCTTGTTTTGGACGCCTTCTCTTTTCGTCTTCTCTCCTTTTCTCTAAGCTTTAAGTCAAATTGAATTAATCAAAGGCTGCTATTAAGCAGACCTGTAGAAGAGGGAACACGAAAGCAGCTTAGGTGCACGGCAGACAGCCCCATCACCCACCCCCCTATAATCGATCGGGTGACTCCATCAAAGATCTTAATGAGTAATAGAAGCTATTCTGGCTCCAGTATTAATCTGTACAGATGTAGGATCTTAATTTGAGCCAGTTGCTACCGGGGAAAAAAAATCTTACAGCAACAGGAAATGTGAATTATTAGTGGATTATAATGAATGGACATTTTTTGTAGGGGTTGATGCATTTTTCGTTAGGGCAAATCAAATTTACAAACTTTAGAAGCTTTTTTAAAGCTTGAATACACTGCAAGTTTGCATTTTCTGCTGCAGGAAAATTCCTGCAACAAAAGGATGATCAAATTAAGATACGGCATCTGTAGGTTATGAGGAATGACTCGACAACGAATAAGCAGGCTAAAACTACATMTGATTGTTTGAGTGAGTTTGCGTAATTCATTATGTAGGTTGAACATTATACAGTTAAGTAACAATGCAATTATATACTGACATGCAATGTTGGAGTAGAACTACAGGGAAATCGTTTAACTGTTAAAGGGTCACTATGAGGGTCTGGGGACCTAAGTTCATGTTCAAGGCATCATCGGGACACAATTGGCATCTAAAGATTCAGTACTTCTTTGTAAGGTTAAGAGTAAATCAGAGGTCGATACTGATTCCCAGCWAGATTTAATGGGCAGAACCAGTGGATCTGTATTAAGGTCGCCATAAMGTYAGTACAGCCAGGACTTCCAGGGGCCTGCCTGTTGCATAAATCCAGATAAATCCAAATGTTTCAGGGCAGAGCAGAGTGGAGCAGGCTGCTGAAATCAAGTGGGTCAGCCAGCTGCCTGGTCACACTCCATAAATATAGGCTTTGTGAAACAAACTTAGAGGGACTTCACAATTAGTAGACTTTGCGCAAAAATACCCTCGGCTACACATATTACTGCAATGTAAACTTGCAAACTTGTCACGTCTCAACCACTACCTCCGGAAGTAGCGCACGACACTCGCCTGACAGTTGCCCCCCTCTAAGCAGGACAGTGTAAACAGAATTGTATTGTTGAGCCAACACTCTTACAGTACAAATTGCAATAGCAGAGCAATGATTTTMAAACAGCTTAAATGTACATACATTTTCCTTATTTTTAAGACTTGTTTTATTGAGTTTTTACCTGAAATTGTAATAACAGCCTGTAACATTCTGAAATTGTCACRGTACCTTTAAATCTCAACTGTATTTTTTATGTTTCTTTGCTTGACTGCTTGACTAGCAGGAGTTAGCTGTGTATTGTCAGCTAATGTGTACGGAGGAGAAAATAAACCCTTTAATTGTCTGCACATGCTTGTGAATTGTGGCATTATTCAAGAGTGTAATATGGTTTGGTTGCATTATTCAACTGTGTAATAACTATGTTTTAGAAGAAAAGTTGCTTGGATTGTTAAATAGTTTTTGCTTACTGGCTAGTGGCTACTGTGATATMTACACTGCGGTCAYGTGAGCCGACACTCGCAAAAAGCAGTCAAGCCATCAGCGCTTCGTCTGTTCTTTCAACCAATTGATTGGTCGAAAATGTTGAACGTCTATTTTTCCATATTTAGACAATACCCTATGTGTTTTAAGAAAATAAACTATTGAGCTTGTCTGATGCTTTAAGCTCACTGTTTGATGAAATTACACACAAATGACTCAAGAGGGAGCCAGAGATCAAGATAAACATAAGAGGGAGAACTGAAGCTGTCCCGACCATTCTCTTCTCGCTCCTACTGGCTTTTGTAGATTCTGCCATTACTCTCCTGAAGTTGCCGGTAATAGGCTACACAAGGAGTCGGTAAACTTTCTCATGTGGAATGCCAATTTATCTTACCATTTCTACCGATATGTGTGCCAGTTATGGTTTTCATATGCACATTTTCGTGGAAGAGATTCATTTCATTTATAATAATGTCTTCGTAAAATTCTGTCCAAATCTAAATGAAAATMATACAAACCTAAAAAGTTACGTCTACTGTCATTGCCAACAACAGTTTGTAAAAATAGCCTATAAAGCCAACAAACAAAAACATTTCAGCCTGCAGGTAGAAKATATCCTGATAAAYATAAATACCACATTGGCTATGCATGGACTGTCTGCAACGAACTTAAAACATATCAACTATTAACTTGGGTCCAGCCTAAAGCTGCTTGCAACAACCCGGACCACACAAAGCTCAGTAGGCTATCTGTTACAAGCGATAAGAAGTAACAGTAGGCCTTATTTTTATGATGTTCTCCACTGGATCAAGAAGCATGACATTTTCCCCTTTATACTGAGTGGTTTATCGACAAAGGCGAACAGAGCTGGGAAAGTTTTTTCACAATACACTTCCGAGGAAATTCATTTCATTCTACAATGCGGATGCTAAAAAACAGGACATTTGTTTGCCTCTGCTGGCGTGGACGGTGAAAAGAAAACCATTACCTTCAACATAGCTCCCACAGCCTCACCTTAAGCTCGCCGCTGTGTGCATTACAGCACCAATCAAAACGACCAAATATCCAATCAGATCCCCAAATCCGGCAAGCATGGATATGCCTACGCATCATGCCCACGCAACCAGCAGCCTATGAGGCCTACTTCTAGCGCATAATCAGGTGTGCATCCTTACTCCACATTGACAGGAGGCTCCAAAACAAAAGACAGTGACTAAAATTGACCAAAACTCGTAAAATGAATAAAAACCAAAACGTCTGTTTATTCACAAATACAAATAAATAAAATTTACTTGTCCACACCTAACACATGGTTAGGCAGATGTCTAATGCAAGTGACAGCTCGAAAACTGCTTGTGCTTCTAGTTCCGACAATGCAGTAAATAAACCAACGAGTAATCTAACCTCAACAATTCCCACAACTACTACCTTATACCACACAAACGTGTAAAGGATAACAGCACACTATGCTACAATAAACGACTATATGACATGCAGTTGCAGGTAACACAACGCATAGGCCAAGACAGTAGATCTCGGCTATCCGAGTACGCACGAGTACACCCTACTACATCATTGGAGCAGCAGTAACCATCGTAGACGGCTATGTAAACACATAAAAAGTGCAATAGTCTTTAAAGTGGCTAGTCCGATACATCAGATTACACTAAAACTGGCAACGACCTGCCAGTGAGCATGATAGACAAGCTAGACCAAGTGTAGCCATTCGATTTATTTTCTACTGCTTTTTTTATGTTTCTCCTATGCCGCTCCTGCCCAAGACAACAATGACCGTTATCTCATTGTCCAGTCCGAACAATGCAGAACGGTAAAATCTATAATAATAATTATATTGAATGCATTAACAGACCATTTAACCATAACCAAACAAACATTGTAAATATAGAATTATAGGAATTAATGCGCTAAATGTTACTACTGGTGCCATATAGCCTATGTCATGCGGGAATTGATAGACACTACAATCAAACGCCAAACAATTCACACAATAAAGTCTATGAAACAATGGAACGTGCACAAATTAGTGGGAGGAGAGCGCATCTGAGAGAGAAGTGTATTGTACAGCCACACCCCCCTTCTTCCTGCGGAACTGTGCCATCCCTGCGCCTCGCAAGAATTGTCTCGTCCTCCGCAAAATCGATTAGCTCACTGAGATGCGGCGCGATAAGGAACAGGTCCTTTGTGGAGAGTCAAGAGATAATCAAACATACCATGCAGCCTTCATTAATGTTCAGATGCACTTAATCAAGTGAGCCCTGTGCTGCGTTGCATCACTATGCACCCGTTGGACATTTAAAGCCCTGAATCATGCCTGACAACAGCCCTGTTCTTCCAGGTCTGGGTAGCCGAACCCAAGACCACAGCCATCGCAGGCAAGGAATAATGCAAGCTAACTTGGCTAGTCTTTGTGAGCTAGCTAGCAAGCTTGCTTTTTATCTATGCTGCGTTTAGCGTGCATAACTGATATGTACATAACGATTTCATGTTTTGGGATAATATTTTGATTTTACAGTAGGTGGAGGTCCATTCCTGACAGGCTGATAAATTCAGCGGAATGCTGCCCAAGTACAAAAAAATCCTATAGCATAAAAAAAAGAAAGGAAATCCTATGGTAAGAATCCAAAGAAAAATCCTACAGATTTTGAACCATCTCATTTGACTCCTATAATCAATATGATGGTTCCAAAATCTGCTAGGATTTTCTCTTGGATTCTAATAGGATTTCTTTTCTTTTTTTTATCCTATAGGATTTTTGTACTTGGGCAGAATCCTGATTTATCAGCCTGTCAGGAATGGCACTCACCTACTGTAAATCAAAATATTATCCACAAAACATGAAATGTTATGTACATATCAGTTATGCACGCTAACAACAGCATAGATAAAAAGCAAGCTTGCTAGCTAGCTCACAAGACTAGCCAAGTTAGCTGCATTATTCCTTGCATGCGATTGGCTGTGGTCTTGGGTTCGGCACCCAGCCTGGAAGCAGGGCTGTCTGTCAGGCATCATTCAGGGCTTAAATGTCCCACGGGTGCATAGTGATCAACGCAGCCACAGGGCTACTTGATTAAGTGCATCTGAACAAATTAATGAAGGATGCATGGTACTTTTGATTATCTCTTAATCTCCACCAAAGAGACCTGTCTTATTCGCGCCCATCTCAGTGAGCTAATCGATTGCGGAGGACGAGACCTAATTCATTGCGGAGGCCGCAGGGATGCACAGTCCAGGAAGAAGGGGGGTGTGGCTGTTACAATACACTTCTCTCTCCAGAATGCGCTCTCTCCACTAATTTGTCGCACGTTCATTGTTTCATAACTTTATTGTGTGAATTGTTTGCGTTTGATTGTTAGTGTCTATCAATTCCCCATTACAATAGGCCTATATCACCAGTAGTACATTTACCATTAATTCCTATAATTTCTAATTTACAATGTTTGTTTGGTTATGGTAATGTCTGTTAATGCATTCAATATATTATTATTATAGATTTTACCGTTCTCATTGTCGGACTGGACAATGAGAACGGTCATCTGTTGTTTGCAGAGCGCACAATCAATGCTACACTTGTCTACTTGTCTATCATCTACTGCATCTTGCCATCTTTATGTAATACATGTATCACTAGCCACTTTAAACTATGCACTTTTATGTTTACATACCCTACATTACTCATCTCATATGTATATACTGTACTCGCATACCATCTACTGCATCTTGCCTATGCCGTTCTGTACCATCACTCATTCATATATCTTTATGTACATATTCTTTATCCCTTACACTTGTGTGTATAAGTAGTTAGTTGTGGAATTGTTAGGTTAGATTACTCGTTGGTTATTACTGCATTGTCGGAACTAGAAGCACAAGCATTTCGCTGCACTTGCATTAACATCTGCTAACCATGTGTATTGTGACAAGTACAATTTTATTTTATTTTATTTGTGATAAACACGTTTGGTTTTATTCCATTTACGAGTTTTGTCAAATTTAGTCACTGTCTTTTGTTTGGAGCCTCCTGTCAATGGGAGAAGGATGCACACCTGATTATGCATAGAAGTAGGCTATAGGCTCCTGGTTTGCGTGCAATGTAGGCATATAATGTTCCCATTTGGGGATCTGATGGTATTTCTGATTGGCTTAATGCACAACCACTAATGAGCTGTGGAGCTTGTTAAAGTAATGTTTTCTTCACCTCAAACAGCAAGCAAACAAAGTCTGTTTTTACATCCATTGAGAATGACAATAAATCCTCAATGTATTTGAAAAATCTTTCCAGCTCTTTCCCTTTCGATAACCACTCAGTATGAAAGGGGAAAATGTCATGCTCTGATCCAGTGGAAACATCATAAAATAGGCCTACCTGATTACTTCTTATCCCTTGAACAGATAGCCTACAGCCTTGTCTGTCCCGGATCCCAATGTTGCAAGCAGCTTTAGGCTGGACCCAAGTTAATAGTTGATATGTTTTTAAGTTCGTTGCAGACAGTCCATGCATAGCCAATGTGGTATTTATTTTATTCAGGATATGTTCTACCTGCAGGCTGAAATGTTTTTGTTTGTTGGCTTTATAGGCTATTTTTACAACTGTTGTTGGCAATGACAGTAGACGAACTTTTTAGGTTTGTATATTTTCATTTAGATTTGGACAGAATTTTACGAAGACATTATTATAAATGAAATGAATCTCTTCCACGAAAATGTGCATATGAAAACCTAACTGGCACACATATCGTAGAAATGGTAAGATAAATTGGCATCCACATGAGAAAGTTTACCGACTCCTTGTGTAGCCTATTACCGGCAACTTCAGGAGAGTAATGGCAGAATCTACAAAAGCCAGTAGGAGCGAGAAGAGAATGGTGGGACAGCTTCAGTTCTCCCTCTTTGTTTATCTGATCTCTGGCTCCCTCTTGAGTCATTTGTGTGTAATTTACTCAAACAGTGAGCTTAAAGCATCAGACAAGCTCAATAGTTTATTTTACTTAAAACACATAGGGTATTGTCTAAATATGGAAAAATAGAGTTCAACATTTTTGCACCAATCAATTGGTTGAAAGAACAGACGAAGCGCTGATGGCTTGACTGCTTTTTGCGAGTGTCGGCTCACTTGACCGCAGTGAAATATCACAGTAGCCACTAGCCAGTAAGCAAAAACTATTATACAATCCAAGCAACTTTTCTTCTAAAACATAGTTATTACACAGTGGAATAATGCAACCAAACCAATTACACTCTTGAATAATGCCACAATTCACAAGCATGTGCAGAAATTAAAGGGTTTATTTTCTCCTCCGTACACATTAGCTGACAATACACAGCTAACTCCTGCTAGTCAAGCAGTCAAGCAAAGAAACATAAAAAATACAGTTGAGATTTAAAGGTACGTGACAATTTCAGAATGTACAGGCTGTTATTACAATTTCAGGTAAAAACTCAATAAAACAAGTCTTAAAAATAAGGAAAATGTATGTACATTAAGCTGTTTCAAAAATCATTGCTCTGCTATTGCAATTTGTACTGTAAGAGTGTTGGCTCAACAATACAATTCTGTTTACACTGTCCTGCTTAGAGGGGCAACTGTCAGGCGAGTGTCGTGCGCTACTTCCGGAGGTAGGGGTTGAGACGTGACAAGTTTGCAAGTTTACATTGCAGTAATATGTGTAGCCGAGGTATTTTTGCGCAAAGTCTACTAATTGTGAAGTTTAAGTTGTTTCACAAAGCCTATATTATGGAGTGTCCAGGCAGCTGGCTGACCCACTTGATTTCAGCAGCCTGCTCCACTCTGCTCTGCCCTGAAACATTTGGATTTATCTGGATTTATGCAACAGGCAGGCCCCTGGAAGTCCTGGCTGTACTTACCTTATTGGCGACCTTAATACAGAATCCACTGGTTCTGCCCATTAATCTTGCTGGAATCCAGCTTACGACCTCTGATTTACATCTTAACCTACAAAAGCAAGTACTGCAATCTTTAGATGCCCAATTGTGTCCCATGCATGCCCCTTGAACATGAACTTAGGTCCCCAGACCCTCATAGTGACCCTTTAACAGTTAAACGATTTCCCTGTAGTTCTACTCCAACATTGCATGTCAGTATATAATTGCATTGTTACTTAACTGTATAATGTTCAACCTACATAATGAATTACGCAAACTCACTCAAACAATCAKATGTAGTTTTAGCCTGCTTATTKGTTMTRGAGTCATTKCTCATAACCTACAGATGCKGTATCTTAATTTGATCATCCTTTTGTTGCAGGAATTTTCCTGCAGCAGYAAATYCAAACTTGCAGTGTATTRAAGCTTTAAAAAAGCTTCWAAAMTTTGTKATTTGATTTGCCCTAACGAAAAATGCATCAACCCCTACAAAAAATGTCKATTCATTATAATCCACATAATAATTCACATTTCCTGTTGCTGTAAGATTTTTTCCCCCGGTAGCAACTGGCTCAAATTAAGATCCTACATCTGTACAGATTAATACTGGAGCCAGAATAGCTCCTATTACTMCATTAAGATCTTTGATGGAGTCACCCGATCGATTATAGGGGGGYTGGGTGATGGGGGCTGTCTGCCGTGCACCTAAGCTGCTTTCGTGTTCCCTCCTTCTACAGGTCTGCTTAATAGCAGCCATTTGATTAATTCAATTTGACTTAAAGCTTAGAGAAAAGGAGAGAAGACGAAAAGAGAAGGCAGTCCAAGACAGATCATCCAAGGATTTTTGTAACCAAACCCATTGTCAATTGACCATGCCTTTGCCTACTACCGCTCGTCAGCCTTTTACTGTTCTCTGATTTTAAAGAGCGTTGCCTTCCAATATCACTTTGCACTATTTGTTACTGCTTCACTTTGTGATGTAGATGGATGTGTGTAGAGTGTAGATGGATGTGTGTAGAGTGCATTGGTACTCTCATTGCCCTCGATGATCTGACTTTACAGTGCTATTACTAGACTGTATGAAGACCAAATTACACTTTGACCAGAGGCTCATCATGTGTCAAAAGAGTGTGTTCTCTCCTTGCCCTTCGGTRCTGGGTGCTRTCTCTGTGATAGCTATAGCGAAAGGGTCAGTGTCAGGGCTTTGCTATCTGTGGGAGGCTCTATCCCTAAGTGTAACCTTGCTTTGAGGCGATCTCTGTCAGTGCTGTCAGCCTGCCTCACATACTGCTAAGAGGCTTGCAGATAGCGGCCCAGTTTAGCAGGACCCCATCGGACTAATCTTATTAGGTCAACTGGACTCTATCAATCGCAAGATAGAAGAGCACACAGTCATACTACAGACCATGTGGTTAGCACATGACACGTGACACTTGTGATCATAAAATCAGAAAGCTGTATGAGAGCATTCTCATGATATGTGTGTGTACGTGTATGAGTGCGTGTGAGATTTTTTTCTATTAGAAGCAATCACAGTCCAATAAACGGTGCCATTCACCCCACCCCTCTGGTTTTTCCAGGAAATCCAGCTGTATAGCAGGCCATTTCCAGGTATCCATGTACCTACCATGTACATTGCTGCATCTGTGGACTGGCCTGTGTCAATTTTTTWAAATATATTTTCAGCCCACTATGGGGGACGGACCATCCCACTGGCAAAAACTGGTTGAATCAACATTTTTTTCCATGTAATTTCAACCCTAATTGGATTTGAAAACTAATCAACGTCAGGGAATTTCATATTATTTTCACCCAACTTTTTACCTAAATCCAATGACATGGTGATTTTTTATTTTTTCACGTTGAATTTATGACAACTCAACRAAATGTAAATCCAAACTAGACGTTGAACTGACATCTGTGCCCAGTGGGATATGTCTGTTTACTGATATCTTTATCACTGCCTTGAACTTTGTCCTCGATATATAATGGCATCTTATGAGAGGGTTCTCACAAAACATCCTCTCGTACTAAATACCACTTAAACAATACTAAAGCCCTCTACCTGTACCTTGCATATAAGCTGTTTTTCTTTCCTTAAGCCCCCCTCTCATCCTCAGTTGTCTCCTCTCTCTGCCATTATGTGGGGAGCATCTGTAACCACCTGTAAATGGCACTCAGACATCATATGAACAATAGATTAAATAAACAATGAATGAAACAAATGGCAAACTGTGTGATAGTGTAACAAAAGGATGCAATCAAGATCTTAAAGTAATTGATTTGGTGTGATGACAAAGGAAGCTATACTTATCCATTTCAGGAAGTTAAATCCCCTTCGCCATGTCTCACAGCCAATCCAATGGAATGGTTGTTAGGCGGTCGTGCGGAGCTAAAGAACAGGGGAGTGAACAAGGAGGGACACCAAACCAATCAAAGRCCATCAGAGATTCTTAATTGGGAAAAAGTCTGTCCTCTCCTAGACTCCTCAGTCCTCCTCTCTCCTCCAGTGAACCGGAAACCGATAAGTGGTTGCCATATGTAGGAGAGTGTCAATCATTTTTTCTCCAGTGGAGGATGCTCAGGTGTATCCTACCGTGGAAGAGTTTTGAAATCCACGCACCCCCTTTGAAAAAGCTGTAAAAAAAAAAAAAAATGCTAATTTTCTTTTTATCAATAAAATGTCTAGCATAACTATACATTTCWTTACACGTATATTTTGGGATTCCACCTCAGTAAATGTAATTTGCCTGATGACGCGCTAGTGGCGAAGTAGTCTCATTTCATACAAGTGCATTTGTTTCTACCTTTCCTCTGCTCGCCTCTTCTCCCCGATTACTTTTTACCTTTTTCAAAAGGAGGCAAGGAGAGGACGGAGGAGACGATGCAAGGAATCGAGGAAATCCAATTGAGATTCTCCCCATGAGATTTGTTTTAGCATGCAATGTCTGTGTCCCTCTACCTTTTCACCACCTGATCAGTCTAACCACTAATGAGCATGTCCAGGTTTACGTTGGGTTATGGCAGCAGTCTGTACTGTTCGTCATAATGACGAAGACATATGTAGCGTAATCCAAAACACATGTAAGCATGCAAGCTTTCCTGCCTGAACCAACACTGTGTAGAAGATGCACAGCTGTGCACAGGTCATCTAACAGCTTTCCTGCCTGAAACAACACTTTGTAGAAGATGCACAGCTGTGCACAGGCCATCTAACATCTTTCTGCTCTGGCACGTTTAGTTCTAGTCGTTTTTCGGTTTGACACTGCCTCCTTGAATAAAACTTCCATTGTTACTCTGGCCTTGGTAGAAGCCACATTATTACCTTTGAGTTCTAAGTTCTTGTAATAAAATAACATTTGTTGTGTGACCCTGGGATAGGTAGAACACATTCRCTTTCTTTCCKCCTCTTTCTCTTCCTTTCTGATCCCTTCTTGCTTTCCCTCCCCCACCGAGCKTTAACTGCACTCTCAGGYCTCCAACACTGTTACTTATGGATTAAAAGCTAAAGCCAGTTGAGAAGTCAAAGCTTCCTTGTCCCCCCAGCCCTTCCCTACCCTTCACCTGCTCTCTTTCACCAACTATCAGTCTATCTATTTGTTACCAGACTGGGTGAATCTCACCCTTCTTCTCACGTCCCGATTAGTCCCTTGCTCCTAGGTTTGGGGCAGGTCCCAGTCCAAAACAGGGGTAGTGACCACAAGGACTAAATTACAGGAAGCCTGTGGATTTTTTAAAACAAGAGAATTCTAAAAACAAGAGGAAATATGTAAAAAAAAAAGAAGCAAAAAACCCCCCACCTTACTTGGATTACTATTCATTTTAAATGTTCATGCCAAGATACTGCACCTGCTCTACTGCTGAATGTCAATCTGCTCATCACCTGGATTCCTGCCATTCAAAGACGGAGAGCATTGATATGGCATTATAGACAAACTACTCCAGGTCAGCAACACTTCCAATCAATATGATTTAGTTGTASTATGTTTCAGTACTAGGTAGCTAGTGTTTTCATTTCAGTACATTCCAACCTAACTTTTATGCTGTTGTGCTGTTTTATGTGGTCAGTGGTTGAAATACTTACAAATTACTTAGAACTTTTCAGGGTAAATTTTGTGACATTTTTGGGCCCATCTGCACAGGTGTGTGATCAGCATAGGTGTATGGCCAATATCAGCTATGAAAGCTGCAGTGATATCAGGATAGCTGGATTACACCCTAGACTAACATTTCAGATTCATAGAGGAATTTGTTTTTGATGGATTCAATAACCCTAAAGTCACAGCATCACATTTTAGTTGTAAGATCAGTAAATGTCCCCAAGAGACATTGTGCTGGATTTTTCATTCTATATTTATCCAGTATTGCTTTCTTATAATTTGTTTCATAGCTTAAGTCCTCACAGCTAATGTCAGTCAATTGAAATCAATGGATTTCAAGTCATAATTTGATTAATAAACAACAAACATTTTATARGATGCTTGTGACATCCCTTACTGTAAATTGTACCAGCTTATTAGCAYCTTATTAGCTATTACCATTATTAGCTTTTTAACAATAGCCATGTAGCTTAGCTACTGTTTGTACACTGTGTGTTCACTGTATGTGCTGGCCAGGGTTGAGGTTAATTCCATTTAAATTCCAGTCAATTCAGGAAGTACACTGAAATTCCAACTGTTTTTTAATGTCAACATGCTAAGTGAGAAAGTAACACATTTAACAAGTCCAAATGAAATAAAGTGCAAAACAACTAAGTGCCCCAAATAGAAAGGTCCATACAAAAAATACACAAACACACACAAATTTACACGTAAACGATGCCGTATTTGTTCCAAGTGTAAAATCTCCTAAACGACAAACCCAGTAGACTTTGACTCATTGTCCAGACGAATTGCCCTCTTCTTCTCCTTTTCAGTCTTCTTTTCTCCCTTCACCTACTCCTTCTCTCCCACTCTGTCTCTCCTCAGGATCCTCAGTGGCCAGAGAGAGGGGTTGAGGTGGGGGTCATGCTGACTGGCCGTGTCACAGCAGGAGTCACTCTTGTCTCCAGTGAGGAAGTACAGGAGAGCGTTCAGCCAGGCATTGCAGGAAGCCAGTGGCCTAGTGACTTTGTAGCAGATTGAAATTGTCTTCACGGCATTGCAGCCCCCCATGTGACCCCTCCTGAGTAGCAGGAATAGTGTCCGGGTAATGTGGAAAGGGAGGAAGCAGTGCAAACAGGAGAGTGATGGTGACAATGCTTTTGATGGACTTGCGGCTCCTGCGGATGAAATAGGAATGCTGTGAGCTGGAGATGGAGATGGACGTCCTTTCCTTGCGCCCCTCTGACCCCACATTACCTCCCTCCTCGTCTTCTCCCACCTGGGAGCTGGATGGGGAATGCAGGGTCCTAAAGATGGTCCTGACTACCTGGGAGTAGCACCATGCGATGATGGTGAATGGGACGAAGAACCCCAGTAGGTGCAGGACAAGGCCGTACAGGACATATTCTGCAAACTCTTTATCAATAGCATCATCCCAACAGTTCACAAATGCCTTTGAATCCCCACCGATCCCCTCTCCTCCACACCCCTCCCCTTCAGACCCATTCCCCCACTCCCCTTACCTCCCTCCACCACCTCCTCCTCTCACCACATACCCTGTCTGTGCAAACCTGAAGATGGGACAAGTAAGCACAAACACCACCACCCACACCATGGCACACGTCCCCTTCACGGCCCTCTTGCTCTCCAGGGTGATGGTCCTCATAGGGTGGCAGATGCCCAGGCAGCGGTGGACGTGAGGAAGGGTGAGGAAGAAGATATCTGGCCACCAGGAATGGCAGGGACAGGCCATACATTAGGTCTGTGGCCGCCTGGTTCACCATGTAGATCAGAGAGGTGGTCCAGCGGCGGGGGGTATTGCCATGGCAACAGCCGCCACAGCGACGGCAGGACCGCACCAGGACAATGGAGTTGAGCGTCAGGCTGAAGAAGAAGGTGAGGGAGTAGCAGAGAGGGAGGAAGATGTACTTATAGTACTCATCAATACTGCAGGGAGAGAGGGAGAGAGGGGGGCTGGGGTGAAGGAGGAGAAGGTCCCTGTCACAGATGTGCTCTCTGTGGTGTTGGAGGCTTGGCTTATCATCATGGTTGACTGTGGTTGTTTTCCCTTCTTTTGCAGAGTCTCATGTTCCTTTTTCATCACGCGCTCCTTGTGGCAAATTCTTCTGCTTGTTTAGTGTTCCTATCGTTTGCTCTCTCTCAGGTGCGGTCATCTTCTTATCTTTACTCTGCAGACGGTTTGAGGGAAGGAATATTCTGTGCAAGAGGGAGAAAACAAGTGCTTTAGTTTGGAAATACTCACTAGGAATGTATTTAGCTGATTATGGATAATTCTCGGTCCATTAGCTCTTCAATCAGTAACACACTCTTCCGGAAACTCTCCATTCACCCATGTTACATATCTGATCCACTTTGACCATGAGTACACTGAAGCCCATGTTCTGGAGTACTGTAGATTGATCCACTGTCCAAGAATGTGATATACAGTATTTAAAAGTCTATCCTAAGTGCCAAGAATGCATGTTTTGGAAATGGAAACAATGATAGTGGGTTCTCTTTGTGTGTTGTTGTGCACACTGTGTGTGTTTTCTTTGGATGATTCATGTAAATCACAGCTAAATTAGTTGGAAAATGTTGTTTATGTGATCAATGTTTAGCTCCCTCATGTTTATCTTCTATGTTGGGAGTGTTTATCACATAGAACTCTCTCATGGCCTTGGTTAGTTATTCCAGAAGTCTTCTTATTTATATCTTTCTAATAACAAGTGGATCTGAACATTTAAAGGAAGACGTAGCATCTTGGTGATGGGGAGGGTGCAGCTCAAAGTGTCTTGGTCCCGATCGACACAGGGTCCTACTCCTATGACCTTCGCTGGCACTGTAAATAATTGATATCCATTCAGACAGATATGCAGAACGGAAACCCAATACAAGCAAGCAGCTGCAGGCGCTACTACTGGAATGTTACTGCAACATTGAATTATCAACGCTTCGATTTATGTTTATTGACATTTTTCATGAACCCTTTTGTCAAATCAAAAATGTGTGTAAATTGGGTATTTATATCATTGTAAATCTTACAACAGTAAGGAAAATCCTCATTCATCGTTCTCTGTATGTTTGTGGTGGTGTTGATATTTTTGCGTATTTAATGTGTACAAATATAATATCTTACCTGGTTTTCTGGTGATATGAAAGATTGTCCTTTGTCACTTTAAAATATACCAGCCTGTTTTTTCCCTCTTGCCTTTGTCCTCTTAGCCAGTGAACTCATCAGTAAAACAGTGTTAGCATACAGTAACAGTAACTTTCTCTCACCTTTCACACTATTATTTTATTCCTCTCCTCCTCCTGCTCTCTCTATCTCTCATCTGGTCAGTCATCCCTGAGTCTGTTGCGCAACCATCCTCCTACCTCAGTTTTTCTTTATCCTCATCTCTCCCTCCCTATTCCTCTATTGTTGACCTCTCAATCATTAGTGCTGAGCTAGTCAACTGAAGGTCCCACTGGTACACACAAGTTTACTCGCTCGCACACAAGCACTTAAACTATAGATTTTAACAAATATTGGAAATATTGTATGGTGTGCTAGCAGCAGCAAAGACAAACACAGTGACAGCACACAACATTAAATAACCTTACAAGGTTTATTGAATGCAAAATTATACATTTAAAAAAAGTTAATAATGAATAATACTTCAGAGATGAAAAAGTTCAATGTTACTTCATAGCATTCACCCCTTTCCCATGGCCATGAATCTGCTAAAACAGTTCATTGTTTCATCATACTACAAATACACACGATTATTGGAAGTACCACATATAATAATTGCTAGTTAAGACACAAGAGGTAATAAGGCCAGGAGTTTTTCCTGATCATGTGACTTGAAGAGGYAAGACTCTGGGCCTGGTGTTTGTCCCTGGTGAGGTCACATGGTCAGGAAAATATACCTTGTGTCTTAACTAGCAATTATTATATGTGGTACTTCCAATAATCGTGTGTATTTGTAGTATGATGAAACAATGAACTGTGATAGCAGGACAAAGACAAGAGGGAAGAAACATGCTGGTATATTTTAAAATGGCAGACAAATGACAATCTTTCATATCACCAGAAAACCAGGTAAGATATTATATTTATTATTAATATCTCAAAAGAGGCCTTTTTGGTTTTGCTTATTTTTACACATTGTTTGGAAGAATATACTTTTCAAACATCACATTCCCAGAGTGGGCTCTCTACCACTTTTGAAGAAATTATAAATGTTATATACTGAACAAAAATATAAACGCAATATGCAACAATTTCAATTATTTTACTGAGTTACATTTCATATAAGGAATTCAGTCAATTTAAATAAATATATTAGGCCCTAATCTATGGATTTCACTTGGGAGCCAGGCCCAGCCAATCAGAATAAGTTTTCCCCCACAAAAGGGCTTTATTACTGACAGAAATACTCCTCAGCAATCCCACCCTCAGACGATCACGCAGGTAAAGAAGCCAGATGTGGAGGTCCTAGAGAAATTAACATTCAATTCCCTGGCAACAGCTCTAGTGGAAATTCCTGCAATCCCTCAAAACTTGAGACATCTGTGGCATTTTGTTGTGTGACAAAACTGCACATTTTAGGGTGGCCTTTTATTGTCCCCAGCACAAGGTTCACCTGTGTAATGTTCATGTTGTTTAATCAGCTTCTTGATATGCCACACCTGTCAGGTGGATGGATTATATTGGCAAAGGATAAACGCTCACTAGTAGGGTTGTAAACAAATATGTGCACAACATTTTGAGATAATTAAGCATTTTGTGCATATGGAACATTTCCGGGATCTTTTATTTCAGCTCATGAAACATGGGACCAAACCTTTACATGTTGAGTTTATATTATTGTTCACTATACAAAGAAATTTACATTATAGGTAATTAACCAATCACAGCCCTATTGCAGGATTGCACATTCAGCAAATCACCAGCAGAAGGAGTTCCCTTTGAAACATAACTTTAAAAGTAACAGAGAGCCCACTCTGGAAATGTGATGTACTAGTAAAATAGATTGTTTAAAACAATATGTCTAAAACTGAACAAAATCAAAAAGGGTACTTTTGAGATAATATTAATAGTTTTAATATTGAATAAATTAATGTGTAAAATTGTATTTCAGAATGTAATGATAGTCCATATTTTAGAGCTATTAGGGGTATAACGACACCAAGGTGTTGTTATACATAGGATTAAAAAGGGCCTAAAATTGCCCCTTCCATCATGATAAAAAAAGATCTGATTTGTGTTACAAATGTAAAAAGCACATCAAACATCCTTCATCCCAATGAAGTTTCTATGTGAGAATTGCCAGAACAATCTGAGAAACACAAAATATTTTCAGGTTATGCTGGCATGGAGTCAATTGACCAATTGCAGCTTTGTAGTTTCCTATGCTGGTGGTAGTTATAGTTATGGCTGCAAACCAGGTATATCATAAAATACATAATGGCAATACCCACAGGCTTATTGGCACTATGCAGACAATTCCCTTACATCAACAACTACATGAGGCTTATATTATACATAATAGAGGATAATTAGCAACAAAGAAACTTCTCTACCAAATTGTTACAGGACAGTTCCCTTTAGCCTGAATATGTAACTGCTTAGCTTGTTTTAGACAAGCTATAAGTGGACAATTCCCTTAAAGTAGTAAGTCAAGGATATTGCAATGTTTACACAATAAAACTTATGTAAAGCTGTATCCCTCATATATGTAAATGATATAACTCATTGAATGTTGGGTTACACTATGGCTGTGAAGGGTCTCCATCTGACACCCCCAAGATAAATAGGACGTTCTTACCACAGGCAAAAGACTATGAGTCAGATATTACTAGAGATGTTTCAAACAACATCACAAATGGCTTAAAACCCTCTTTCTGATATTAAATATTTTTGGTTAAGTGCATGCGTAAGTCAAAACAGGTCCTAATACAGTACGTTCTCCACTAATGATGATGAAGATTATGCTGGTCAAGATCAGGTGGGGATGATGAAGAGAAAGTTATCCATCCATCTGAGAAATATGGATTGTATTATGACACTAGTCCAAGATGTTGCTCATCAGTTGCTCATAACATTTCTCCTTTACGAAAAATCATATTGAGTAGGCTACTATGGCAATACTTCTGATGGTCTCATAGTGGCATATCTGGGCCAAAATCACTTTATCCACTATTGGTCACAATGACTTCATGTCCTGGTACCCTGTCCATGGCAGTGGGGATGTCACATCCGGTGCACCTGTGGGTCAACATTATGTCAGATCCTGTACATCCAGGAGCATGGCATCCTGTTTGGTCCTCAGCTGGTCCCTTATCAACAGGTGACCCACCAACTCAGAGCTCAGGTCTACAAGAATAGAATATAATATTACTAGTATTACTACTATTGTCACATGCAAAGCACAACAACAAGGCACAAATACATAGAGCCAAAAATGCACAAACTGTACAGCAAGCACTCACATGCCAGTGCACTTACTAACAAGTRATTACCATGTAATAACCACTTTTTTTCCATGTAATGACCAAGATTTCCATGTAATGACCGCCTACTGACCGTGTATGTCGTGGTTGAGTGAGGTCCTGAGGGAGCTGAGCTGTTGTATTGAGCAGATCTGCAGGTCACAGCATTCCAGATGCTTCCTCTTAGTGATCACACAGGCGAGGTGCTGAGACACACACACACAGGAATTATTCACACATACCAATCTTCACCTCTCTCTCAGACAATGCTCAGTGTTTTCCTCTATCTCCACAGTTCACACTTACAGTCTCCCTTCTCCATCCTTCTTACCTCCTTCTCTTTCTGTTCAGCGAGCAGCTTGTTTTTAAGCGCACTCAGTGCGGCCCTCACCTCCAGCTTCAGGCCAGAGGGATGGTAACCATGGCTACCTGCCTCTTTAGAACCCTGACAGTAAACAGGAAACACAAAATGGCATGAGTATGGATGCCAGGGTTGGGATCAATTCCATTTAAATTCCAGTCAATTGAGAAAGTAAACCAAATTCCAATTCCAAATTTTCATAATTGAAAAACATTGAAGAGAGTTGGAATTGGAATTTCAGTGTACTTCCTGAATTGACTGGAATTTAAATGGAATTGACCCCAATCCTGATGGATGAATGAATGATACATCGCTGTAGAACAGAGTTCTTCACACCTCGTCCTAGAGTGCAGCAATGTGTGCAGGTTTTTGTCCCAGTCTTGAGCTAGACTATAATACAGGAGGGAATCGCTCACCTCTTTGCCAGCCCCCTCCTCCTTATCATCATCCTCGCTCTCACTGTTGTTGGTGTAGCATAACTGTAGATTTCTGTGGTTGTGGAATCTGTAATAAGAAAAGGAAAAGGCAACAATTGCATGAACAGAAAGAACAGAAATTAGATGGTTTCAGCGAATACAGAATGAAGTTGATAATGAGATTTTTGACATTTGTTACCTAGATGAGAAAACAGTAACTCGACKCCTTCC
This sequence comes from Salvelinus sp. IW2-2015, assembly GCF_002910315.2. Classification (NCBI taxonomy): domain Eukaryota; kingdom Metazoa; phylum Chordata; class Actinopteri; order Salmoniformes; family Salmonidae; genus Salvelinus; species Salvelinus sp. IW2-2015. The sequence goes on along the minus strand of NC_036863.1, from coordinate 26,786,221 downwards.
ATAGTCCTCCTCCTCCCATTCCTCTCTCCTCCGAAGCCCACCCTGCCTCTCCTCCGCCCAGCTCTCTGACACACTCCCCTGTTCCGACCCACACGTACTCTGAAAGAGAGGAATAGGGGGAGGGATCAGGGATGGAGAGATGACATGGGAGGAGGGAAGGGGTGGAGATTTGTGGTGGTGGGGTATTTAAGAGTGTAAGGGTGTCATTAAACCCATCTCTGCAGTTTTTTTCAAACAGACAAGTTCAGCTTTAATGCCAGGGGTTCACAGGGTGTTATTCCTATCATCTTATTAACAGAGGTTATTACTGTGATCTCGGGCTCCAGCTTTCAGCCTAATACCAGTAGATGACAGTCACATGTGTAAGGCAAAGAGAGAAGTAGGATGAAGTTACCCCTAGATTCTGATCTAAGGTCAATGTAGTGCTGTTCCCGCAAATTGTTAAGGTCTTGATTTGGGGCAGATAAGCTAATCTCAGATCTGTCGTTAAGGGCAGAGCACAAAAACGTCTACTCCCTCTCTTTATGCCTTCTGACCTTTGCCCTCTCCCTCCTCTCCTCCTCCTGTTTCTCTAGCTCGGCGATACGCAGGCTCAGGTCCTCCCACTGCATGATGGGTAGGTCCTGATCTTCATCCGAGGACCCTCCGCTCTGATGAAGTCGCCCCACCCCTTCCTCACCAGACAGCTCTGTGTCATCACCCTCCTTCTCCTCTGCTGTCTCTTTCTCTGTATCTCCCTCCATCCTTCACCCTATTGTTGTGGGCAGATGACAGAGAAAGGGATGTCAAGGAAGAGGATTTGATTAATTTTAATTTTAAAGTGATTCAGGTGGGTGGTCTCTGATATATATAAACAAATATATATATATATATATATATATATATATATATATATTATCAAAAAGAAGCTGCCAAGATCATTATACAATGTGCACAATCTTACTACAGGATAAAGCGGAGTGTATCAACAATAGGATACCAGGATAGCCTACTCAGGAGAAAAACACAAAGCATTCCTTAGAGAAGTTCGAAAAACACTGACTGAACTGTAGGCGAGGCTAGTCTATTTCGTAATAGTGAATTGTTGTATCTTTCCCATTATCTAAACTCGGAAGTATGCATGCACTAGCCTATACCGGAAAATTCTCAATCTGTTTTAAAAGGTTGCATTTTAAATACTTTTCAGACTCACTCTGTCTGACTGTAGAACGAGTGCGCTCAGATTTCTTGCCATGAACGTGCTGCCTGGAACGCGCGCACGACACGTTGAATACAAAGTATCTCTTCTCTTTTGATATAACGCACATGTATGCCACACACACCATGAAAGATTTGTTGTTTACAATTTTAATATTGAGGGGGGCTGGTGGCAAGCGGATACTTTGACTTACCTATTCCAGACCGTGTCCTATTCCCGACATCGAGGTCTCTTTCTCTTGTTAATATCTTATATAATTAGATAACTTTCGGTTTCCCAGTTCTCCGCGGTGTAGGCTATCGTTTTAATAACTCACAATAAGCTATTAACTTCTGATTTAACTCTTCCTTTAAGTTAAGAAAAGACCCTGCCTGCCTTTCTACTGTACCCTTTCCCATTCCTCCCGCCCCTCTCTTTCCTCTGACCCGTTCCCACAGCTTTTTAACCTCTACCTTCTGCAGCCGGGAAAAGATACGCCCGCTTTTCCTACATCCAATGTGCCACTACATCCCTCCATGCCTATCCCTTTTAAATAGCGATGCTTCGGATTCCTGGAAGTGTTGAAATTACATGCGATATCTATTTAAGATTAAAACAATCGGGTGTGGTCTGACTCTGGTTCTACATTTCGAACTAAAAACAATTGTAAAGGAGGGTTATAAAGGTTAAGAATGTACTCTTAATTAGTGTCCAATTTCAACATTTTGGGATATGACTACTCAAACCAGATGGGAAAACCCGGGAGAGAAAGTCATATTACAGCATTTGGAGCAAAACTGAAACACATACATATCTCAATGTCTTTTAAAATAGCCTGACATGCAGGCCAGATGGCTATTATTACATTCATGTCATTCGAATTATAAAAGAGGGAAATCCTAAATAAACTAAAATAGTCATATTTAAAAAAGTGGACAAATTGGTTTTCTAATATTCCCATGGCATTTTTTTTATTTCCTTGGAGCTTGGCAGTTTTGGCATTGGAAATACATTTTGAAAAGTTCATTAAGGAATGTATTGATATAAAATATCCTACAAAMAATTCAATATTGAGAAATCTGACAGAGATATGACATGTTTTCTGTTTACAATAAGTGAAAGAAAAGCTGGTGAGGTACATTTGATATAGGCTAGGCTTCTAACATTATCTAAAGAATTGTGGGTGAAATTGCATATATTATTTACATGAGTCCATACATTACAATAAATTATGTCAAAGTAAGATTTCAGTAAAAGGCCTACATCATTGTCCATTTATCCAAGGATGCTCAGTCATTTCCTCTCCTCCTATCCTATTCCTAACCTCGACTTTCCTCTCCTCCTCATTCACCAGCATGCAGTTCCTGTTGCTCCCACTGTGTGTCACTGACGAGTCGATAGTTCAGCTGCCGGTAGTTCTGTGGGTGAACCTGTCTCTGCCTCCATACCTCCTCATACAGGCTCTGTGTGACTGGGGGTAGAGGGGCGAACCTCCCAGTCTGAGCTAAGGTCTGGGCATAACCCCACTGTTCCTTGTCCATCTTCAGCATGTGTCTGAGCTGCACCCCCCTCTCCACCTTCCTCGCCATCTCTCCCTGGGCCTCTTCTTCCATCTCAGCCTGCGATGGCAGGGCCACGGAGCCCTCCAGCACTGCCAGGGCAAACTGGACCTGAGAAAAAGAGGGGAAGAGCGAGAGAGAGAGATTGATAGAGAGAGAGAAAGATGGGAAAGAACAAAAAAGCAATAAGAGAGAGAATGAACAAGATATAGTGAGGGAGGGATGAGGTAGCCAGACATTTTGTTCCACAAAAAATAAGATAATCAACATCACCATCAACCTCACCTGGCAGTGGAAGTGGGGGAAGGGGCAGATTATTTTACAGATGCCTATGATGAAGAGTGAGGGGAATGCTGGGGGCATCAGGAACCTGTAGAGCGGGGTTACCAGGTGCTCCTGAACCTCCAGGCCCAATCGGGCTGGCTCCAGGAAAGGGTAGCTGAAGTTGTAGCCCGTGCAGAGCAGCAGGACCTGGGCCTGGGTAATGGACCCATCCTGGAACCGCAGAGACCCATCCTCCTGGATCTCCTCCACAGGGGTGGCCTGGTGGACTCCATAGGGCAGAGGAAAGGGTAGGGTGGGCTTACCGTGGCTCAGAGTCACCTGGGCGTTGGATCGACCCAGTTCTAGTGAGATGTCAAGTCCTGAGGCCCCAGCGCCCAGCACCACCACTGACTGACCTGAGAAGGGTTCTGGGTGGCGGTATGAGTGACTGTGGATCACTTTGCCTAGAGAGAGAAACAAGGGGATGGGATGAGATACAGCTTCAGAGAAAGAGCGAGATAAAGAGAAATGGCATAAGATAAAAGCCATGAGTTTTTCCTGAACACCTAACCTGGCCCAGACATTTTCCAGTTCAGGTTGCATGGTCAGGAAAATTCTGGSCATGAGATATAGGTAAAGAAAGAGAGGGATAGGGATTGATGACTGTGGTGTACACCTTTAAATCGCTCTAGCCCAGGGATGGATGGGATGTGGGGGTCAGAGTAGTGCCTACAGGGAAAGGAGACAGGGGTTAAGGGTTAGGGTGTAAAAGACATTGTAAATATCTAAAGCACATGCACATCTCTTACCCGCTGCAGATGAACACGGAATCAAAAGTTTCAGTGTTCCGTGATCCAGACTTGTCACGTGACGTCACCTCCCACGTCGTCATTGGTCCTTTACCCTCTGTCACCACAGGGCTCACCTCATCCACCACAGTGCTGAACTAACAAAGAGTGGGGGAGAGATGGGCTTTAGACTCTTGTCCTGTGAAACGGAATAAACATTTTCCTTTTTTCACCTGAAATCGATGAGGGTGGACCTTCCTTCTCTACCCCTGACAGAGGACCATGTGTGTGAGTGGACGGTACCTACCCTAATATGTGGTGTGATGCAGTGGCTCTGGCAGTATCTCTCCAGATACTTCTGTACTTCCTGGTGTGGCAGGAAGGAGGGCAGCTGGGGGTCAAAGGGGAAGTCAGGGAACATCATGACCTCCTTGGGCAGGTTGGTCCTGCATAGAGTTAAGGGAGTGTAAAACATGAGACACACAAAATAAGACCTGGGTCAAGTCAGAGAGAGAGATAGAGAGAGAGACATAGAGAGAAAGAGAGAGAGGGTGAGGTTAGTGTTACTGTACCTGAGGTTTCTGTACATGCTGCTGTGAATGGACAGCCCGTTGTCATAGCTACCGGTGCGTTCCTCGTAGAACCATGTGCCACCCACGTGTTCCGCGAGCTCGTAGACGACCGGTGGGGCGAAGGTGTCTGGGCGGGACAAGATGTGACGTGCGGCACACAGACCTGCAGCTCCCGCGCCCACCACCGCAACTCGCAGCTGCCGCATCCTCACGGTCCTGAGCGAGGACATGACAGACAGACCTGGAATACAATTACATCAGGGACCTATTCAGGAGGGTGTTTATAAAAATACAGCTAGAGAACTGACTAATAACACTAAAGAAAACAACAGACCGGTACTGTGAGACAACACTGAGACCAAATAGACAAATGACTCTGTCGCTGACATACCTACACAACAGACACAAACACTACCCACTGTCTGTCTCACACACTGTCCAACTGGGTAACATTGCATATGATGCCAAACAGATACATCTGAGCTCAAGCGAGAGAATGCACATAATCTAAACATTACAGTGTGTGTTTGAGCTGTGGGGGTTTAGTGGGAGGGGACTGCGGGTGTTTCAAAAGTTCACTTACGTGTGAAGCCAAAAACTGCTGTGCGTTGAGCAGGGTTAAAACAATAGAAGAAAAGTAATTTCAACAAAGACAAGAAGGAAAAGTCAAAATACTTAATCTCACAATCCTTCAGCGGTACAACACAGAGTGAAGTGAACATTGATCTCGAGACAAAAAATGGACATTGGGAGAATCTCAATTGTTCCTCCTCGCCTCAAATCCCATTGGAGGAGAAGGTCAGAGGGGCGGGACCTCTGTCTTTCTCCTCCAATGGGGTTTGAGAAGGCGAGGAGTATACAATTGAAATCCTACCATTATTTATAGGTCATCACGTGACAAAGAGTAGTCATTTTTAGGGAAACGTCATAAACCAGAGGTGTGGCAGACCCAAAACACACAGACACAAATCTTTGAGATGAACATTTACCGGGTGTTAATAAACAACCATCCACAAATGTATTTCGGAGCAAATTAGACAGAACAATGAGAAATTCTATTTTTTTCAACTTCGCAATAATCCGTGCTGTGACCTTATCAAATTGTTCAACAGCAGTTTTTGTTCAGTAATCTTCCGGTTGTGACAACTCAAAACGTTGGTTATATTTTGCGCCATCTTGGTAAGGGACTACGAAATAGATTAAAAAGTATCCAATTACAGTGATACATTCCAAATGCATCATAATTCAGAAATAATACATGTTAATTGTGTGCATGTTTAAGTTTACTAATGTAATACTATTAATTGTACACAATTGATTGAGAAGTTGTTCACGGTCTTTACCCATCTTGGAAATAGATTAATACAAGAAGCATCTAGTCATTAGCAGATTGAGAGCTCTAATCCATCTGTAAAATTGAAGTGTTATAGATTCTGCGATAGAAATGTTAAGGTAAATTCCGATTGAGCGGACATAAGCACTATTTACCGTGAATGCAGTCGACGCTAAAGTGGGTACATTGCCATCACACTTATCACGCTGTAATGCTTAATTTCATGATGTGAATTGAATAGAGGCCTGAATCAGGGTGACAATTTGTTTTACATACACTTACAACAGTCCCATATTTGAATGTGTATTATATTTCTCCATAAGTGTTTTTCACTGCTTATATTGTTATTTTAGCTCTTGGTTGCATAATATCCATTACTGACCTTAAGTATCTATCATAGTTTTCTAATACTAACCAAAACTGCTGCCTCACTCTCCCTGAGAAATTAGGAGTAAACAATGCTGTCCATTTCCACCACTGTTCTATTGAGGTCAAACAACAAAGCAACAGCATTTTAACCAAAAGTTGTATTTATTTTCCAAAGCAGAAACATAAATAAGAGCAAAAACAGACATCCCCATGATCCATATCACAAATACATTTCCAGGAGGCTGAATTGACATTTGAGTCCATGTCCATTCAAGTTCAATCATCCTGTTTTTTTTATGCCACAGATTATCTCTCATTTAGCAGTAGCATTGCCATGAGGCAGCTGTTGCTGCTGTTGTTGCTCTGCCAGAGCCTGCTGCAGACGGGTGCGTTTCCGGGAATAGTGCTGCCAGTGCAGTAATTGCTGCTCGTCAATGAACTTGGCACATTGTGCATTCACAAGCTCCTTCCTGAAGTGCTCGTACTGAAGCAGCTCCAGCATGTGCAGGCAGTGGGGGTATCTGCATAACAAGGGAGACATATACAGTGCCTTCAGAAAGTATTCACACCGCTGATCTTTTTCCATATTCTGTTCTGTTGCAGCCTGAATTTAAAATGGATTAAATTGAGATAAAATGTGTCACTYGCCTACATACAATTACCCATAATGTCAAAGTGGAATTATGTTTTTTTATTTTTTTAAACAAATTAATAAAAAAATMAAAGCTGAAATGTCTTGAGTCTATAAGTATTCAACTCTTTTGATATCACAAGTAAAGATGTGCTTAACAAGTCACATGGACTCAATGTGTGCAGTAATATTGTTTTACATCAGATTTTTAAATGACTACCTCTTCTATGTACTCCACACATAAAATTATTTGTAAGGTTCCTCACGTCGAGTAATTAATTTAACAGATTCAACCACAAAGACCAGGGATGTTTTCCAATGCCTCGCAAAAAAGGGCACCTATTGYTAGAGGTGTAAAAATAAAAAAAAAGCTGAAATTGAATATCCATTTGAGCATTGTGAAGTTTTAATTACAATTTAGATGGTTTATCAATACACCCAGTTACGACAGTTGAAGTCGGAAGTTTACATACACTTAGGTTGGAGTCATTAAAACTCGTTTAGTTTTGGCAAGTCGGTTAGGACATCTACTTTGTGCATGACACAAGTAATTTTTCCAACAATTGTTTACAGACAGATTATTTCACTTATAATTTACTATCACAATTCCAGTGGGGCAGAAGTTTACATACACTAAGTTGACTGTGCCTTTAAACAGCGTGGAAAATTTCTGAAAATGATGTCATGGCTTTAGAAGCTTCTGATAGGCTAATTGACATAATTTGAGTCAATTGGAGGTGTACACCTGTGGATGTCTTTCAGGGCCTACCGTCAAACTCAGTGCCTCTTTGCTTGACAACACGGTAAGTCTGGTTCATCCTTGTGAGCAATTTCCAAACGCCTGAAGGTACCACGTTCATCTGTGCAAACAATAGTACGCAAGTATAAACACCATGGGACCACGCAGCCGTCACACCGCTCAGGAAGGTGACGCGTTCTGTCTCCTAGAGATTAATGTACTTTGGTGCGAAAAGTGCAAATCAATCCCAGAACAACAGCAAAGGACTTTGTGAAGATGCTGGAGGAAACAGGTACAAAAGTACCTATATCCACAGTAAAACAAGTCCTATATCGACATAACCTGAAAGGCCGCACAGCAAGGAAGAAAACACTACTCCAAAACCGCCATAAAAAATCCAGACTACGGTTTGCAACTGCACATGGGGACAAAGATGGTACTTTTTGGAGAAATGTCCTCTGGTCTGATGAAACAAAAATAGAACTGCTTGGCCATAATGATCATTYTTTTGTTTGGAGGAAAAAGGGGGAGGATTGCAAGCCAAAGAACACCATCCCAACCGTGAAGCACGGTAGTGGCAGCATCATGTTCTGGGGGTGCTTTGCTGCAGGAGGGACTGGTGCACTTCACAAAATAGATGGCATCATGAGGGAGGAAGATTGTGGATATATTGAAGCAACATCTCAAGACATCAGTCAGGAAGTTAAAGCTTGGTAGAAAATGGGTCTTCCAAATGGACAATGACCCCAAGCATACTTCCAAAGTTGTGGCAAAATGGCTTAAGGACAACAAAGTCAAAGTATTGGAGTGGCCATCACAAAGCCCTGACCTCAATCCTATAGAACATTTGTGGGCAGAACTGAAAATCTGTGTGCGAGCAAGGAGGCCTACAAACCTGACTCAGTTACACCAGCTCTGTCAGGAGGAATGGGCCAAAATTCACCCAACTTATTGTGGGAAGCTTGTGGAAGGCTACTCGAATGTTTTGACCCAAGTTAAACAATTTAAAAGGCAATGCTACCAAATACTAATTGAGTGTATTTAAACTTCTGACCCACTGGGAAWGTGATGAAAGAAATAAAAGCTGAAATTAATCAATCTCTCTATTATTCTGACATTTCACATTCTTAAAATAAAGTGGTGATCCTAACTGACCTAAAACAGTGAATTCTTACTAGGATTAAATGTCAGGAATTGTGAAAAACTGAGTTTAAATATATTTGGCTAAGGTGTATGTAAACTTCCGACTTCAACTGTATATATCATGTTTTGGGTGCCATTTTGATTCTAACAAGGTAATAATGTACTATGGTTGGATTTAAAGCTTCAGSTAATAGTTGAGTTAATTTGTGTTTTCATTCCTCCCTAACACAGAGAACKACCCAGGTGATCAACTGTAASATCCTCTCTGTCACCCAGGTGAGATGATCTGTCAGGACTTATATAGACTCCCTCTGTGAAGTTCTATGCATGGTCCATGTCTTAGTRTWTGTTTCTAAACTAGTGTATGGCTCATACAAAGTCATAGCTTTTAATATTTGGTCATTATGTGAAAAATATAATGGTAACGTTTAGGAGATTAATGTTGGTGTTGTTGATCATGATGATCATGATGCGGATGATGATGATGATGGGGGTGAAAGAGGATTCTGGTGATTATGGAGATGTTGGTGATGGTACTGATGGTGTTATCATTCCTCAGATGACCAGACTGGTTCTCCCACGCATGGTTGCAAGGTACATATGCATCATGGTGATATCAATGAAACGTGAATCTTAATGATTTCAATCTATGAAATTGTCCCTTTATTCACCTGTCCTGTCTTTCCCAGAGGGAACGGTCTGATCATCAACATGTCTTCAGAGGCAGGTGCTCAACCACAACCCATGCTGTCTCTCTACTCCGCCACCAAGGTGCCTCTCCCTTTCACTTAACTTTCTCTCACTCAAGCAAGACAGGGAATTTTTACTAGGATTAAATGTCAGAAATTGTGAAAAACTGAGTTTAAATGTATCTGGCTAAGGTGTATGTAAACCTCTGACTTCAACTGTACACAGATACAGGCGTCCTTTCTAACTCAGTTGCTGAAGAAAGGAAACCGCTCAGGGATTTCACCATGAGGCCAATAATAACTTTAAAACAGTTACAGAGTTTAATGGCTGTGATTGGAGAAAACTGGATTGATCAACAACATTGTATACTGAACAAAAATATAAAACGCAACATGTTAAGTGTTGGCCCATGTTTCATGAGCTGAAATCATACTCACAAAAAGCTTCTCAAATTTTGTGCACAAATTTGTTTACATCCCTGTTGGTTAGCATTTCTCCTTTGCCAAGATAATCCATACACCTGACAGGTGTGGCATATCAAGAAGCTGATAAAAACAGCACGATCACAGGTGCATCTTGTGCTGGGGACAATAAAGGGCCACTGAAATGTGCAGTTTTGTCAAACAACACAATGCCATAGATATTTCAAGTTGAGGGAGCATGCAATTAGCATACTGAATGCAGAAATGTCCACCAGAACTGTTGCCAGAGAATTTAAAGTACATTTATCTACCATAAGCAGCCTCCAACATCATTTTAGAGAATTTGGCAGTATGTCCAGCTGGCCTCACAACCGCAGACCACTTGACCACTTTGTTTTTCAACAGGACAATGACCCAACACTCCTCCAGGCTGTGCAAGGGCTATTTGACCAAGAAGGAGAGAGATGGAGTGCTGCATCAGATGACCTGGCCTCCATAATCACCCGACCTCAACCCATTTGAGATGGTTTTGGATGACTTTGACTGCAGAGTGAAGGAAAAGCAGCCAACAAGCACTCAGTATGTGTGGGAACTCTCAAGCTGGTTGAGAGAATGCTAAGTGTGCAAAGCTGTCATCAAGGCAAAGGGTGGCTACTTTGACAAATATAAAATATATTTTGATTTGTTTAACACTTTTTTGGTTACTCCATGATTCCATATGTGTTATTTCCTAGTTTTGATATCTTCACTATTATTATACAATGTAGAAAATAGTAAAAATAAAGAAAAACCCTTGAATGAGTAGGTGTGTTCCAACGTTTGACTGGTACAGTAGATTTTACAAATATTAAAATTGTTCTTCCACTTCGACAGAGTATTTTGTGTAGCTCATTTACCAAAAAAATGACAATTAAATACATTTCAATCCCACTTTGTAACATGTGGAAAAAGTAAAGGGGTGTGAATACTTACTGAAGGCACTGTTGTACATACATTATACATATTGTTATACTGTGATTGATGTATATGATGCAGAAGGAAAAACAACAGTGAATCTTACTTCAGGAATTTGGCATATTCAGGCTCCTTCCAGTACAGTAGGTACTTCAGGTAGTTCACAAAGGGTTTTTCTCGCAGGTAACCCCTCTGAGCCAGAACTGGAGGGACACAGAGGAACAGAGACGAGTCACAAACAATGCTAGCTATATCTCAAATCAAATCAAATTTTATTGGTCACAGACTTTTCCCCCCCAGATGTTATTGCAGGTGTAGCAAAATGCTCCAACTGTGCAGTAGTATCTAACAATTCACAACAATACACACAAATGTAAAATAATGGAATTAAGAAATATATAAATATTAGGACGAGCAATGTCGGAGTGGTACTGACTAAAATCCAGTATATACATATGAGATGAGTAAAGCAGTATGTAAACATTATTAAAGTGACTCGTGTTTAATTTTTAAAGTGACCAGTGATATCTGCAGGTTATAGTAACGAGTGTCTTTGGTTGTTCTGAGTGACAGAAAATTGAGGATAAGTTAGCTAGCTAGATAACCCACTCACAGTTCAGATAATTCGGATTGGCCAAGCATTGGATGAACTCCAGCTCTGATTGAAAGCGGTTCCTTGCCTGCTCCTCTGTGAAATTAGACACACAAAACAAGTTAGAGTAACATAACATTACAATTGACTCTGGGGAAAGCAGTTTGCTAGCCAAAACAGATGGCTAGGAAACCATGGGTGTGTCCAGTTCATATGTTGCATTACAGTTTATATCAAACAACATTTTTCCCCAAAACTGTGCGCACCTTTCTTCAACAGCCTTTGAGGTAAGTTCTCTCTAAATATAGGTGTGACTATATGAAATTGCATAACTCGTACAGCACACCATACACATACGCCTTTTGGGCCACCATAATCACAACGTTCTTCATCTGGTCGAGCAGGACAATACCGTTTCCGTTTACTTAAACGTTACACACCGTTCTGTCGTACTGAACGCGTCCCAGGGATAACTTCTTTTATTTTTTGTAACCTTTATTTAACTAGGCAAGTCAGTAAAGAACACATTCTTATTTACAATGACGGCCTACCCCGGCCAAACCAAACGACGCTGGGCCAATTGCGCGCCACCCTATGGGACACCCAATCACAGCCGGTTGTGATACAGCCTGGAATCGAACCAGGGTCTGTAGTGACGCCTCTAAGGCTGAGATGCAGTGCCTTACACCGCTGCTACAACGTTAGCTCGAGCTACACCAAGATATCAAATTTAGCTTACATTATGTGGACATTAGTCTTAAAAAAAAAAAAAGCAGCGACAAAACATCCAGTCCGCTAGCCACTTTATAGTTGTTTGTAGCCTACTTTGTCTAACGAGCTAGTTAGCTAACGTTAGATAGCGAGTTGGTTATCTTTATTACCTGATTCCATGACGCCTGCCATTAAAGGTGACTGGGTCTGCACGAAAACAACAGGCTCCTTAAAACGGAAATATGTAAGCTGTTTAAACGAATATATTGTTAGTTTGCTGAATTAATTGTTGTGGTCTGGTCAACAACAAAATCATTTCGATCATGTCGCCATATTTGCCGTAAACTGCAGCAGTTTAACTTTTTACGACAATAGTAGACTGCCATTCTCAAGTTCACCACTAGAGGACAGTATTCGCACAGTCTTCAAATACAGTATGTCTGTCTGATAGGAGAGACTTCACAGACTTGTGGAATGCTTTATTTTACATCCAGTACAATCATTTTCACCAAAGCTTACGTTGGACACATCGAAATAAGGCAGGATTTACCACCCTGGAGTCTAGGTTATATGTCGATTTATCTTGATTTGTGATTGATACTATAAGGGCTATCTACATACAGTGCTTTCAGAAAGTATTCACACCCTGACTTTTAACACATTTTCTTGTGTTACAGCCTGCAATTAAAATTAATAAAAGTAGAGATTTTGTGTCACTGGCCTACATACACCATAATGTGAAGGTGGAAGTATGTTTTTTAGAAATGTTTASAAATGAATTACAAATTAAAAGCTGAAATGACTTGAGTCAATAAGTATTCAAACCATTTGTTATGGTAAGCCTAAATAAGTTCAGGAGTAATAATTAGTCACATAATAAATTGCAATAAATGTGCTATAATAGTGTTTAACATGATTTTTTAATGACTACCTCATCTCTGTACCCCTCACATACAATTATCTGTAAGGTCCCTCAGTCGAGCAGTGAATTTCAAACACAGATTAATTTACAAAGACCAGGAAGGTTTTCCAATGACTCACAAAGAAGGGCACCTATTGGTAGCTGGCTAAAAATAAAAAAAGCAAACATTGAATATCCCTTTGAGCATGGTGAAGTTATTAATTACACTTTGGATGACGTATGAATACAGCCAGTCACTACAAAGATACAGGTGTCCTTCCTAACTCCGTTGCTGGAGAGGAAGGAAACCACTCAGGGATTTCACCATGTTAATGGTGGCTTTAAAACAGTTACAGAGTTTAATGGCTGTGATAYGAGAAAACTGCAGATGGATCAACAAAATTGTAGTTACTCCACAATACTAACCTAAATGACAGAGGGAAAAGAAAGAAACTTGTACAGAATAAAAATATTCCAAAACATGCATCCTGTTTGAAATGAAGCATTAAAGTAAAACTGCAAACAATGTGACAAAGAAATTAACTTTATGTCCTGAATACAAAGCGTTATGTTTGGCGTAAATCCAACATAACACATCACTCAGTACCACTATTCATATTGCTAAGAATTGAATGTTCCTGAGTGGCCTAGTTACAGTTTTGACTTAAATCGGCTTGAAAATCTATGGCAAGACTTGAAAATGGCTGTCTAGCAATGATCAACAAACAACTTGACAGAGCTTGAAGAATAAAAAAAAAGAATGAAGTTAAAATATTGTACAATTCAGGTGTGCAAAGCTCCTAGAACATGTATTGACTTTGTAATTATGTGGTAATTATGTGGTATTATGTGTAGATGGGTGAGACGAAAATCAATGTAATTAATGTTGAATTCAGGCTGTAAAACAACAACATGTGGAATAAGGGTATGAATACTTTCTGAAGGCACTGTATCACTGCACACTGCTCCCACTGTAGCACTTCCTCTGGCCCCCTGCTGAGTTGTTTTCCCACAGCTCTACCTGCCCCAGACAGACAGGGCCATAGTTCAATACACCCTCCTGTTCTTACAATCCTCTGAATTATTAAACGTATTTAAAAACTCCTTCAACCAAAGCATCCAATAACTTAACTGCCTGTGAACGATTAATTATACACTTTTGAGATTCTTTGACTGAATGACTTGAATCCCCTGAGGCTATCAGTATGATATAGAGGGTTTGTTATAGTCAGTCATGTTCTCAGACGTGAGTGAATAGATAAGTCATTGCTCTTTTGGCGTCAGTGGACTTTATCCTGTCCTGCGGCGTGTTGTGTGTGTGTGGAGGAATACGCTTCTAAACATTTAGGCTGACTGACTACACACCATATCTCATTCTGTTTGCTTGATGAGGTAACACTGAACATTTTTGTGTGTTTGAGAGAGACAGTGAGAGAGAGAGAGAGCGAGAGAGAGAGGGGCAACAGCAGGCTTCTGTAGTACTGTGCTCAAGCTTTGCCTTCGAGACAGTAACTGTAAGTTACTGTTTTGCTGTTCCTCACTAACTTAACAAGGACTTACTAGGTTTCAAAACATTTGTCTAGGAATTCTTATCCAAATGATATTTGTGTCTGTCGTACTAATGCATGGTATATACACTGCTCAAAAAAATAAAGGGAACACTTAAACAACACAATGTAACTCCAAGTCAATCACACTTCTGTGAAATCAAACTGTCCACTTAGGAAGCAACACTGATTGACAATAAATTTCACATGCTGTTGTGCAAATGGAATAGACAAAAGGTGGAAATTATAGGCAATTAGCAAGACACCCCCAATAAAGGCTGTCTCTTATACACATCTAGATGTGTATAAGAGACAGTGATATTTGTGTCTGTCGTACTAATGCATGGTATATACACTGCTCAAAAAAATAAAGGGAACACTTAAACAACACAATGTAACTCCAAGTCAATCACACTTCTGTGAAATCAAACTGTCCACTTAGGAAGCAACACTGATTGACAATAAATTTCACATGCTGTTGTGCAAATGGAATAGACAAAAGGTGGAAATTATAGGCAATTAGCAAGACACCCCCAATAAAGGAGTGATTCTGCAGGTGGTGACCACAGACCACTTCTCAGTTCCTATGCTTCCTGGCTGATGTTTTGGTCACTTTTGAATGCTGGCGGTGCTTTCACTCTAGTGGTAGCATGAGACGGAGTCTACAACCTGTCTCTTATACACATCTAGATGTGTATAAGAGACAGGGCCACAAATGTGCATGTGTCAGCATATGGTCTCACAAGGGCTCTGAGGATCTCATCTCGGTACCTAATGGCAGTCAGGCTACCTCTGGCGAGCACATGGAGGGCTGTGCGGCCCCACAAAGAAATGCCACCCCACACCATGACTGACCCACCGCCAAACCGGTCATGCTGGAGGATGTTGCAGGCAGCAGAACGTTCTCCACGGCGTCTACAGACTCTGTCACGTCTGTCACATGTGCTCATGTGCTCAGTGTGAACCTGCTTTCATCTGTGAAGAGCACAGGGCGCCAGTGGCGAATTTGCCAATATTGGTGTTCTCTGGCAAATGCCAAACGTCCTGCACGGTGTTGGGCTGTAAGCACAACCCCCACCTGTGGACGTCGGGCCCTCATACCACCCTCATGGAGTCTGTTTCTGACCGTTTGAGCAGACACATGCACATTTGTGGCCTGCTGGAGGTCATTTTGCAGGGCTCTGGCAGTGCTCCTCCTGCTCAAAGGCGGAGGTAGCGGTCCTGCTGCTGGGTTGTTGCCCTCCTATGGCCTCCTCCACGTCTCCTGATGTACTGGCCTGTCTCCTGGTAGCGCCTCCATGCTCTGGACACTACGCTGACAGACACAGCAAACCTTCTTGCCACAGCTCGCATTGATGTGCCATCCTGGATGAGCTGCACTACCTGAGCCACTTGTGTGGGTTGTAGACTCCGTCTCATGCTACCACTAGAGTGAGAGCACTGCCAGCATTCAAAAGTGACCAAAACATCAGCCAGGAAGCATAGGAACTGAGAAGTGGTCTGTGGTCACCACCTGCAGAATCAGTCCTTTATTGGGGGTGTCTTGCTAATTGCCTATAATTTCCACCTTTTGTCTATTCCATTTGCACAACAGCATGTGAAATTTATTGTCAATCAGTGTTGCTTCCTAAGTGGACAGTTTGATTTCACAGAAGTGTGATTGACTTGGAGTTACATTGTGTTGTTTAAGTGTTCCCTTTTTTTTTGTTGAGCAGTGTAGTTTGATAGGCTAGTGTGAGAGAAGATGTTTTGTGGTCAACAGAAAGAGACTATGTCCCAGGGACCATATCTGCTCAAACAGTAATCAGCACAACATCAAAAGTCCAGGCTTTATTCAGCAAAAAAACTAAACAAATACAGTACAATGACAAAACCATAATAGGTTGTTATCGGAATGGAAAAAACAACTCTAAACTGTTACAAAAGTCAATCATTTACATTGATAACTATACAAAATATCTAATTAATTACACTTACTGAAAAGCATTTATCATAATTTATGTAATATAACAGAGTTCCCCAACTGGCAGCCCGCAGATGATTTTATTTGGTCCCCAAGTTTTCTGTGCAAAAATTATTATTTTCTTTTTTTGATTGTTGGACATAAAAGACTGAAAATGCCAGAAAATCAGCTCCAAGTGATTTTAATTAGGAAAATCTGTTCCAAAGTATTCCCACGGATAATAGAGCGATATGTGTGATCGTATACAAATGTAAGCAAGGTTTGAAATTATTATGTTTTAGTCAAATATTATATTTGTTTGGGCTTCTGGCAGTCAATTTGTAGTCTCCAAATTATTTGTAATTATGTTCCGGACCCCTGACCATCCACTCAAGAGAAAATTAGCCAGTGGCTAATATTAGTCGATGATCCCTGTAATATAATACAATTATAGAAAATAAATTGATAACAATATTGTCAGTAATACAAATATAAGTTACAGTATTACAGCATGTCTTGGCTTTGCAAGTTATTTATCATCCCTGTTCCCTAAGGCTCTCTAGTGTCATAACCATATAATATAAGAATAAGTCCTGAACTGTAGAAAATACACTGATAATTAACCAGTACGGTGATGGCACAGCTGGAAACTATCCCAGTGTGTGTGTGTGTGTCTGTGTGTGTGTGTGTGTGTGTGTGTGTGTGTGTGCACGCGCATGTGTTCACCAGACCATAGCAGTGCTCTCATGGCCAGCCTTCTGTTGCCCCAGCGAGGCTTGTAGTGCTGTTGGAGAAAGATCCGTGGTCTCTTGGTAATACTCCCCCTTCCTCATCCCCTTTTGGCATCGGTAGCAGTGCAATGGCAGTACAGGGGCGTATGGTGGTATATTTGGGGTCATTTCCCCCCTCCTCCCCCTGTAGTGATGTTCGCGGTGGTGTTGGCCCAGGAGGGGAAGGTGTCCAGGTTGAACATGGCTCTACCCCAGCTGTTAATGGCCAGGGTGATGCACAGGATCCCGATGATGTTCATCACTATACCCGTTTTAGCCTGTAGGAGAGAGAGGGGGTTAGAGTTGAGGTGGTGGTAGGTTGAGGGGATGGAGGTGAGGGTGGATGAATAAGGTGTAAGGAGGAGGTTTAGGTTTCGGGTTGGGTGGCAGGGTGAAATATATATACATTTTTTTTTATTTTTTTATTTCACCTTTATTTAACCAGGTAGGCTAGTTGAGAACAAGTTCTCATTTACAACTGCGACCTGGCCAAGATAAAGCAAAGCAGTGAGACACAAACAACAACACAGAGTTACACATGGAATAAACAAACATACAGTCAATAACACAATAGAGAAAAAAAAGTATATATACAGTGTGTGCAAATGAGGTAAGATATGGGAGGTAAGGCAATAAATAGGCCATAGTGGCGAAATAATTACAATTGAGCAATTAAACACTGGCGTGATAGATGTGCAGAAGATGAATGTGCAAGTAGAMATACTGGGGTGCAAAGGAGCAAAAAAATAAATAACAGTATGGGGATGAGGTAGTTGGATGGGCCATTTACAGGTGGGCTATGTACAGGTGCAGTGATCTGTAAGCTGCTCTGACAGGGGGTGACCAGTGAAATATAACTGCTGGAGCGCGTGCTACGGGTGGGTGCTGCTATGGTGACCAGTGAGCTGAGATAAGGCGGGGCTTTACCTAGCAAAGACTTATAGATGACCTGGAGCCAGTGGGTTTGGCGATGAATATGAAGCGAGGGCCAGTCAACGAGAGCATACAGGTCGCAGTGGTGGGTAGTATATGGGGCTTTGGTGACAAAACGGATAGCACTGTGGGAGACTGCATCCAATTTGCTGAGTAGAGTGTTGGAGGCTATTTTGTAAATGACATCGCTGAAGTCAAGGATCAGTAGGATAGTCAGTTTTACGAGGGTATGTTTGGCAGCATGAGTGAAGGATGCTTTGTTTGCGAAGTAGGAAGCCAATTCTAGATTTAATTTTGAATTGGAGATGCTTAATGTGAGTCTGGAAGGAGAGTTTACAGTCAAACCAGACACCTAGGTATTTGTAGTTGTCCACATATTCTAAGTCAGAACCGACCAGAGTAGTAATGCTGGACCGGCGGGCAGGTGCGGGCAGCGAATGGTTGGAGAGCATGCATTTAGTTTTACTTGCATTTAAGAGCAGTTGGAGGCCACGGAAGAGAGTTATATGGCATTGAAGCTCATCTGGAGGTTAGTTAACACAGTGTCCAAAAAAGGACCAGAAGTATACAGAATGGTGTCGTCTGTGCAGAGGTGGATCAGAGAATCACCAGCAGCACGAGCGACATCAGGGATGTATATAGAGAAAAGAGTCGGCCTGAGAATTGAACCCTGTGGCACTCCCATAGAGACTGGCAGAGGTCCGGACAACAGGCCCTCCGATTTGACTCTGTCTGAAAAGTACAGTAGGTACCTATGGTAGCCTATCTCTCACCATGTCTGACACCTTCAGGTATCCATAAG
Organism: Salvelinus sp. IW2-2015; assembly: GCF_002910315.2. Lineage (NCBI taxonomy): Eukaryota > Metazoa > Chordata > Actinopteri > Salmoniformes > Salmonidae > Salvelinus > Salvelinus sp. IW2-2015. The sequence goes on along the minus strand of NC_036863.1, from coordinate 26,767,382 downwards.
AGAACACGATGGCATTAGGAGGCGTGGCCACAGGCAGCATGAAGGCAAAAGATGCACTGAGGGTGCAGGGTACCATCACATACAGCGGGTTCAACCCTATGGACTGGGACTGCAATAGAACACACACATATTAACCAACACACACTCGTACTTACGTGCATACGAATGCATGCACATGAGCACACACAAGTAGTACTATCCTGTAATGTGGATGTGAATAGGATGAATAAGAGTGTGTTTGCATGTGGCTCTGTGTGCTGGATCAGTTATCAAAGCTTCTCTTCACTGAATCAACAGAGCTGAGAGCTCTACACAGTGCTGCTACAGTCTCACTGTCTGCCTTCTCTAATGTGCACCTATGTGTGTGTGTGTGTGACTAGCTTCACGTGAGGCTAGCACACACCACACACCTTAGTCGTAGTGTGCATGCTACGCGACTGCACTGAGTAGCTCGTCTACAGTGTACACTCAGCTGTGCAGTCGTGCAGTAGTGCGAGCGATCGAACGACATCGATGCATGTTGTTGTAGTGGGTCGACGTGTTATAGAGATGTTGAAGACCGAGGAAGCCTACCTTAATAGCCACTAGGGCTGCGCTCAGTAGTGCCAACCTCGAGCGTTGACCAGCTCTTTCAGTACATTCCAATTTCATCAAGAGGAAACTTGATCCCAGAATGAGGGTGCAGAGGGAGTGTCTGTTTGAGAGGGAGGGGGAGAAAGAGAGACTGTGTGTGTGTGTGTGACCTGGAGGCGAGGAGGCAGGAAGAGTGTAGCGGAGCCACGTTGCTGGCACACTCAGTGAAGGTGGCGATGAGGAGACAGAGGATGACAGCGATGGCCCAGGGAGGGACGGAGCAGAGAGAGCATCATCTGATCACCCAGCCACCGCGACAGACCAGACACCTAGATGGATACACACACACATATTGAAGCTTTCACACACACACACACACACACACACACACACACACACACACACACACACACACACACACACACACACACACACACACACACACCACACACACACACACACACACACACACACACACACACACACACACACACCTCGCTGCCCTTAGCCAGTGCGAAGCCTCCTCCTAGCAGCAGTACAATGCTCCAGGGCATCTTCATCTGGGTCACCTGCCAGGTCAGCAGGGCAGGGGCGGGGCCGCGGGGGGGCTGGGGCTCTGACGGGAGGGGGCACACACATGTCAAGCATTGTCTACTGCAGAGGTTCACAAACTTTTTGGCCCCAGACCCCATTTTGATATCTGAAAATTCTCACAACCTAAACTATGTGAAAAAAGAAATATACTTAACAGCCAATGTTTACTTTATTTGCAGCTATGGCAGTCAAATGAATATTAGTCTGACATAATGTATCTTATCCCACCACTAATGAGATGGGTGTGCTTGATGCATGTTGCGTCGGAGCTTCTCAAAGCCTGGGTCGACTGTGCACGCACACCTCATCTCTGCTGTCATATCCAACCTGGATCAATATTTGGTTTTAATGCAGACGAGAGCACTGAATCTGGCTTCACACAGATATAGCCTACCATGAGTTTTTGGTGCTTTCAAAGTCAAATCATGATGTCAGTGATCTTAAGGTTGGAAAGTCAGAGCTCTAGAAAGAGGCCAGAGTTCTCGAGTTGGAATTCTGAGTTGGAGTTTCAAAAAGGGTTTTCACAGTCGGAGCTCATGTCTTTCCGAGTTTTCAGTTGTTTTGAACACAGCATTAATGCTCAGAGGAAAAAGGCAAGGTATTCCCTTTGAGTCAGGAACCAAAACTCCTGTGTTGTGACCCGTGAATGCATTCGGTCACATGACAACTCGATCATTTGTATGATTTCACTTACCGGCATGTCAACTGAGCCAGGATCACAGTCAAACGGATTGGGAAGTAGGTCCCAAAGTGTTTTTCCAAGCATTGGAGGTGAGCAGTCATCACTCTTGTGGGACACTTACTGATGCTGTTTTCTGTTATTTTCTTTTCATTAGACAGAAAATCAARCAAACTCTACCATAAAGGCCTGATTGGTGGAGTGCTGCAGAGATGGTTGTCCTCGAAAGTCTCCCATCTCCACAGAGGAACTCTAGAGCTCTGTCAGAGTGACCATCGGGTTCTTGGTCACCTCCTTGACCAAGGCCCTTCTCCCCCAATTGCTCAGTTTGGACGGCTCTTGGAAGAGTCTTGGTGGTTCCAAACTTCTCCCATTTAAGAATGATTGAGGGCACTGTGTTCTTGGGGACATTCAATGCTGCAGAAATGTTTTGGTACCCTTCCCCAGATATGTGCCTCGACACAATCCTGTCTCGGAGCGCTACGGACAATTCCTTCGACCTCATGGCTTGGTTTATGCTGTGACATGCACTGTCAACTGTGGGACCTTTTATAGACAGTGCCTTTCCAAATCAAGCCCAATCAATCAAATTTACCACAGGTGGACTCCAATGAAGTTGTAGGAACATCTCAAGGATGATCAATGGAAACACGAGTTCAATTTCGAGTCGCATAGCAAGGGGTCTGYATACTAATGTAAATAAGGTATTTCTGTTTTATATTTGTAATACATTGGACATTTTTTTTAGAAAAACCTGTCTTTGCTTTGTCATTATGGGGTATTGTGTGTAGATTGCTGAGGATTTTTATTTATTTTATCAATTTTAGAATTTGGCTGTAACATAACATTTTTAAAAATTCAAGGGGTCTGAATACTTTCTGAAGGCACTGTATAATCTTTTGCCGCAAGTTGCTCTCGGTGTATCATACAATGCGTTTATATGGCAGAGGGAGACACATTCAAAACTAGACTGCAGAGGCCTGCCTACCGTCCCGCCATAGATGGAGCCTCATCTGTGCAAAAGCCTACCATTCGAATCTGTTTTTCATCAATATAGCTCCGCAGCACACTGAACATCCCCTGTGCTGTTTCATGCTCGGGAATCGTGAGACAGAACAATATGTCCTGACATGTAGCAAACAAAAGTCAATGCATCTTGGCCCTCACAGTTAACATCTATTTGGAGACCATAAGCTGGGGAGTCGTTCAGTCAGAGCATTCATTTTTGGTTTAACAGTGTTATCTGACAAAGGTATTGATGTGAGTTTTGGTGCCTCCCCACACATTGTTTTCGCCATATCAATTGCGGCCAGCAATATCAAAGTCTCTGCAATAGTGTGTGGTGTCATAGCGTAGCGGARCTAGTCATTCACAGTGGGAATGATTCAAGTGTAACGGTCAAGTGCGACCTTTTCCCATGATTTAAGGGCTCGCTCTCGTTGAATTTGATATTATTTTGTCAGGCTTTTGGAAATTCTCCCGCGACTCCATTTTCATATCAGGAGCCCTAGTTTGGGAACCACTGGTCTACAGTGTATGTGTGTTGTGTGTGTGTTTATGAATGCGTGTGTGTGTATCACCTGTGTCAAATCTCTGTGTTCTCCAGAAGCAGAGGTAGCGGGGGGGCTCAGAGGGCAAGACGAACAGCAGCATGGCAACAAACACTGCCACTGTGGCATCAGTTACAAACCTGGAGAGGGAGAGGTGGAGGGTTTAGGAGAGGATGGTTAGCGGTTAGGTGTTAGACTGTGTGGGGTTAGGYGGCAGCAGGGTAGGGGAATACAGGGGTTAGGAGTTGGGTAAAGGTGCAGAGGGAGGCCGGGGAGGGGCCCTCCAATCCTTTTTTGAACACTAACTAATTCTTACCCAATGGCAATGTAATGACAGAGGTGATTGACGTAAAGGACAGAGCATGTTTGATGACCTTAGCCCCAGTTTGATCCAGGATTCTGTTAGAATCAATACCTGTTTCCATGGTGATGTGCCCATTCATAAATTGACAGATGTCACATATGCCCCATGTGTTAGGCAGGTCACATGACCAGATAAGAGAGAAGGGCATTTCCATGTAAAGGACCCATGTGCACCAACATGCATGTAAAGTTCATAGGAGCATGTCACATTGCGTGTCAAATGAAAGCTAACAGTCTATATTTTTGAGAAATTAAGGCATATATACATTTTTATACTACCTATCCCGTTCAGCTCATAGCAGATTTGTTTTATCTTTCTGTCATCTGGTGGTCAAAGCAAGACTATGAAAACAGTCTCGACAACCCCTCCCCACTCTCACTCTGTTTCTCTGCCGTTCTCTCTCTCTCTCTCTCCAGGTAATGCCACCTCTCCTGGCTCTTACTGACACCTACCATGACACCCTACCACCTACCCTATTTCCATTTACTTTATCAAGCATCCTCACCCACTGAGCACCGACCGACACCCGACGTTCATGGATGTTGAAAAGGAGTTGAAATTTGGTCAGTCCTCCCTGTCCGGACCAGATCTGAAACAATTCTAGAATTCTAGAGAAAAGTACTGTATACTACAGTAGAGCACACACGCGTAGAGTACAGTATAATGTACTGTTGGACTCTACTGTGTTGTACTGTGATATCCAAACTTGTGAAACAGATGTTTAGATTGTTTCAGGATTTGGTCTGGTCCAACCAAATGTGGTCTTGTTTGAGGGCGGAGCTCTTTACAATCAAAGCCAGTGTGTAGAATAATAAGGAAGGGGGATACCTCGTCAGTTGTACAACTGAATGCACTCAACTGAAATGTGTCTTCCTCATTTAACCCAACCCCTCTGAATCAGAGAGTTGCAAAGGGCTGCCATAATTGACATCTTTGGKGCCCGGGGAATAGTGGGTTAGCTGCCTTGCTCAGGGGCAGAACGACAGATTTTTACCTAGTCAGCTTGGGGATTCGATCCAGCAGCCTTTCGGTTACTGGCCCAACACTCTAACCACTAGGCTACCTATTTTTTTTATTTATTTAAACATTTTACCTTTATTTAACTAGGCAAGTCAGTAATACCCAAAAATGCAAAAAATATTATATAATTATATCCATAATTATGAATTCCTGTATAGTACAGATCATGGACCCATGATGTAATTCCGTTACTGAAATTGTCACCTACTATAGTTCAATAACCATTTTATAATTTCTAACTCCAGGTGTCATGTCATAGCTGACACCCCATTCTTTCTGCAGGAGTCTTTGAATCTTAATTCGGAGCAGACATTTAAAGGGGCAATATACAGAAATCGCTCCACCATTTCTCAGTTTATTTGACCAAACAAGCAATGTATTGTATAGAGAATCATTGTACCATCTAAACCGCTGTGAAATATATTTTCAATAACCAAAAATARTGTATTTTCAGCTTTTTGAAGTTGGTGTACAAAAGCGAACGTAAAAGAGACAAAAATTAAACTTAAGAACGGGAAGCATAGAAAAGCACACATAGTTCAGATCTACCGCTTCTTAGACTTCCTTTCAATGAGATTGACAAATCTATAACTCACATTCTATGTGAATTTGGTGGGGTCGCCCAAAAAGTTTTTGGAAATGGTGGTCGCATAAAAAGCTGAGGGAGAGTTTACCGTAATTCTGTTACCAAACTTTGCATTTGCACAGGTCTTCCAGTAAATGTGTTTTTGTGAAATTTTCTGTGTAAATTGTACAAAGTAGTCTTTGAAATCAATTATTTTTGTTTGGCATACATTTGAAAGTTAATCTGAGTCAAAGCGTAATTCCGTTATCGTGGAATTGCCCAGAATGTAGTGTGTGCCTCTCCTGCCCATCGATCTGTTTGTCATAAAGAAGTGTGCTTTTGTCTCTCATTCACTCTAGTGAGACCACGTTTCCCGGACTCTGTGTGCTGGTTACAGCGTATGTGTGTGCAGGTGAGAGTGTGTGTACGTGTACACGTGTGTGTTCCTGTGTGTCAAAGTTCAGAACACGTGTATTGATGCAACACAGATGGTTTACTCTCTGAACGACATATTTTGTCCGTCTGTGTTTGTTTTATCCTGTTCCCCGTGTCCTGACATTTGGTCTAATGGAAGGTTCTGTGACTAAAGACAACTCAGGTCACCTATCCTTCAGATCAGATCAGGCTGGTGTTACTGTGCATGTTTCTGCATATTTCCACTTGCTAGTGTGTGTCTGTGTGGTTGAGTGTGTATGGTGTGTACAGTATTTCACTGTGGCGTGTGCTACATACGGTGCGTTGGCATTGAAGACGTGGGTTGCCCATCCATCGATGAAGCCTGGGCTTCGTGTGAACCAAAGCACCACCAGCAGGATGAAGAGCCCCAGGACACTCAGCTCTCCATAAGACATGGGCCCCAGACGACGATGCTCCTCACGGATCAAATCATATGCCGCAAACTCCTTCTCTGACTGCACAGCACCACAGCCCCACGTACGCTTCAGACTGGAGAGGAGGAGTGGGAGACAGGGAGACAGGGGTGAGAGAAAGAGAGACTTAGTGAGAGAGAGATTATTTACAATAATAAGTCAGATAAGAAGCAGAGTGAGTGAGAGAGACATTACCCCTATTTTGCCTATGCAAACCTTTACATATATCATGTCATGGTTGAACTGAGAGGGAGGAGAGAGTAGAGTTAAAATAATGCACTGTGATGCTCTGGCCAGGTCACTCACTTGAAGCCGATGAAGACGAGCTGGAGCCAGAGCCAGGCCAGCGTCAGCATCAGCAGCATGGTGGGGAAGGCAAAGGCGAACCATGAGGCAAAGTTAATGACGTCACCGTTCTGAGGGAAGAGTCTGACAGTGGGCTTCTATTAACAACATAACTTCTCAAAAATGTTAAACATCAAATGTCAGTTGATCAACATGATGTGTTCAGAACCCCATATCTATGTTTATAGCGACGGGATATACTGTACATACACTAACATATGTGAGGTGTGTGTCTGTGAGAGGTACATATGTGTGTGTATCTGTGTGTATGCGTGTGTGTGGTACATACTGGCTCATCTGCCCTGTGAGGACGAGGTTGGGTCCGGTGCCAGTTAGAGTGGCAGTGCCGCCGATGCTGGCAGCGTAACACACACACAACGTCAGGCCTTTACACAGCTTCATCCTCTCCTTCTCCTCTTCCTCCCCAACCTGCGCCTCTGCTTCAGTCCCTTCCTCCAAGACCATGGACACCATCACTGTATACAGAGAGGAAGGAGGAGAAAATAGCACTATATATTGGAGAAGTTTGGGAATCAGGACTACCAAGAGGTCATGGCCAAAGTTGTTAACTAGGCAGGCTATAGTTTTCCTGTTGCCTATAGACATTTAGCCTATGTCTATAATTGTCTGAAATCGCCATTTAACTGTGTTATGGTGTGTCGGTGAAAGAGCAGTGCTCCAGCCTCACCCAGACCCCAGCCCCCTGCCCTGGCCTCTGCCCCCAGCCCCCTGCCCTGGCCTCTGCCCCCAGCCC
>NC_036863.1:26710694-26757452 GCF_002910315.2 Salvelinus sp. IW2-2015 | reverse complement strand
ATGTTATGGGGGTGCGTTGCTGCAGAAGGTACTGGTGCACTTCACAAAATAGATGGCATCATGAGGAATGAAAATTATGTGGATATATTGAAGCAACATCTCAAGACTTCAGTCAGGAAGTTAAAGCTTGGTCGCAATGGGACTTCCAAATGGACAATGAACCCAAGCATACTTCCAAAGTTGTGGCAAAATGGCTTAAGGACAACAAAGTCAAGGTATTGGAGTGGCCATGACAAAGCCCTGACCTCAATCCTATAGAAAATTTGTGGGCAGAACTGAAAAAGCGTGTGCGAGCAACGAGGCCTACAAACTTGACTCAGTTACACCAGCTCTGTCAGTGGGAATGTGCCAAAATTCACCCAACTTGTTGTGGGAAGCTTGTGGAAGGCTACCCAAAATGTTTGACCCAAGTTAAACAACTTAAAGGCAATGCTACCATTGTATGTAAACTTCTGACCCACTGGGTATGTGATGACAGAAATAAAAGCTGAAACACATCATTTTCTCCACTCTTATTTTGACATTTCACATTCTTAAAATAAAGTGGTGATCTTTACTGACCTAAGACAGGGAACTTTTACTGTAATTAAATGTCAGGAATTGTGAAAAACTTAGTTTTATTGTATTTGGCTAAGGTGTATGGAAATGTACAATTTCAACTGTACACGGAGAGCTAACATTAATAATATGCATGTCAATCTCGCATGGCTCAAAGTACAGAAGAGATTGACTTCATCACTATTTGTTTTTGTAAGAAGTATTGACATGCTGAATGCCCCGAGCTGTCTGTTTAAAGTACTAGCATACCAGACATCCATGCATACCCCACAAGACATGCCATCAGAGGTCTCTTCACAATCCCCTAAACAGACTACGGGAGGTGCACAGTACTTTATAGAGCCATGGCTACATGGAGCTCTATTCCACATCAGGTAACTGATGCAAGCAGTACAATCAGATTTTTAAAAAGGTACAAATACACCTTATGGAACAGCGGGGACTGTGAAGAGACACACAGGCACAGACACACTCATACATATCCACATGTACATATCCACAACACGCACACTCTAAACACACGTACATATAGATTTTGTATTGTAGATATGTGGTAGTAGAGTACAGTAGTGGCCTGAGGGCACACACGTAATGTGTTATGAAAAGTGCTATGAAATGTAATGTCATGTAATATTTGTAATTGTATATAACTGCCTTAATGTTGCTGGTCCCCAGGAAGAGTAGCTGCTACCTTGACATCAGGTAATGGGGATCCTTAATAACTACAAATACAAATAAAGAGTGGATTGACGTAATGGACAGAGTATGTTTGATGACCTTAGCCCCAGTTTGATCCAGGATTCTGTTATAATCAACACCTGTTTCCATGGTGATGTGCCCATTCATAGATTGACAGACGTCACATATGCCCTCTGTGATAGGGAGGTCACATGACCAGATAAGAGAGAACGCAGTGTGTGCCTCTCCTGCCCATCGATCTGTTTGTCATAAAGAAGTGTGCTTTCTCTCTCATTCACTCTAGTGAGATCATGTTTCCCAGACTCTGTGTGTGCATGTGCCTATGCAAGTCTTTGTGTGTGCTGGTCAGAGCGTGTATACGTGCACAAGTTTGTGTTTCTGTGTGTCAAAGTTCAGAACATGTTTATTGATGCAACACAGACGGTTTACTCTGTGAACGACACATTTTGCCCATTTGTGTTTGTTTTCTCCTGTTCCCCGTGTCCTGACACTTGTTCTAACAGAAGGTTCTGGGTCTAAAGACAACTCAGGTAACCTATCCTTCAGATCAAGCTTGTGCTACTGTGCATGTGTCTGTATATTTCCACCTGCTAGTGTTTTGTGTGTGAGTCTGTGTGGTTGAGTATATATGGTGTGTAAAGTATTTCACTGTGTGGTGTGTGTTACATACTCTGCCTTTGTGTTGAAGATGTGGGTTGCCCATCCGTTGATGAAGCCTGGGCTTCGTGTGAACCACAGCACCACCAGCAGAATGAAGAGCCCCAGGACACTCCACTCTCCATAGGACACTGGCCCCAGAAGACGATGCTCCTCACGGATCAAATCATACGCTGCATGTTCTTTCTCTGACTGCACAGCACCACAGCCCCACGTACGCTTCAGACTAGAGAGGAAGAGGGGGAGAAAGGGACAAGAGAAATGAGTGGGGGAGCAAAAGAGAAGGGGGTGAGAGAAAGACAGACTGAGTGAGAGAGAGAGATTATTTAAACTAATAGGTCAGATAAGAAGCAGAGTGAGTGAGAGAGACATTGCCCCTATTTGGCATATGCAAACCTTTACAAATATCATGTCATGGTTGAACTGAGAGAGAGGAGAGAGTAGAGTTAAAATAATGCACTGTGATGCTCTGGCCAGGTCACTCACTCGAAGCCGATGAAGACGAGCTGGAGCCAGAGCCAGGCCAGCGTCAGCATTAGCAGCATTGTGGGGAAGGCAAAGGCGAACCACGAGGCAAAGTTAACCACGTCACCGTTCTGAGGGAAGAGTCTGACAGTGGGTTTCTGTTAAGAACTTCACTTCTCAAAAATGTTAAATGTCAGTTGATCAATACGATATGTTCGGACTCCCATATCTATATTCATATATGGTATATACACTAACATTTGCGAGGTGTGTGTCTGTGAGAGGTACATACGCTATGTGTGTGTGCGTGCGTGCCTCCGTGTGTGTGTGTGTGTTACATACTGGCTCATCTGCCCTGTGAGGACGAGGTTGGGTCCGGTACCAGTGAGAGTGGCAGTGCCTCCGATGCTGGCAGCGTAACACACACACAACGTCAAGCCTTTACACATTTTCATCCTCTCCTTCTCCTCCTCTTCCTCCCCAACCTGCTCTGCTTCAGTCCCCTCCTTCAAGACCATGGACACTACCACTTTATACAGAGAGGAAAGGGGAGACAATACCACTATATATTAGAGAAGTTTGGGAATCAGGACTACCAAGAGGTCACAGCCAAAGTTGTTAGCTAGGCAGGCTATAGTGTGCCTGTTGCCTGTAGACATACAGCCTAAGTCTATATTTGTCTGAAATCGCCATGTACATGTAACTGTATTATGGTGTGTTGGTGACAGTACTCCAGTCTCACCTAGCCCCCTGCTCTGACCTCTGCCCCCAGCCCAGTGCCGCTCACCTGGCTTCCCATCAGTCAGAGAGGTGTCCTGGTTAACTGGTTTGTCTGGGGAGTCCAGTTTATCTTTTGAGGCTAGTTTCTCCAGTGGGATGTGATTGTCCTGGATCATAAGTGTGTCCTGTGGGGTCGAACTGTTCTCCAGTTTTTCCTCAGGAGTCGTACCATTCTCCTGGCTCTGAGGGGTGGGCAGAGGGTTCTCCCCCTTTCGTGGGCTGTTGAGCTGCTCCAGGACGGCCTGGACAATGGGGACCATCATAGCTGTGGTGGCTGTGTTACTGATCCACATGGACAGGAAGGCTGTCACACCCATGAACCCTAGCATCAGACTGGTGGGAACAGCGGAGGAGGGGAGGGTGTATCAGAGTCAGAAAAGAAAATAGGAAGTGGAGAAGGAGGAAAGCATGCTAGGCTTTAGCTCAGTGGGCTGACAATCTTGATTTGATACTTGAACAACTGATAGACAGACACCTGTGATTTGCTACTCACAGGGCAGGCCGCATCCCCACAACGAGTAGAACTCTGAGGGCGATGCGCTTGTGAAGATTCCACTTCTCCACGGCAACAGCCATCATTAGCCCGCCAACAAACAGCATGTTGGTGTCCTTCAGGTACTGCATACACACCTGATACACACACGTGAGAGATTGTCTTTGAGTGTGAGTATGTGTGCGCGTGTGTGTGAGTGTGTGTGAGGGAAGCGTACCTGCTTGGACTCCATGATGCCAAACAGAGGGAAGAGGACAGCGGGCAGGAGAGCAGTCACAGCCAGCGGCAGTACCTCAGTACACCAGTACACTGCCATCAGGGCTATCACATAGGCACAGCCTGCCTCCTGCAGCACACACATTTACAATACTTGATTTAGATCCATATAGCTGTACAGAGAACCCAAATATTCTAGAGGTCAAAAGGACAAACACCCACACACACAGAAAAGAACTGAAGCACATGAAAACACGGTGTTCTYTGTGTCTGGTAGTGCCATTGTATCAATATTGATCTGTGATGTGAATTTGTGAATCTCAAGTAATGTAAACTTGAACTTTAACACCCTATGGTGTGATGAGGACATGTTCCTTAGTCTTCAATGCCCTGGCACTGAAACACTGAGCTTACAAGAATATAAGACCTCCTGGGGCAGGTTTTATGTCACTCTCACAAGAGTAGACTACTAAGTAGGCCTAATACCTAAAATTGGTCTACTGTCTGTCAGTACAGCAGGAGAAAGCATGGTCAGGTGACAATAACACACTCTCTCCGAAACCAAAGTCTTTGCAATGTGTATTTTTCTGATATATTAATATTTATATTTAAAGGGTCCAGCTGGGCCTTCTACTTTAGTTACATAGGGATGGTACATGCTGTGGAGACCCCTGAGATCCAGTTGCCAGGGTTACCCGGTCAATCAGTGTGGGATCTGGGATGTTTTTTCAGATTCTACATATCTCTATGGATACTTCTGGGAATCACCGACTATATCAACACTGACGGATGGTTATCATGGTTCATCAGCACTGGGTACAGAAATGGTCAGATTAATACTGCAATTGAGAAAATTCTAAACAAAATGAGACATGACCTTTTTCAAGGTCAGTCTCGCAAAAAGAAGCATTCTTGCGTTCTAACTACCCGCTATTCAAAGTGCTCTGAACAAATTAAGGGAATCGTTCACAAACATTGGCACATTCTAAGATCCGATGATGATAGTATCGGTAATGTGTCTTCAGACCTTCCCATGGTCGTATTCTCGCGGGGCAGAAACCTCAGAGATCAGTTGGTAAACTCTGATTTACCACCCCAAGATATCCCTGCACAACGTGTATTTGCGCCCCTATTGGATGGAAACTACAAATGTAATGGCTGTGCTCAATGCAATGGCACTTATAAATGCAGATCCTTCAAACACCCCCAAACAGGGAAACAGATCCCAATCAAAGGTGTTATCACGTGCTCCACTAAGGCAGTTATTTATATTATAACTTCTCCATGAGGTAAAAATGATGTGGGTAAAACAAAGCGTGAAATAAAAGTACGTATCTCGGAGCATCGTAGCACCATTAGGTGCAAAAACTTACCCAGTTGCTGCCCACTTTTTGGAAGCAAACCACTCGATTTCGTCTCTACGTTATATTGGCATCGAACATTTCACCCTCCCTAGGAGAGGGGGTGACCTCGACAATGTATTGTTAAAACGAGAGGCTGCCTGGATCTTTAATTTAAAGACCCTTGCTCCCTTCGGTCTCAACGTAGACTTTAATCTGAAGCCATTCTTGTGATTATTGTGATTTTGCTATTGTAAATGTTTGTAGGCTTATGTAGCCAAATTGTATCTATGATCGTACGCTATCCATTTATGTTTTTTTGTATGCTATTTTAATATATGAGAATTAACCAATGATATCAGGCCACACCCGGCCATGATTACAGACACCTGTGTGTGTCTTTTGACACTATATAAATGAGTCATGCTGCAGTGTTTGTCATTATACCCTGATGAAGACAGCTTGTCTGTTGAAACGTTGGACATCAAATTTTTGCATCTGAGCTCCTAGAGTGTGCATGTCACGCCCTGACCGTAGAGAGCTTTTTATGTCTCTATTTTGGTTTGGTCAGGGTGTGATTTGGGTGGGCATTCTATGTAATTTTTTCTATGATTTGTATTTCTGTGTGTTTGGCCGGGTGTGGTTCTCAATCAGTGGCAGCTGTCTATCGTTGTCTGATTGAGAACCATACTTAGGTTGCCTTTTCCCACCTGTCTGTGTGGGTAGTTGTCTATGTGTTGTTGCCTGTCAGCACTCATTTTTGTATAGCTTCACGGTTCGTTTGTTATTTTGTTAGTTTGTTTAGTGTTCGTTCTTTAAATAAATTAGTATGTACGCATCCCACGCTGCGCCTTGGTCTCCTCTCTTTGATGACCGTGACAGAACTACCCACCACCAAAAGACCAAGCAGCGTGGTAAGATGGAGCAGCGTTTTTTGAAGAGTTGGACATGGGAGGAAATCCTGGACGGCAAGGGACCCTGGGCACAGACGGGAGAATATCGCCGTCCTTCAGAGGAGCTGGAAGCAGCTAAGGCGGAGCGGCGACGCTACGAGGAGTTGGCTCAAAGAGGCGTGCACGAGAGGCAGCCCCAGAGTCAGGTTGGAGACCTGAGCCAACTCCCCGTGCTTACCGTGGCGAGCATGTGACTGGTCAGGCCCCGTGCTATGGGGTGATGTGCACGGTGTCCCCAGTGCGCACTCATAGCCCGGTGCGCTATATTCCAGCTCTTCGCATCTGCCGGGCTATGGTGAGCATCCAGCCAGGAAGGATTGTGCCAGCCCTGCTCTCCAGACCTCCAGTACGTCTCTACGGCCCAGGATATCCTGCGCCGGCTCTGCGCACTGTGTCTCCAGTGCGTCTGCACAGCCCAGTGCGTCCTGTGCCTGCGCCCCGCACGTGCAGGGCCAAAGTCACCATCCAGCCAGGATGGGTTGTGCAGGCTCTTAGCTCGAGACCTCCAGTGCACCTCCACGGCCCAGTGTATCCGGTGCCTGTGCTAAGAACTAATCCTCCTGCATGTCTCCCCAGCCTGGTGAGTCCTCCTCTCTTTGACGGCCGTGACAGTGTGACTCTCCTTAATTTTTTTAAGCATTCCACTCTGCTAGCCAGCACCTCGCCTAAATAGGTGTGCGTTTCTTTCGCGTCTAGGTTTTAGTATTTTAACCTGTGTGTCATGTCTGGTGGGGATAGACAAAAATCAATATGCGCACGATGACGCACGAGGAGGCACACAGATGCAAGCGCGGAGCCGGTTGGGTCAGCATGTTAAAGAGCGGAATTTCCATTTTCTGAATTTCCAGAATAAACGAAGTTCATCTCGTACAAGACCGAGTCAATGGCTCTGGAGAAGTCGCAATCAGACGGCGGTGACGGCGAGGCGCCGGTAAGACACCTTGAATGGAGAGTGAACTGTGCTGCCTGCCACTGGAGGACCTGCTCATCTCCCCTTGTTGACAAACCCCCTCTCCCTGCTCAAGCTATGTGGATCCATCTTGACGGTCTCCCCATCTTTTGGAGGCTTGAAACACCCAAAACGTTCAACTCTAGGTGACAATTGTTGTAGTCCAGACCTACTCTCTGTTCTGTAACTACATCTTTCATTTGATGATTGTTTATTTTTATTTTCAAGACTTTGAGATTTTTTCTGTAATGAAAAGCGCTATAGAAGCTGAATAAATTATAATTGTTATTATTATGAGTCTGAGAGAAAATATTTGCAGTTTTAAAGCAAATTTCCTGTAATAAAAAAAATCATATTTTTTGACGTGTTCATATGCTATCGGGGGCCCGACCTCCTAGGGGGACCCCAATGCCCCCCACCCCTTGGGTGCTACGCCAGTGTGTGCGTGGGGAAATTAGAACTATAGCAATACATGTTTACGCCAAAATCAGCATGCGTCAGGTGCACAAAATAATTCTGATTTAATTTATGAAATATCTAACAAGACGATAGACTACTAGTAGGCTGCTAGTGAAATATTTTAAATCATCATTCAGATAGCCTACTCTTTGTGTAGAAAGCAGAAAGAGTAGGCCTAGATGGGGTCAAGAGGAGGTAGGGACCCCTGGAATAAGTCTATTCGACAACTTTGGCGCATACCGTGGTTCCGATCAGCAGAGGTAGTGGGAGGAGGAGGAACGGAGTGCAGAACAGAATCACCCCATCCTTGAACATCCACATCGCCTGGAGCGAGGACACCATCCTCTCCCGGTCAGAGAATACAGAGAATTACAGTTGCGCACGTCTGGACTCACTCCGGGAAGAAAGCAAAAATGATGAGGGAAAGGGTGAGCGAACTCAGATACCTCCAGCTTTACACTGGGTACAGGACTGCACATGACATCTTTCTCTCTCTCGCTCCCTCTCTCTCTCTATGTTTTTGTGTGTGTGTGTGTGTGAGACAGAGAGTCAACACTTTTGTGTGGCATTCATACTTAAATATTAACTTCTTTAATGTGTTTACTCACACACTGTAGTCCTGGTGCAAGTTTATCTTAAACTCTTAGAAAAAATAAATGTTTGAAAAGTCATATTGTGCACTTAACTTTATAAAACTTAATTTACATTTTTAAGATTTGAATCTGCTCATTGATGCAGCTTTGTTAGGATTTATCACAATTGTTGAATCTCTCACAAGAAAGTGACATATTAAGACTAGAAGGCAGTGATTTGTTTTGGACACCCATGTAATTCAAATCCTGTCATATCACATTGGAGTTTGGAGGGCAGGGTGAGAGAGAGAGCGAGAGAAGGTATAAACTGAGAGCGACATAAGGGGACAGATAGATGGGATTTCCTTTGAACAGCAGTGGGTGCTGGAAAACCAACCTGTCTTTGGGAGTAAAGTTACACTCCCCATAACACACACACACACACACACACACACACACACACACACACACACACACACCTGTCTCTTATACACATCTAGATGTGTATAAGAGACAGCACACACACACACACACACACACACACACACACACACACACACACACACACACACACACACACACACACACACACACACACACACACACACACACACACACACACACACACACACACACACACACACACACACACACACACACACACACACACACACACAAACAATTTGACTTCAGATCCTACACTGCCACCGTATGGCAATTTTTTTGTTTACTTACACTCAGTCCTTAACATGATACCTCCCTTCAAATAGCCCAGATGTTCTGAGAAATTAGAGTTAAAACACAGAAATGCACAAATATGAAATCTGATTATTTTGCTTAAATTTGATTGGAACATGGAGGACCACTTGCAGGTCATTCTTCATACAACATATGTGGGGGCCAATCATCTTCCTTTCCTGCGTTCCAGGACCAGGGTTTACATTTGAAAAAGGCTACATCCAGGCTACTTGTTCTGTGCAGCCAGCTATTGATTGCAAGTAAAGGTCAAAAATCAGTTATGCAGACAGTCTATGCTTCTCCTACCTGTATACATAACACAATCCATCGGCTCGTGAGGTAAGGTGGGGGCTGTGAATGGGGTCCTTTTATGCTTCCCTAATGGGAGGCAGTAAACAAACAGTCACTGCAAAACACCCCAAAGGGGCTGAGCAGGTGATGCCCTGATTCACAGGTGCATTTTGGGTTTGCAATGGTAGTGCCAAGTTCTTGCATCGGTGTAGGGCTGGAATGGGGCAGTCCATGCAAGAAAAACAATATCTCCCACCGCCTACTCTATTTTACCTAAAGGGCTAGAGACAGTGGACTAGAATTATGCCAAAAAATCATGTTATATCAACTCTGATTCATATAGAAACGTTCTACAGTGCTTATTCTGGGTTTCCTCCATTAGGGCCAATAGAGGGAGCCACAGTGCTGTAATGCTAAAGGTCATACATGTGTTAATGTTGTAACATATCAGCTGTCATGGTCACAGCCACTTCAGTGGGCAGACATTTGAAAGTTGACACTATCGTAGAGCTATCTGTGAGGGTTTCCAAACTCTTTCTAGGAAAATGTGTTTGTAGGTCAGCAAAAATAATATCACAATCCAAACGGCAACCCCCATCCTCCTCTGAGAAAAATATAGAGGTCCTTACTAGACGGTAGATATTAAGATTCTGATGGACATTTAAAAAATGCATATTTCATCCTCCCTAAGGGATACCACTGATCTGATGAGAGCAGAAAGGTGAACATATTGTGCTACTGGCAACTTTTACATTTATTACACCTGTTAAATGTTTCAGATGAGTGACATTTCTATGGAATGAGGGGAGAAAGGCTCTTATAAAGGCAGGTTTGACCTGTGGGTCACATATCTACATATTTACATTTTCTGGTTGTGTAGTGGCTCTGCTGAATCAATTCAGAGTTGAACATTAACTGGGCAATGAGGGGGCTGACAGTGTAGAGTACTGGGCACTACAGGATCCAGCTAGGGTAACACTCACCGTGCCTGTCTGACTCTCTATCTGTCTTTATCCTAATCCTATTTGCCTATATCACCTATCCCCTGACCAAACATCGGCTGGGTAAGTTTTTACCATCTCGATTCACTTTGATAGAGGCTTGGAAGGGATTGTGGTGTTGGGGAGTTGGTAGTTTTTTTGGCACAGTGCATGAAACCATATAATTCTAGTATAGTAAGTGCTCTTTATTTAAAGCATGATTTGGAACATGATTTAGATGTATGGCTGTAGCTATTAGTTTACTAGTGATATAATAATAGCACAAACTGTTTAAAATCAAATTGAATCTTAAAAAAAGACAAAAGAGCCCTTTGTAAATTTAAATGTACACTCAAATCACCAATCAAGACATCACTACTACCACTATTTCTACTACGTCTATGAATGCTAGTGATTCCAAGCAGAGTCATATACATATATATATATATATATATAAACACGAATACTACCATTGCATCCATAGAGAACCCATTGCAGTCGTGAGGCCAGTGTTTGCTGTTTGTGGACTTTAGCAGTGAAACAGAAACCTTTGGCCCTCTGACAAACAGTTGATCCCAGAGCAAAACACCACACATCTCTGCAGTGTAGAACCAGGCCTAAAGCAATACCACACTGACTACTAGCCAAGCATGCTTTTGATTGGCTCTCATTTCCTCTCAACCTATCAGTGTTTGCTGGTGTTGCCATGTCCAGCAACAATATGTACTCTTTTATTGTAATTCTTATGCATTGATAATCACTGTTATTGAATCTTAAATATTTAAGTTATTGGCTGTGTTCTAGAGGATCAAAACCGTAATGGATCATGGGCAAATTGTGACTGACTGACTGATCTACAAATAATAATGAGTAGTTATTTATGATGCAAGGTTTTTTGTCGGCAGTCGCTTGTACTGTCGAATGCAATGTCGAACAAGCCCATAGTGACAGGGTAGGAACCATAGTTTCGGTCCATGTTTCCCAGGGGACTCTAATTGGTGTTAAACATGTGAAATGTATAAAAGCAGAGATACTGTACAGTATATGATGACGAGACGGTCTTGTCTCCGCCCTAACAATGGGCGTTGTTGTCCCAAAGGTGGGAAGGCATATGGTCTGCTTATCGCTGTATTCCCAAGTACACAGATTTTAACGGGAGAGGACCCTCTCGCTTCGCCTCTTCCTCTCTGATAAAAGCACCCCATAGTCCTTTTCAGGGGTGTATTTATTACGGAAACCCTTTACCGTTTAAAAACCAAACGAAAGCAAACAGAGCAAACGGAACAAAACGGGGAGGGACCTACCTATATTTGTCCAATAGAAACTCCTGTTTTTGTTGCAAAACATTTTCCCTTTAGAGTAAATAGTTTCTGTTGCAAAACATTTTGCAACAGACTAAACGTTTTGCATCAGAATCCATTGGGAGAATCCCAATTGGATTGCTCGCCTCCTCTCCTCCAGCTGGAGAGAGGAAACAAATGCGTTTTTATTAAATGAGACTCCATTTCTACTCTTTCGCGTCACCAGGCAAATTACATTTACAGGGATGGAATCCTAAAATAAATGTGTAAAGTGATAAAAACTAATTTAGCTTTTAAAGATAAAAGGATAAGTGGCATATTGTTTTCTAAAAGTGTGCATGCTTTACTCCTTTGAGAAGAAAACAGCTGATTCAAAGGGGGGTGGTGTATTTTAAAACACTTCCGTGCTACCTGCTGTGAGGATACTCCTGTACATCCTCTGTCGAAGTAGGTGATCGAAGAGGGGCGCAGACACTTGTTTTCGCCTATTAAAGAATTCAAAGAGGACAGACTTTTGCCCAATTGACAATCTCCCAGAGTGTTTGCACAGACTGTGCAGCGTGGTTGCTGTCTAGTTTTATTTCTATGAGAAACCATTTTGTGAACATGCTCATGCTGTCTGTGAAGAAATGTTTGGGGTGTGGTCCATTGTTCTGAAAAGTTGTTTCCAGTTGATTTGTGTTGGGAGAGGCTTTGCTCGCTTCTGGGTCCAAGCACTGTTGCTAGCGCCCCTTGTCACTGTTTTTTGGTCACTGTGTGTAGCCTAACTAGGTCAATACAGTCCTGTGAAATCTAGTTGGGTGAAATCACTGTTGCACTTTAGAAGGAACTGAGATCTAACAAGCCTTTTGTGTTCATGTCAAAGTATTTTATATGTGTATCTATTTCTAAACAAGCAAACCTTAGTCATTTAATAAACTTTTTACATCTGCCTCAGACTATTTCCCTTAAATGGTCCTAGATAGAACCTGTATCTTTGAATATATGTTATAAGTTTCTTTGTTCTGTATTGCAGGCTAGCTGTTGGGATATGAAGCTGCATCTGCCTGTACTCCTGCTGCTCTGCCTCTGTTGGCTGGGACTGACTGTAAGAGGGCCAACCATAACCTCACCCCAAACACATCAACCTTCCTTAAATATCTAACCATAAATTAGAAAAGTATTGACTACAAGGCTTTTAAAGCACCCTAACCCTACCCTAGTTTCTACAGTCCAACCCTAGTGTCTCTCTCTCTCTCTCTCTCTCTCAGGATGAGACTGGTACGGTAGCTACTGAGGACCACTCTTGCAGGGAGCAGGTGTTCAGCCAGGAGGCCCGGTGGTCAGTAGGGGGTGCTGTAGAGAGACTGGGCAGGCAGCTACTGGACAGCCTGCAGACAGGGCCAGAGCAGCCCAACGTCATCATATCACCCCTCAGCGTGGCCCTTGCACTAGCACAGCTCACACTGGGTGAGGCACGTGTGTGTGTGTGTGTGAGAGAGAGAGAGACATGTATAATGTCAATAGTGAGTATGTACCTGTGAGATTGTAAGTGTATGCCTGTGTCTGCTTATGACTGTTATTAACTTTTGTCTCAAAGAATTAATGTAATCAAAACATGGTCATTGCCTCCTTGTGATGCCCCTATCAGGAGCTCGTAACGAGACACAGAAGTTGC
This sequence comes from Salvelinus sp. IW2-2015, assembly GCF_002910315.2. NCBI lineage: Eukaryota > Metazoa > Chordata > Actinopteri > Salmoniformes > Salmonidae > Salvelinus > Salvelinus sp. IW2-2015. The sequence goes on along the minus strand of NC_036863.1, from coordinate 26,744,344 downwards.
TGCTAAGTTCTCTACACGCCCACACCGTGCCCTGCTACCATGAATCCCTGGGCAGCCTGCTCCAACACCTCACCAACACCTCCCTACAGGTGGCCACACGCATGTACCTGCGCCCAGGTGAGTGTGTGTGTGTGTTTGTGTTTATGTGTATATTTCAGTGTTGCAGCTCTGTGCCAGAAAATGGCAGTCTACTGACATAATTATAAAGCAAACCCATTCTAACTGCCTTTGTTAATGCAGTAAAGGTCTGACAATGTTTTGGACTCTTTTGGTGTATATTTATATGTGTTATATATTTGTTTCTCTCTTTCTCTCTCAGAGTTTGAGGTGTACCAGTCCTTTGTTGCAGAATCCGTGCGTAGCTACAAATCAGAGCCTGCCCCCTTGATCTCAGTGGAAGATGTCAACCAATGGGTGGAAGACACCACCAAAGGTCACATGACCAATTTCCTGCCCAGTATTCCGCATGATGTGGTGCTCATGCTTATCAATGCTGTGCATTTCAAAGGTAAGCCCTTTCACTCCTTGTTTAAAATAACGTATTTGAAACTGTATACAAGTGTCTACTTTTTACAATTGTGTGGCTTGTTCTCCTGTTGTCACTGGTAGGTGAGTGGGAGGCTCGCTTCGATCCTCAGCTCACACAGAAGGATGTCTTCTACCTGGACAATAAGAACTTTGTCCATGTAGACATGATGCGGTCAGCCAAGTATCCACTGAGCCTGTTAGAAGACGGGGAGCTTGGGGCTCAGGTGAGCTGGGCCAGCTGTATGTGTTCTGTCGTCTGCTTCTGTCTCCATCCTCCCTTTCTATCTTTTCACACACAACACTTTCTACTGGAGACTTGTTTTGAAAAGTCCTTGCTGTTGAAACGTAGACAGTAAAACGTATTGTTCTCTCTACCACTCTCTCACCTCCATTCTCTTTCTCTCAATCTCTCTACAGTGCAGTTGGTGCAGTCTCCCTCTCTAAAATGTTTCTCTCCACCCCCTTCTGTGTTTGCAGGTTGCACGTTTTCCATTTAAGGGAAACACCAGCTTTCTGGTAGTTATGCCGTTGCCAGGAAGAGGAAACGTGTCATCGCTGGTGGCCAAGCTGAATATCTCTGACCTGTACAGACGTCTACCTCAGGAGAGGACCATGCAGGTCCAACTGCCCAAGTTCACCCTGCAGTACCGCCAAGAGCTACAGGAGGCGCTGACCAGCATGGGTGAGAACAGAAGTAGTGTCAGAAATGACCTAGGGCAACAGCACTAGGTCTGGGAATCATGTCTGATTCTCTTGGCCAATTCTGAGAAGGTGATTTTCGAGACAGACAACTCTCCCAACAAATCACTTGTTTTGGTAGGTGGGGTTTAAAAAGAATCCCCTCAGAAATATGACGGACACACACAATGTGGATGCAGATAGCTAGGGTAATTTTAGCCACAGCCAGTCAGTGGTTTTAAGCTTGTAATGCTAACGTCATGGCGCATGCAAACTACTCACTTGTGAAATACACTCATTGAAAATATCCTCCTCCAGCTCCATCTAGCTAGCTACAGCTCCGCTCTTTCCTCTCTGCCAAACTGACGTTGGTCCTAGTACAGACGTGTATGCTGGAACATTGGTACGTTCTGGGAGGCAACCCACCTGTCTAGAAACTAGCACAGAAAGTTAAATAGTTTTGGCCAGGAGTTTTTCCTCTGTCAGATCATGTGGTCTGGAAAAACTTGAGTCATAGTTTAAGCCCTAGTCATAGTTTAAGTGAGCTATAAATGGACAGGCAGGGCCAGCCCTAGCCTTTTGGGGGCCCTAAGCATGAGCTATCTAGTGTCTGCTTGCTGGCTGAACCAGTCTCCAATCAATCCAGATTAAATGAAAGGCAGGGATGCTACCGTATGGCCAGTCAAACAAGCTTGGACTAGGCTGCTCGCTGGAACAAGTTCGCTCAGATGATCGAGCATGGTTTGCCATAGTAGCCAGTAGCTAACGAGAGCAGAATGATTTTCAGAATTAGGAACTAGTGTTAGGTGGATGGGCAAAATCTTGATTTTTAGAGATGAGTTCCACGCCATCTACAAGAGAGATCGGTTAAGGGACGTACATCACGTAGGAGTGAATCCTTCTGATGTGAGACAATGGGGCCCACCTACCTCGCGGGCAAAACATTATAGTGGTCCCCTTCTTGACGGCGAAGAGAACATTTTAGGTTTAAAGTACATTTTCAGCAATTCCACACATTTTGCCCTGGGGTGGAGAGAAAATTTAGCAATTTTGTAACAAATTTCATGCAATTTTATTCGTTTTGCCATGTGGCTGAGAGACATTTGTGCAGTTTAAATTAAATTTCCTGTAATTCTACACATTTTTATTTATGCCATGTTAATATGATATCTGATTGAGAGTGACTAACAAAATCAATGGGGAGTTCAGGGCCCCTGGGCATGTGCCCTGCGTGCCCTGTCGGTATACAGCCATGATTACTACAAGTTTAGATAGCTGACTAATTTACCAACCTAAAAATGATTAGCTGACATGTATAATTGAGTGACTGACCTATCAAGCAATAAACTGCTGAGGCACAACTACATTTAGAAATAGCACGTTGTGTATTCTACTATTCTGTCAATTAAAATCTCTCTTATCTCTCTCTCTCAGGTCTGGGCTCTTTGTTCTCTAGTCCTAATCTGTCCGGTGTCTCAGAGGTTCCTCTGCAGGTGTCCAGCATGCGTCACGCCTGCGGGGTGGAGTTGAGTGAGGAAGGGGCCGAAGCATCTGCAGCCACCTCCATCACCATCATGCGCTCTGTTCCCATCTTTTCTGTAAACTCCCCCTTCCTGTTTGCCCTGGTAGACCACGCCTCCCTCGCTCCAATCTTCCTGGGCACCGTCACTAACCCAGCCCCTGACGCCAGCCCCATGCAGATCGACAGTCCCCTTGGCGATGATCCCAATGGCAACAGGACCCAAAGTGACAGCTCTCATAGCAACAGCAATGTACAGAACGATGGTCCCCATAGTAACAACAACGTACAGAGCGACAGTCCCCATAACAGTAACAACGTACAGAGTGACCAGCCACAAAGTGAGAGAATGCAGTGTGGCGTCCCTGTCGGGGGGGAGGAGCAACAACAGCCACTGAATGAAGTAGAGGGAAACCCCAACGCCCAAGTGGAGGGGCAAGGATCCAGTTCCTGTGCCAATCCCTCTCTTACAGTTCCTTCCTAAACCAACACTGATGCCCAGCTTGCCCCAACCCATCTCTCACTGTTCTGTCCTGAGCAACACTGCCCGACCAGCCGGTCCCATATGGAGCCCAGCCCTCACATAGCAAAACCCTATCCCAATCTATTGACACAGTTCCCAGTCCAGAATCAACCCCAGCCCCTACCCCTAGACACCTGACAACTTCTCACAGTCCCTCCCCTCCCCAGTGAATGCCCCTGATTACAACCCAATGATTTAGGAGAGACCATGGACCTGTCCTATACTATAGTGTGTGCAGATTAACACTCAATTGTGATGCTATTTTTACACTTGGCTGTGCACTGTCTGTCTTACAGTATTTGTTGTGTTTTGTTGTGATGTCTTACTTTGTCATTTGGATGATTCCCACCTCTGGTATTGATTAAAGAAATTAAGTCTCAACGTTTTAGTGAATGGTGGATGTGATCATGTGAATGAGCAGGACTGGATTTTTTATATAACAACAGGGGAGTCTATTTCATTTTCAATGGATTTAGATTTAGGCTTATACCTCACAACCTATAATTTAACTATTTTCTCCAGCACATTCATGCAATTAAAAACGGACTTATTTAAGATTTGTTATAACATTTCAGGTCAATTGCTTGCGCGTCAAATTTAACATACCACCGTTCATTTGGGGCAGTGAGGGAGGACCATGGATGCGCCTTGCGCTCAAAACAGCCATCCAGATTCTTGCCGAACCCAACAGGCTACGTCAGAGAAGGGCGGGTAAAAGTTGGCTTCACGGCTGTGTGCATCGTCCTGGTACAGTCAGCACTCCACCGGAGACACGACTGCTAGAGACATACGTACAGGCGACGTGGACCATAACCGCTTGGAAAGGTCAGTACCTTTATGCATCATATGCAGAGTTGGGGAGTAATGTATTACAAAAAAACAAACTGTAATCCGTTACGTTACCAGCAGTAACATTGTAATCAGATTTACAGATACTTTTGAAAATCTATATGATTACCTCTGGGATTACTTTTCAATTTATAAAGGATGTTTGTCCTAAAAAAATATCAGACACCTTTCTCTTTTCTCAATGACATTCAAATCAGCATTGAAAAAAGGCACAAGTTTAAGTTTGTTATGCCTGAGCAAGTCTGACCACAGATCAGAGACCACTATGACGATACACCAGGGTCATTCCTACTATGCGGTGCCTTTTCTGTCCCCAGGAAATATTACTTCTTATTTAGTGTAAAATCTGCATTCCAAAGAATTTTAAATATAAGGTTAGGTGCATAGCCGCGGGAAGTATGGGTGCTGAGGGTGCTGCAGCACCCCCTGAAAAATCGTAATAAAATAAATATATTTACTAGTCCTGTATTAGCGACTGATATAGCCATCTGTAACGCAGGCAGAAACATATATTCAGCACCGTAGGTTACTTTCTAAAATGTAATCCGTTACAGTCAATAGTTACCTGTCCAAAATTGTAATCAGTAACGTAATTTTAGGATTACCCAAACTCTGTAATGTAATCTGATTACTTTCAGATTACTTTCCCCTTAACAGATGCAGGCTAGCATTTTTTCGGCATGAATCTTGTTCTGGGGGCAGCTCTACAGAGTGATCACTAGCTGGCACAGCCACAAAGTCATTCAATCTAATCCTAATCTTAACCCTAACATTAACCCCACTGATAACCCCTAATGCCTAACCCTAACCTTAAATTAAGACCAAAAAGCTATTTTCTTTCATACATTTTTACAATACAGACAATTTTGTCGCTGCAGCTGGCCCATCTAACGGAAATCGCTCAGTTCTGGCTCAAGGACAAGACTCATCCCAATAAACATCAACCTGCTTAAGAGCCATTAGAAGAAGACAATAATTCATATTACCAATTGAACATCCATTGCAGGATAAATCAATATTAAAGTTTACATAGCTGGCCATAAATAGATGTTGGATTTTACTAAGGGTTGTTATGTACATAAATAGATGTTGGATTTTACTATGGGTTGTTATGTACATAAATAGATGTTGAATTTTACTATGGGTTGTTATGTACATAAATATATGTTGGATTTTACTAAGGGTTGTTATGTACATAAATATATGTTGGATTTTACTATGGGTTGTTATGTGGCTTCTTCTAACCCATTGCTTTCTACAACAGATAATAATACAGTTAGGATGTCTTTACATTATTAACCAACATCTGTCAGATTTACTGTCGTTACAATTCATTTAATACCCCTTGAATAGGACATGGAATTCTAGATTAGCCAAACTGTTTTACCTGAGCATAACCCCAAAATGAAGGACTTGTTAGCGTACTCTGTTCTTGATTTTGTTGTCATGGAGGACAGATTGGGCTCATTGCTTTGAGTTGAAAAATAAATGCTGCTCTCAGAATGGCATGCTTTGAGTACTACTGAAAAGCGCTTGTATCCCATATGCTGCATTTGATAGAGGCCTGTTGTTCATGTTTTTGTTGGTGACATCTTGATCATTTACAACTGTTTAAGTCTATCAAAAGTGTGTGAGTTGTGTCCGTAAGGCCTATGTGGTCTTCTTATATTAAACTTGTTTTGACAGTATGTAAATACCAAGGGTGAGTTTAGAAGGAACTCCCTCAAACTTTTATTCCATAGGTTGGGATCCGCACTATGTGTTGCAAGAGTGTTTTATACTGGCTGTCCACTGGGGCATATTCATTATGCCTATTCTGTTGCAAAACGGAAGCAAATGGAACGAATCGTGGAGGGACCTACCTGAATTTGTCTAATAGAAACTCTTGTTTTTCTCTGTATGCTTCTGTTTGGTTCTTAAACGGTAAACGGTTTCCTTAATGAATACACCCCTGGCCGCAAAAACAATGATTGACAGGCAGCTTAAACTTCTTCAATTCAACCATTATTTTATTAAAATACACATATACATTTGTGAACAGCCATCCACATTCACATCATCCACAATCCGAAAATAGTTAAATGAGAGAGCAGCAGTGCGATTCACATCATTGCGTTATGTAGACTACATTTCAATAATCAGTGATATCCGTATCGCCGTAGACTACACCACTGCTGTCATCCTTACCTCCAAGCGTTTATTCAAGTTGGATAATCTTTGGATGCCGACGGCAGTCGCTTCATTGGAAGGCACAGCTTGGACTGTAACCTACAAAAGCTTATTCCTGCTCTTTTCCTGCGATCCATCAAATGCATTTGGTGTGTCATCATTGTGGTCTCTGATTGTGGTCAGACTCTCTGATTGTGTCTTTTTTTAATGCTGATTTATATGTCATTGAGAAACTAGAAAGGTGTCATATTTTTTTCATAAACATCCTTTCTGAATTTAAAAGTAATCCTAAAAGTAATCATCTGTATTTTTTTAAGTATCTGGAATCTGATTACAATATTCTTGCTGGTAAAGTATCTGATTACGTTTTGTAATCCGTTACGCATTAGCCTACATGTAATCCGTTACTCACCAACCCTTTAAATGGGATAACTTGAACTCTTGATCAGGATTGACATTTTAATACTTGTCTGTAAAACAGAGTTACATAGTGTGACTATACATTTTTTTCCCTTTCTTTCCGAGCACTTTATTGACTGGTTCATCTGCCGGCCTTTGGGCTACCTCAGGATGTGCAAGGAACTCTAAAACACTATATATTTTCAGAAATGTTGGTATATGAGCTTTTATTGGTGTATCTTTTTCACTATCTAATCATCGCACGGGTTTGTTCAATGACAGACATGTATTTGTTTAAAATATCACTTAATGGTTTCATTTCAAAGAGACAAATAATCATGTTTTTTTTCAAAATGCTATATATCCGACGCACTCTCAGAGAAATAAGTAGTAGGCTACTGCTAGGTTTTAAACTGTAAAATGTAACAAATAACTACATCTGTTTATAAAGAAATGTACAGATATACATTTTTACATCAATATTGATAAAAAAAATACAAAAACAATTCAATACAGTAATACTGTATATCAAACATTTACATTTGACATTTTAATAATTTAGCAGATGCTCTCATCCAGAGCGACTTACAGGAAGTACATTCATCTTAAGATAGCTAGGTGAGACAACCACATATCACAGTCGAATATACAGGATACGTACATTAGATTCCAGCTAATGCAGCGTTTTGCAAAAAATATCTAAAATCTATAAAAAAAAAAAGATAACAGCAATATTTTAGACACACATGAAGGTACCCATAAGCAATCATTTCTGATGAAAAAACACAAATGTAAGAAAGTGGTCGATATAGCGTTTTGGAAATAAACTCTTCATTTGTGGGTTGAAAATTTGTGTATATCAAGAGGACTGTGTGACCTACAGCCAATATCTACTGTACCATTTTCCATTTTATTTTGGCTTAAATTCATCATGCTTGTGATTGTGAATGGTAGAGGACGGCCTCAGTGCAGAGAGAAGGAAGATCTCTCTCTGTGGGTTTGGCTGGCTGCTTTGGGTTGGAACTCAGAGATCAAGTGTCTGGTTTAACCATCAGGCCTGCAAAGAGAAAAATGAGAGGGGGAGGAGAAGACGAAAGGAATTGAGAGGAGAAGTGTGTGGTCTGAGGTCAGTTATGGATGTTTTTTTCATCCGGGAAACCAGGAGAACCTTAATGACAACCAGATGTGCAGGGAAAAAGAGAGTATGTGTGTGTGGGGGTTAAATAGAAAGAATGTGAGAGAGAGGGAGAAAGAAAGAGGGAAAGAAACCTCTGATCTCCACCTCCTGTGACCCTTCAGCTTCTCCCTGCTCTGTCTGCTCACCTCTCTGTATGACTCTATTCACTCCACTAAGCTCATTACCAATACTAGCTGTGCTAGTGTGGCTAGCTAGTAAACAGGTGTGAACTTCACAGCAGCCTGCCTCTGCTTGTGTTGTGCGTTAGCTACACTCTGTGTGTGAGTGGAGAGCCAGAAGTTTAGGATATATTATATGGTTAAGTCTATACTTAGTAAGAGGATGTAATGGAGCTCAGTCTGAACACACAAAGGTCTACACATCTCCAATTAGTAGAGCAAGAAGAGAAGAGGGAGAAGAGAGATGCTGACAGAGCTAGAGCGATAGAGAGACAGACAGAGAGACCTTATTGAGAACTCATTGCTCCATCACACCCTGCTGAGCAGGTGAGATGGAAGGACTTACTGTAAGTTAAAACCACATTTTCCCACAAGAGCCCTGGCCTGCAGGGAATCACCCTCACAAACTGAAAGTCTGACTCACACTCTATGGGCCAGTTTCCCAGACACAGATTAAGCCTAGTTCTGGATGTATGTTTGTATAATAATGTGTGTGTAATTGATTGTGTGCTTGTGTTGCAGGATGATGTGGACGACCCTATTGCTGTGCCTGGGGGCCCTCCTCTCCCTCTCTTATGCTCAGTTGGTGAGACCACTCCACATCTCTGTTTTCATACTGCTTTCTTTTTCTCATACTTTCATGTCTCTTTATATGCTCTCCATCCCTTTGGCTTTCTTATGCAGAGAGATGACATGTATAATCTCTCTCCTCATCCTCTAGTAGTTTATCTCTCTATTTTTCTCATTCTTCATGAACTAGCCATGCCATTAACCCTCCTCTCTTTTTTCCTGTCTTTGGATCAACCAATCCTGTGCAGTCGGAGACAGAGGGGGCGGGAGGGGAAGAGGAAGCTGTGGAGCTCTTTACCACGCCCAGAGCCAAGATGGCTGCCGCCACCTCTGACTTTGGCTACAACCTTTTCCGGGCCCTGGCGGGTCGCGACCCGAAGACCAACGTATTCTTGGCCCCCATCAGCATCTCTGCAGTGCTCACTCAGCTCTCCATGGGTTAGTTAGCCTCAGCACTGTTATACTCTATATCATTGTCTGCTATTTATCTGGTATTCACCCCCCCCCCCCTTCTCTCTCGCTCAGGAGCGTCTCCGGATCGTTCAGAGAGGTGGTTGTACAGAGCTCTAAGGTATCACACCCTGCAGGACCCTCAGCTCCACGACACTCTCAGGGACCTACTGGCCTCACTCAGAGCACCTGGCAAAGGCATCAGCATCGCTGCACGCATCTACCTGGCCCGCAGTGAGTGTGTATAACCATACATGTGTCTCTGTGATACTTTGAACAGTCTGTGTGTATTTTGATTGTGTGTATGTTTGTTGACCTGTGTGTGTATGTGTGTGTATTTGTGTGTGTGTGTGTGTAACTCTCTAGGACTGCGTCTGAAGCCGGAATATTTTGGAGTGGTGGAAAAGCAGTATGGGGTGCGGCCCAAGACTCTGATGGGCGGGGCTAAAGATGTGAATGAGATCAATGATTGGGTCAAACAGCAGACGGGTGGCAAGGTCGACCGCTTCATGTCCAAACCCTTGGGACGGAACTCTGGTGTGGTCCCTCTCGGTGCTGCCTACTTCAAAGGTAAGGACAGTCTGTCTGCGGTTCAATTCTCTACCCTTATCCCCAAAGTTTTGCACTCGTTTATGGGGTGTAGTTTGTAAAATGCTGTGTTTGTGTGTAGGGAAGTGGATAACTCGGTTCAGTCAGAGTGGAGTGATGGAGGACTTCCAGCTTGATGGAGAGGTGCCCACCCGCATTCCCATGATGCAACAGGACAATTACCCAGTGAAGATGGGAGTTGACCCAGACCTGGGCTGCACAGTGAGTACAGATGCAGAAATGTAGCTTTTTTCAATGGTTATTACTTTCTTAAACAGCCAGTTATGAAAGTTTGCCTCAGGGAAAACATCTATTGATGTTTCCTTCCCTTTCCTTTCTCTCCAGATTGCTCAGATCCAGATGCAGGATGACATCAGCATGTTTGTGTTCCTTCCTGATGATGTCACTCAGAACATGACCCTGGTGGAGGAGAGCCTGACGGCTGAATTTGTTCAGGACCTCTCCATGACCCTTCACCCCATGCACGCGGCCCTTACACTACCTGTCCTAAAATTCAGCTACTCCACTGACCTCTTGCCACTGCTCTCTGACCTGGGTGAGTGCCTGTACCTCTCTCCCTCTCTCTTCATCTTGCTCTCCTCTGTCTTCACATCTCTCACATCCTCTCTCTCCATCTCTCCAGGTCTTGCCGAATTTCTGGCAGACACAGACCTGACTAAGATCACGGCTCAGACGGTGAAGCTTGGCAGCCTCAATCATAAGGTTGTTATGGAGATGGCCCCAGAGGGCACCCAGTATGCCAGCTCCAGCCACGTCCACACTCCCCTGTCGTACCGCGTGGACCGCCCCTTCCTGTTCCTGGTGAGGGATGAGGCCTCGGGGGCACTGCTCTTCATCGGCAGGGTGGTGAACCCACGCAAACTGAGGATATAAGCGCGCACACGTTTGTTTTACTATTATTGTGGGGACCAAACAATTGATTTCCATTAAAAATCCTATTTTCCCTAACCCCTTACCCTAACCCCTAACCTTAATTGTAACGTTAACCCCAAAGCCTGAAATAGATATCCTTTGTGGTCCCCACGAGGATAGTTAACACACACACACCATGTCCTAGGAGAGGATCAGCTATTGTTAAGCTAAATGTCTCATAAAAGCACAGAGAGGGTGGACAAGCGGCTAGATTCCGCTGTGGATCAGATAATACAGTTGGTTAATCGTGTAGGAATACCATGTATACCATTTAGGCCAATAGTCTAAACACTCACTGATATTCCTTGAATTCTCAAGTTGTTTTCAGGAAAAGGAATTTGAAAAATAAAGCGAACTGGATGGAATATGGGGAAAAATGCACCAAATAATTTTTTAATCTTCAACATAGAAATGCTACCAAAAATAATTTGAATTTCTTACGATGTTGAAACCAAACAGCCAAATCATGTTTATCTTACTGACATGCTTCTAAGAGGCACAGGCAATACTTTATGCTTTAACCAAAGAAAATACTCTTCACATTATTGTATATTGCGATGCAAGAAATAAACATTTAAGTTTTAAGTCTGTCTGACTGTCTGTGTCTGTCTGACTTCGGTGAGGGAGTTGGATAACTTTATCCAGTTGACATACTGTAGCTGTTTTCAGTAAAGGGTTGGGTTGATTTGGCAAGAAATTGGACTCTTGGCTATACTTTCTTTAGCTATTGTGCTGGGAAATTAAATTACAGTACTGACACATACTTTTCTCATTCTTCTATGCACTTCAGTCTCTTTCAAATGAAACATAGCTGAGCAGTGTGTGCCTGTGTTTAGTATGTTTGCGTCGACTCAAGACTGTAGTTTGAAATTACTTTGATGAATTTTCCACATTTGGGAAGTGATTCCTGTGGCCATGGAAACCCTTTCCAGAACAACACAACCAAAGTAATGCCTGGAAAATCTCTCTCTCTCTCTTTCTCAAATTCAAATTCAAGCTGCTTTATTGGCATGAAAACATTGCGTCAATATTGCCAAAGCAACAATGTATACAATATACATTGTAATAAAATAATACAAATAATAATAAAATAACAGTCAATAGTAGAAATATAATACATATAAAAGGTTAAACATAGAAAATGAAACTATAACTAACTTACTGTCATCCTCACCTTTACATCAGTACTACAACTACCATCATTATTACTTCTACTACTACTACTACCACCACCACCATCACTAAACTGCTATCATTACCATTACCCCTACTACCCATACCACAACTATTTGGAATAATAATCACAACAATAATAATAATAAAAATAATAAGTAACTTACTGTTTTACTATGCAGATGTATCTTTCTCTCTCTCTCTCAATTCAATTTCAATGTAAGGGCTTTATTGGCATGGGAAACATATGTTAACATTGCCAAAGCAAGTGAAGTAGATAATAAACAAAAGTGAAATAAACAATAAAAATGTACAGTAAACATTACACTCACAATAGTTCCAAAATAATAAATACATTTCAAATGTCATATTATGTGCAAATAGTTAAAGAACAAAAGGACTCACCTACGACTTGACAATGGTTCATTAAATCTCCCAATTTTTGCAAAATGTTGCATGCCTTCTCATACAGCTGCAACTGTATATGCATTCGTAAATCAAGTCCCTTCTTGAGTTGGGCTCTGGGTTGGAACAACTGTTGAGCATCTGAGTTTATGGTTGTTTGTGGGGGAAAGGGGTTGAGTGTGTGTGTCTGTGTGTATTTGTGAACTACCTACATTATTACAAATATGAATTGTTGATTATGGAAATTAAGATAAGCAGGATTTAAATATATATATATTGTTATTATTATTTAAATAGCTATATATAATACAAATGGGACACTTTTAAATGTGCCTTTAGAGGTCATGCAATTCAGTACTCATCTCTAAAACAAAAGCAATTGAGGTCAAAAGAGTACATATTAAACAAGGAAATTGTCACGTTCCTGACCTATTTTTATGTTATTTTGATTATGTTTAGTTGGTCAGGGCGTGAGTTGGGGTGGGCATTGTATGTTGTGTGTGTTTTGGTTAGTCTATGGGTGTTGTATGTGTATGGGATAGAGTATTGTTAGGTTGTCTAGTRATGTCTATGGCTGCCTAGATTGGGTCTCAATCAGAGACAGCTGTCATTCATTTGTCTCTGATTGGGAGCCATATTTAAGGTAGCCATAGGCAGTAGGCTTTTGTGGGTAGTTGTCTTGTTTAACGTTTGTTGCTTGTCTGTGCACTTGCGTTATTTAGCTTCACGATCATTTGTTGTTGTTTGTTTGTATAGTGTTTTCGTTTCATGTTCATCTTCGTTCATTTATTAAAAGAAGATGGCTTATTTTCCTCATGCTGCGTTTTGGTCCGAATCTCCTCCACACGATCGTGACAGAAATGGAAGGGCTAACAATACAGATAGATAGCAATACTGTACCATAGAGACTCAGAATAAGTTAGAGGAAAAACAAAAAGAAATGGAGGAACTTATTCAAGAAAGATCCAGTGTAATATATTCTGAAAATAAAGCGAACTGGATGGAATATGGGGAAAAATGCACCAAATTGTTTTTTAATCTTCAACATAGAAATGTTACCAAAAATAATTTACTGAAACTTGTTACAAAATGATGGAGTCACCCATGATTCACCAAACGGTATTTCGAAAAAGGAAGTAAAGCATATATTTTCGTTTCAGTCTCTTCCATCTCCACTAACCGAAGCTAATTGTGTGGAATTTTTCCTATTAATAATGTAAAATTAACAGCTGTACAGAAAGACTCATGTGAAGGGCAAATTACATAGGAGGAACTTCTTGATGCAATTAAAGCCTTTAAGTTCGGAAAAAACTCCAGGGCTGGATGTCATATCAGTGGAGGTATACCAAACCTTTTTTGATATACTCAGAGGACCGTTATTAGCCTGTTTTAATCACTCCTATATAAATGGTAGATTATCAGATACTCAACAAGGTCTGATTTCATTAGTACTGAAACAGGATCCAAGTGGTAAATATAAAGATACAGTCCATTTTTWAAAAACTGGACGCCTCTTACATTTCAGTGTTGTGATGCAAAATGCTTAGCGCCTTAGAATTAAAAAGGTGTGGTTGGGATATTATTCCTCATAATCAGACAGGTTTTTTACATGGACGATACATTGGAAATAATATAAGACAAGTCCTGGAAACAACAGAACAATATGAAATATCTGGGAAACCAGGCCTGGTATTCATAGCTGACTTTGAAAAGGCTTTTGATAAAGTACGACTGGAGTTTATATATAAATGCCTGGAATATTTACATTTTGGAGAATTTCTTTTAAAATGGGTTTAAGTTATGTATAGTAACCATAGGTGTAAAATAGTAAATAATGGCTACATCTCAGAAAGTTTTAAACTGTCAAGAGGAGTTAAACAAGGCTGTCCACTATCGGCATATCTATTTATTATTGCCATTGAAATGTTAGTTGTTAAAATCAGATCCAACACTAATATTAAGGGATTAGAAATCCAGGGCTTACAAACAAAGGTGTCATTGTATGCTCATGATTCATGTTTACTTTTAAATCCATAATTAGAATCCCTCCACAGTCTCATTGTAATGGGGTGCGTAACTGGTGGCAGTGAAGTCAGACGCAGGAGAGCAGAACTAGGTAATAGCCGGAGCTGTTTAATATCAAAACCAACGGCATAAAGAATAAACCAACATGGGTACAAAACCCAACGCGCACCAGTAAACATGTGCACAAGCACTTACAACAAACAACTCCACACAAAGACATGGGGGGAACAGAGGGTTAAATACACAACAAATAATGAGGGAAATGGAAACCAGGTGTGTAGGAAAACAAGACAAAACAAATGGAAAATGAAAAGTGGATCGACAATGGCTAGAAGACCGGTGACGCTGACCGCCGAACGCCGCCCGAACAAGAAGAGGAAACGACTTCGGCGGAAGTCGTGACACTCATAGAGGATGTAGATACTTTTTCAACCTCTCTGGATTAAAACCAATTTATGATGTGTACTATATTACGTATTTCATCACAAAAAAATACAACTTTCACATTACCATGTAGTTTACCAATAAAATGGTCTGGACATACTTGGTATACATATCCTGAAAGAAAGAAATTATCTCACTCCAATACATATTTATAGAAAGTTAGCAAAAATCGATATCTTGCTACCATGGAAAGTTTATTGGTAGCAAGAAAGCAGAAAAAACACCCTGATTAACTCGTTAGTCAAATCACAGTTTACCTATTTGCTTATGGTTTTGCCTACACCTAGCGACCAGTTTTTAAATTATATGAGCAAAAAAAAATTCAATTTTATTTAGAATGGCAAGTCAGGCCAAATTGAAAAGGCCTATTTATATAATGAATATGAATTTGGAGGGCAGAAATTATTAAATGTTATAGCATTAGACCTCTCACTAAAGGCGTCAGTCATACAAAAGTAGTACTTAAATCCGAAATGATTCTCTAGAAAATTAGTAAGAATGTCTCACCCCATGTTCAAGAATGGTCTTTTTCTCTTTGTTCAGATTACAACAGCTCACTTTTGGTTATTTGAAAATGAAATAATCTCCAAAATAACGTTATTTTTTAAACAAGCCATAGAAAGTTGGCTGCAATTTTAATTTCATCCACCAGAAAAGACAGAACAAATAATACAACAAATGTTGTGGTTAAACTCAAATATACTAATCAATAAAATGTTTAAAAAGGTATAATCTTTGAAAATTATATCATAAATAGGACTGGTGGAGTTGTTACACATGCAGCTAACACAAATACATGTAAATGTCTGCTCTACGCAAAATTACAAACAGCTATTTGCAGCATTACCGCAAAAATGGAAGAGGCAAGTGGAAAGGGGAAAAGGTAAGGAAATTATCTGTCGGCTCTGCATTAAAGATCAAAATTGGTTAACAAAATGGTGATAAATAAAAATATATATCAGTTTAATTTAAGGACCAAAAAATTGACAGCTGTGCCATATAGATTGCAAAATAGTTGGGAAGAGATTTTCGATGTATTGATTCCATGGAACATGGGTTATGAATTGACACGCAAAATGATGCCGGATTGAAAACATTGAATTTTTCAATTGAAATTATTATGCTACATTTTTGCAACGAATAGAATGTTATATATATATACACTGCTCAAAAAAATAAAGGGAACACTTAAACAACACAATGTAACTCCAAGTCAATCACACTTCTGTGAAATCAAACTGTCCACTTAGGAAAGCAACACTGATTGACAATAAATTTCACATGCTGTTGTGCAAATGGAATAGACAAAAGGTGGAAATTATAGGCAATTAGCAAGACACCCCCAATAAAGGAGTGGTTCTGCAGGTGGTGACCACAGACCACTTCTCAGTTCCTATGCTTCCTGGCTGATGTTTTGGTCACTTTTGAATGCTGGCGGTGCTTTCACTCTAGTGGTAGCATGAGACGGAGTCTACAACCCACACAAGTGGCTCAGGTAGTGCAGCTCATCCAGGATGGCACATCAATGCGAGCTGTGGCATGAAGGTTTGCTGTGTCTGTCAGCGTAGTGTCCAGAGCATGGAGGCGCTACCAGGAGACAGGCCAGTACATCAGGAGACGTGGAGGAGGCCGTAGGAGGGCAACAACCCAGCAGCAGGACCGCTACCTCCACCTTTGTGCAAGGAGGAGCACTGCCAGAGCCCTGCAAAATGACCTCCAGCAGGCTACAAATGTGCATGTGTCTGCTCCTCCCAGCTCTGCAGATTTTGCTGCGAGGAGGAAGGGTCATTAAATCATTTATTTTGGTACTGCCCATATGTAGCTCATTTTTGGTCCAAGGTCCAGGAATGGCTGAAGAATTGCAACATTTACTGGAGCTAATGCTGCAGACAGCAATACTGGGTGATTTGAAAAGTCATAGTCAATCGATCAATAATATAATAACACTCTTAGCAAGAATATTTATATTTATTTACAATCTGTAGAAACTATGAGAATAGAAAGGTTCAGAACTTTTGTAAGCATCAACGACAGCTGAAAAATGTATGGCAAATAGAAATCCAATATGGATGATGTTAAGAGATACATGGGAGGGGTTGAATGGAGCTGAGGGGTGGGACTAATAACAACAAGATAACAAATGTAATAAAACTGTATGTGTAAATTGTATATAGGTTCAGAACTTTAGTGAAATAGCACAGTTAAAAATATATGGAAATAGACATCAAACTGAATGGACATCAGTAATAGAGGAAGGCTAGGACTAAAACAAACAAAATATAACTACTGTAAAATAGATTGTGTCCATAGAAGAAGCTGGAAGTGGAGCCTAAGTGTTGTTGTTCATTTTGTTACTCCAATTAGGGAAGGGTGTTATGGTTTGCAGGAAATAATGAAGGAAAATAAGATATTTATATATATATACAGTGGGGAGAACAAGTATTTGATACACTGCCGATTTTGCAGGTTTTCCTACTAACAAGCGCATGTAGAGGTCTGTAATTTTTATCATAGGTACACTTCAACTGTGAGAGACGGAATCTAAAACAAAAATCCAGAAAATTACATTGTATGATTTTTAAGTAATTCCTTTGCATTTTATTGCATGACATAAGTATTTGATACATCAGAAAAGCAGAACTTAATATTTGGTACAGAAACCTTTGTTTGCAATTACAGAGATCATACATTTCCTGTAGTTCTTGACCAGGTTTGCACACACTGCAGCAGGGATTTTGGCCACTCCTCCATACAGACCTTCTCCAGATCCTTCAGGTTTCGGGGCTGTCGCTGGGCAATACGGATTTCAGCTCCCTCCAAAGATTTTCTATTGGGTTCAGGTCTGGAGACTGGCTGACCACTCCAGGACCTTGAGATGCTTCTTACGGAGCCACTCCTTAGTTGCCCTGGCTGTGTGTTTCGGGTCGTTGTCATGCTGGAAGACCCAGCCACGACCCATCTTCAATGCTCTTACTGAGGGAAGGAGGTTGTTGGCCAAGATCTCACGATACATGGCCCCATCCATCCTCCCCTCAATACGGTGCAGTCGTCCTGTCCCCTTTGCAGAAAAGCAGCCCCAAAGAATGATGTTTCACCTCCATGCTTCACGGTTGGGATGGGTTCTTGTGGTTGTACTCATCCTTCTTCTTCCTCCAAACACAGCGAGTGAGTTTAGACCAAAAAGTTATATTTTTGTCTCATCAGACCACATGACCTTCTCCCATTCCTCCTCTGATCATCCAGATGGTCATTGGCAAACTTCAGACGGGCCTGGACATGCGCCTGCTTGAGCAGGGGGACCTTGGTGCGCTGCAGGATTTTAATCCATGACGGCGTAGTGTGTTACTAATGGTTTCTTTGAGACTGTGGTCCCAGCTCTCTTCAGGTCATTGACCAGGTCCTGCCTTGTAGTTCTGGGCTGATCCCTCACCTTCCTCATGATCATTGATGCCCCACGAGGTGAATCTTGCATGGAGCCCCAGCCGAGGGTGATTGACTCATCTTGAACTTCTTCCTATTTTCTAATAATTGCGCCAACAGTTGTTGCCTTCTCACCAAGCTGCTTGCCTATTGTCCTGTAGCCCTCTCCAGCCTTGTGCAGGTCTACAATTTTATCCCTGATGTCCTTACACAGCTCTCTGGTCTTGGCCATTGTGGAGAGGTTGGAGTCTGTTTGATTGAGTGTGTGGACAGGTGTCTTTTATACAGGTAACGAGTTCAAACAGGTGCAGTTAATACAGGTAATGAGTGGAGAACAGGAGGGCTTCTTAAAAGAAAAACTAACAGGTCCTGTGAGAGCCGGAATTCTTACTGGTTGGTAGGTGATCAAATACTTATGTCATGCAATAAAATGCAAATTAATTACTTAAAAATCATACAATGTGATTTTCTGGATTTTTGTTTTAGATTCCGTCTCTCACAGTTGAAGTMTACCTATGATAAAAATTACAGACCTCTACATGCTTTGTAAGTAGGAAAACCTGCAAAATCGGCAGTGTATCAAATACTTGTTCTCCCCACTGTATATGTGTGTATGTATGTGTATGTGTGTGTATGTATGTATGTATATACAGTACCAGTCAAAAGTTTGGACACACRTACTCATTCCAGAGTTTTTCTATACTTTTACTATTTTCTACATTGTAAAATAATAGTGAAGACATCAAAACTATTAAATAACACATTTGGAATCATGTAGTAACCAAAAAAGTGTAAAACAAATCAAAATATATTTTATATTTGAGATTCTTCCAAATTAGCCACCCTTTGCCTTGATGACAGCTTTGCACACTCTTGGCATTCTCTCAACCAGCTTCACCTGGAATGCTTTTCCAACAGTCTTGAAGGAGTTCCAACATATGCTGAGCACATGTTGGCTGCTTTTCCTTCATTCTGCGGTCCAACTCATCCCAAACCACCTCAATTGGGTTGAGGTTGGGTGATTGTGGAGGCCAGGTCATCTGATGCAGCACTTCATCACTCTCCTTCTTGGTAAATAGCCCTGATCATCAGGGCTATTAGAAGCACCAGATCATCAGTAAACAGTAGACARTTGACTTCAGATTTCAGTAGGGTGAGGCCGGGTGCTGCAGACTGTTCTAGTGCCCTCGCCAACTCGTTGATATATATGTTGAAGAGAGTGGGGCTTAAGCTGCATCCCTGTCTCACCCCACGGCCCTGTGGAAAGATGTGTGTTTTTTCCCAATTTTAACAGTTTTTTGCCAATGTTGTTTGTGTACATGGATTTTTATTATGTCTTATGTTTTTCCCCGAACACTACTTCCATCAATCTGTATAGCAGACCCTCATGCCAAATGGAGTCAAAAGCTTTTTTGAAATCAACAAAGCATGAGAAGACTTTGCCTTTGTTTATGTTTGTTTGCCAATTAGTGTGTGCAGGAAGAATAAGTAGTCGGTCGTACAGTAATTTGGTAAAATGCCAATTTGACATTTGCTCAGTACATGGTTTGCGCTGAGGAAATGTTCAAGTCTGCTGTTAATGATAATGCAGAGGATTTCCCCAAGGTTGCTGTTGATGCATATCCCACGGTAGTTATTGGGGTCAAATTTGTCTCCACTTTTGTGGATTGGGGTGATTAGTCCTTGGTTACAAAAATTGGGAATATGCCTGAGCTGAGGATGATGTTAAAGAGTTTAAGTATAGCCAATTGGAATTTGTGGTCTGTATATTTTATCATTTCATTRAGGATACTATCAACCCCACAGGTCTTTTTGGTTTGGAGGGTTTGTATTTTGTCCTGTAGTTCATTCAATGTAATTGGAGAATCCAGTAGGTTCTGGTAGTCTTGAATAGTTGATTCTAAGATTTGTATTTGATCGTGTATATATTTTTGCTGTTTTTTCTTTGTTCCAGGGCCAAAAAGATTGGAGAAGTGGTTTACCCATACATCTCCATTTTGGATAGATAACTCTTCGTGTTGTTGTTTGTTCAGTGTTTTCCAATTTTCCCAGAAGTGGTTAGAGCCTATGGATTCTTCAATTACATTTCTCTCTCCCTCTTCCATTGTGGCCACTAGAGGGCGACCTTTATCCTGGATAACACTTTCATTTAAAAGGGGCAGTGCAGTCAAAAACATGATTTTTCTGTGTTTTATATATATTTCCACACCGTGAAGTTGGAATAATACTGTGAAATTGTGAAAATTATGATAATGCACTGTTTGAAAAGACCGCCTGAAATTTCAACTTGTTTGGCTGCGTGGATTTTTTGGTCAACAATACATCAGATAATGATAGGTTCACCATTTAGTAATTTGAACTACCACTTAATCCAAAAGGAAAAAATACAAGATACACATTTCAAAACTGTTCTTTTTTAAGTGCTAAATAGAAAGAATGGTAGATGGTAAATATACATTTTCCATATGGTATTTGACTATAAGTTGACCATTTTTTTGTTGTTGTTGTATCCATTGGCAGGTTGTGAGCARGTTGAGAAACATGTCAGTCTTACAGTTTCATTATCCTTATACAGTACATACTGTATGTTGGACAAATCATCAGAAATAGAGGTATTGTAAAGCAGTTAGCTACTGTAAAATCGTAGCACAGTGTTGTATGCCATTTCTGCCCAATGCAACATTGTACAAGATCACTTTTTTGCGTGTCTTGTCAACTGATACAGTATTGCCTATATCTCTGCTTACAGTGTATCAATGAAATTCAGATGAGTGGAATATAATGTTATATATAATCCAGGTATTTCAACAGCGCATTGTACACTGCACTATAATTCCAAATGGTAGCACATAGTGACTCTTCCCACTTTGTCCTATTGAAGCACACTGGCTGATGGAGAATGACGATGTAGTATTTACAGCCACATCCATGATTACATTTTACCTTCCAAAATAAATGTATGTCAAATCGATACATTTGTGAGGTAAGAATAAGGAAAATGAAAATCTGACCCACTTGTATTCATAACTATATTGTTGATTGTAAATTACAACTTTATACTACTACATTACTAGCTAAAGCCCCTTCAGATAGTTTTCATACCCCTTGATTTATTCCACATTTTGTGTTACAGCCTGAATTCAAAATTGACTCAATCTACTTTCCCCTCACCCATCTACACTCAATACCCCACAATGACAAAGTGAAAACAAGTAAATTTTTTTGAAAATGTATTAAAAGTCAAATACAGAAATATCACATTTACATAAGTACTAACACCCTTGTGTCGATACTTTGTAGGGTAAATCTGTAAGAGCTTTCCAAACCTGGATTGTGCAACATTTTCCCATTATTCTGTWAAAAAATTCTTCAAGCTCTGTCAAATTGGTTGTTGATCATTCCTAGACAACCATTCTCGGGTCTTGCCATACATTTGCAAGTAGATTTAAGTCAAAATTGTAACTCGGCCACTTAGGAACATTCACTGTCTTCTTGGTAAACAACTCCAGTGGAGATTTAGCCTTGTGTTTTAGGTTATTGTCCTGCTGAAAGGTGCATTCATCTCCCAGTGTCTGGTGGAAAGCAGACTAAACCAGGTTTTCTTCTAGGAATTTGCCTGTGCTTAGCTCCATTCCATGTATTTTTGTATCATGAAAAACTCCTAAGTTCTTAACAAGCATACCCATAACTTGATGCAGCCACCACTATACTTGAAAACATGAAGAGTGGTACTCAGTAATGTGTTTTATTGGATTTGCCCCAAACATAACACAAAAGGTTAATTGCTTTGCCAAATTTTTTGCAGTATTACTTTAGTGCCTTGTTGCAAAGAGGATGCATGTTTTGGAATATTTTTATTATGTACCAGCTTCCTTCTTTTCACTCTGTCAATTTCGTTATTATTGTGGAGATACTACAATGTTGTTGATCCACCTACTCAGCCAGTTACGTGCCTGCCGGCCCCTGGCCCCTGGCCCTCCCAGCTGCGACCCTGTTCCAGTTGAGTGAACCGACTGCCTTTCTGTTCCAGTTTTCACTGCCGGCCGCTCTGGCCTCCCGGCTAACTAACCTGCACTATCGTCACAGCCTCTCGCAGCTCTCTCCCTCTCAGGTCCCGCTGCCCCCGCAGCCGTTCGGCCCCTGGCTCTCTCAGCTGTGACCCTGTCCCAGTTGAGTGAACCGACTGCCTTTCTATTCCAGTTTTCACTGCCAGTGGCTCTGGTTTTAAATATACTTAGCATGTTTGGGATAGGGGGCAGTATTTTCACGTTCGGATGAAAAGCGTGCCCAGAGTAAACTGCCTGCTACTCAAGCCCAGAAGCTAATATATGCATATCATTASTATATTTGGATAGAAAACAATCTGAAGTTTCTAAAACTGTTTGAATGATGTCTGTGAGTATAACAGAACTCATATGGCAGGCGAAAACCTAAGAAAAATACAACCAGGAAGTGGGAAATCTGAGGTTTGTAGTTTTTCAAGTCATTGCCTTTCGAATATACAGTGTAAATGGGGTCATATTGCACTTCTTAAGGCTTCCACTAGATGTCAACAGTCTTTAGAACCTTGTTTCAGGCTTCTACTATGAAGGGGGAGTGAATAAGAGCTGTTTGACCAAGGGGTCTGGCAGAAGGCCTTGAGCTAAGTCACGCACGCGGCCGTGAGAGAGAGCTGCGTTCCTTTTCATTTCTAAAGACAAAGGAATTGTCCTGTTGAAACATTATTGAAGATTTATGATAAAAACATCCTAAAGATTGATTCTATACATCGTTTGACATGTTTCTACGAACTGTAATATAACTTTTTTGACTTTTCATCTGGACTTGCCCGCGCCTTGTGAATTTTGATTGGTGAACTAAACACGCGAATAAAAAGGAGATATTTGGACATAAAGATGAACTTTATCGAACAAAACGAACATTTATTGTGGAACTGGGATTCCTGGGAGTGCATTCTGATGAAGATCATCAAAGGTAAGTGAATATTTATAACGCTATTTCTGACTTTTACTGACTCTACAACATGGCGGGTATCTGTATGGCTTGTTTTTGTGGCTTAGCGCTGTACTCAGATTATTGCATGGTGTGCTTTTTCCGTAAAGCTTTTTTGAAATCTGACACAGCGGTTGCATCAAGGAGAAGTATATCTTTAATTCTATGCATAACACTTGTATCTTTTATCAAAGTTTATGTATTTCTGTAAATTGATGTGGCTCTCTGCAAATTCGCCGGATGTTTTCGAGGCACAACATTACTGAACATAACGCGCCAATGTAAACTGAGATTTTTGGATATAAATATGAACTTTATCGAACAAAACATACATGTATTGTGTAACATGAAGTCCTATGAGTGCCATCTGATGAAGATCATCAAAGGTTAATGATTCATTTTATCTTTATTTCTGCTTTTGTGACTCCTCTCTTTGGCTYGAAAGTGGCTGTACGTTTTTCAGTGACTAGGCGCTGACCTAACATAATCGTATGGTGTGCTTTTGCTGTAAAGCCTTTTTGAAATCGGACACGATGGCTAGATTAACAAGAAGTTAAGCTTTAATTTGGTGTATTGCACTTGTGAATGTATGAAAGTTAAATATTTCCCAAAAATATTTTTGAATTTCGCGCTCTGCCTTTTCAGCGGAACCCCTAGCCTTAAGATTAAGTATCAAAAGTCAATGTAATTGCTAAAATATACTTAAGTATCAAAAGTAAAAGTATAAATAATTAAAAATTCCTTATATTAGGAAACAAGACGGCGCCATTTTCTTGTTATTTTATTTACGGATAGCCAGGGGCACACTCCAACACTCAGAAATCTTTACAAACTAAGCATTTGTGTTTAGTGAGTCCGCCAGATCAGAGGCAGTACGGATGACCAGGGATTTTCTCTTGGTAAGTGCGTCAATTTGTCAATTTTCCTGTCCTGCTAAGCATTCAAAATGTAACGAGTACTATTGGGTGACAAGGAAAATGTATGGAGTAAAACATACATTATTTTCTTTAGGGATGTAGGGAAGTAAAAGTCATAGTTACCAGAAATATAAATGGTAAAGTAAAGTACAGATGCTCCAAAAAAGAATTAAGTAGTACTTTAGCCTCTTAAATGTAATGGCAAAATGTAGATTTCTGCCTAAATAGACATACCCAAAAGTAACTGCTATTCATGTGCAATTACATGATTCTGACATGCAAAAACGTGGTATGTTTGGAAAGAAGACATCTGGGAGATGAGGAAATGATCAGAAGATAGATAGGAGTTACATAGTTCAGAATACACAAAATCAAGCACAGACAAATAACATATTTTTGGGGGGGAAGTCATCTTTCATTGGCTTCCACAACATGTGAACAATATCAAAAAKAAATATGCGATTGATAGACCTAACAACTAGAAATGTTTTAGTAAGTGGTGTCAGGTGTGGTCATGGGGCGTTTCCAAGTATTTTTTCAGTAAATTAACCTTTCTCGCCCAGGGGTTCCGCTAGCGGAACACCCACAACATTCCACTGAAAAGGCAGCGCGCYAAATTCAAAAATATTTTGTATAATTATTTAACTTTCACACATTAACAAGTCCAATACAGCAAATGAAAGATAAACATCTTGTGAATCCAGCCAACGTGTCCGATTTTTAAAATGTTTTACAACGAAAACACAACATATATTTATGTTAGCTCACCACCAAATCCAAAAAAGCACAGACAGAAATAGTRYCCATTTTTGCGTCAACAGAAGCTACAAAAACACTATAAATATGCACTTACCTTCGAATAACTTCATCAGAAGGCACTCCCAGGATTCCCAGTTCGACAATAAATGACTGAAAAGTTCCATAAAGCCCATCATTTAGCCACTTGTTGTTAGCATGTTCAGCCCACGAATCCATTTTCATGACGCACGAGCAATCCCTCCAGACAAAAACTCAAAAAGTTCCGTTACAGGTCGTAGAAACAAGTCAAATGATGTATGCAATCCATATTTAGGATGTGTTTAACATTAATCATCAATAAGGATCCAACCGGAGAATTTCATTATCTGAAGAAAGAYCATCGGAACGAGAGCACTCTCTCTCGCGCGCAAAATGAGACTGAGAATTTCTGAAGACCACTCAGTAAAATAGCTCCCATGAGCCCCTCCTTTATAGTAGAATCATATAACCAAAATCTAAAGACGGTGACATCTAGTGGAATCCCTAGGAAGTGTTTGCTTATCCATAACTATATGGGGTATCATTTGGCACTGTTTTGAAAATCGAGTTCTCACTTCCTGTTTGGAAGTCTTCTCAGGTTTTTGTCTGCCAAATGAGTTCTGTTATACTTACAGACATAATTCAAACAGTTTTAGAAACTTCAGAGTGTTTTCTATACAATAGTAATAATAATATGCATGTATTACCTTCTGGGGCAGAGTAGGAGGAAATTCCGTTTGGGTATGCAATTCGTTCAAAGTGAAACACTGCCCCCTGTCCATAAACAGGTTTTAACACAAGTTCTACCATATCAATCTCACTCAAACATTGTGGTGGTGTCAGGGGACATATGGGGGATATGCAAATGTTTTTTCAACCTCTCCAAAGTGCCTGATCGTTTAGCCTTGGCATATCCAATGTATTGGTCCCACATACAAATCAACTGTTTACAAAAACAATATAAAAGCAACAGATATACACTACCATTCAAAAGTTTGGGGTCACTTAGAAATGTCCTTGTTTTTGAAAGAAAAGCAKATTTTTTGTCCATTAAATTAACATCAAACTGATCAGAAATACAGTGTAGACATTGTTAATGCTGTAAATGACTATTGTAGCTGGAAACGGCTGATGTTTTATGGAATATCTACATAGGCATACAGTTGCCCATTATCAGCAACCATCACTCCGGTGTTCCAATGACATATTGTGTTAGCTAATCCAAGTTTATAATTTTAAAAGGCTAATTGATCATTAGAAAAGCCTTTTGCAATTATGTTAGCACAGCTGAAAACTGTTGTTCTGATTAGAGAAGCAATAAAACTGGCCTTCTTTAGACTAGTTGAGTATCTGGAGCATCAGCATTTGTGGGTTCGATTACAGGCTCAAAATGGTCAGAAACAAATAACTTTCTTCTGAAACTCGTCAGTCTATTCTAGTTCTGAGAAATGAAGGCTATTCCATACGAGAAATTGCCGAGAAACTGAAGATCTCGTACAAAGCTGTGTACTACTCCCTTCACAGAACAGCGCAAACTGGCTCTAACCAGAATAGAAAGAGGAGTGGGAGGCCCCACTGCACAACTGAGCAAGAGGACAAGTACATTAGAGTGTTTAGTTTGAGAAACAGATGCCTCACAAGTCCTGAACTGGCAGCTTCATTAAATAGTACCCGCAAAACACCAGTCTCAACGTCAACAGTGAAGAGGCGACTCCGGGATGCTGGCTTTCTAGGCAGAGTTCCTCTGTCCAGTGTTTGTGTTTTTTRCCCCATCTTAATCTTTTCTTTTTATTGGCTTTTGTCTGAGATATGGCTTTTTCTTTGCAACTTTGGAAGGCCAGCACCCCGGAGTCGCCTCTTCACTGTTGACGTTGAGACTGGTGTTTTGCGAGCACTATTTAATGAAGCTGCCAGTTGAAGAATTGTGAGGCGTCTGTTTCGTAGCTTATCAGAGCATCAGATCAGTCACCATGCTGACATTGTAGTTCATCACAGAAACGGAGACATTCTTCCTCACCCATGCCCCACCTAGGCATTTTTCACTCTCCTTGAGACATGGTTGTTATTGAATTGAAAAAAGCAGCTTGTTAGTCCTGATCCAACGTATAGTCCCCCTCTCTGCTGTCTTTGTCATGTTGTTTACATTGATATTGGGGAAACCGATTCTGTTAGGACGAATGCTGCCACAAGCCCCTATTTTCTTATTCAAGAGGTCTATGAAATGCATGGGACCAGTATAAAAATTGTCCACAAAGAGCTTTCTCTCAAATTTTGTGCACAAATTTGTTTACATCCTTGTTAGTTAACATTTCTCCTTTGCCAAGATAATCCATCCACCTGACAGGTGTGGCATATCTAGAAGCTTATTAAATAGCGTGACCATTACCAAGATGCACCCACTGCCAAGTAAGGGAAAGACCATCAGCTCCATGACAGTGTCATAACCAAGGCCCTCCCCTGTGGGTGTGATCGCCTTGCCTTCATAGATTAAAAAGTTCCATGTGTAGGCAGAGGCTGAGTCGGCTCGCACAAAGAGCTTGTAGCCCCATTTGGTTGGCTTATTTTTCATATAGTATTGCTTCGAGCCAATTCAAGCCTTTGAGGCAACCATGCGCTCATCTATGTGAATCCAAGATGGCGTAGCAGTCGGACGTGTGTAATTGTCTTGTCCCGTCCAGTCCCGTGTTTATATCGTTTTCTTCATATATATTTCGTATATATTTTGATCTCACTTTCCATTTACGGACTGAATATACTCTCCTGCAACCCGCCTCACCCAATGTGGTACGGATCTGCATTTTTTATACTTTAAAACCGGAACCCCTATCAGAAGCTAGCCAGCTAACTAGCTACTAGCTAGTTGTCAGTTAGCCACTGTTAGCGGTCATCACCGTTAACTCGGACATCAGCCAGCCTCATCCCGGTCAATTCCTGCCAGTCTGCACAACGCGATATCAATCCAGAGCATATCGGACTGCTTTTTCTCTACCACATCTCCGGATTCCTACCGCAAGCTCTGAACCTTTACTTCGGATCATCGCAGCTAGCTAGCTGCTATCTGAGTGGCTACTCCTGGCTAACGTCGCTGTCCCAAAGCAAGCACCAGTTAGCCTTGAGCTAGCCTCGAGCTAGGCCCATCTCCCGGCTAGCCAAAGAGGTCCCCCAGCCAATTCTTGGGCTACAATACCTCTTTTGCCAATTGGCCTGGACCCTTTACTGCCGACATGGAGCCCTGCCGATCCATCACGACTGGTCGGCCGACGTAACCGTCCGAGGTGGTTTCAACAGGCTCTTTCATTGCGACGTCACCGGATGCCCATCTGCTAACCCCGGCCCGCTAGCTGTCTGAATCGCCGTGTCTCCAGCTAGCCTAGAGTAGCAGCGACTACGGAATTGGCTCCCTGACTCATCTAGGGCTACTCTTTGGACCCTATGATCACTTGGCTACACATGCCACTCCCATTCCTCAGGCGCTCTCATTTGTTGACTTCTGTAACCGTAAAAGCCTTGGATTCATGCATTTTAACATTAGAAGCCCCCTCCCTAAGTTTGTTTTATTCACTGCTTTAGCACACTCTGCCAACTCTGATGTCCTAGCCGTGTCTGAATCATAGCTTAGGAAGGCCACCAAAAATCCTGAAATTTCCATCCCTAACGATAACATTTTCCGACAAGATAGAACTGCCAAAGGGGGGTGAGTTGCAGTCTCCTGCAAAGATAGTCTGCAGAGTTCTGTCATACTATTCAGGTCTGTGCCCAAACAATTCGAGCATCTACTTTTAAAAATCCACCTTTCCAGAAACAAGTCTCTCACCGTTGCCGCTTGTTATAGACCCCCTTCAGCCCTCAGCTATGCCCTGGACACCATATGTGAATAGATTGCCCCCCATCCATCTTCAGAGTTCGTACTGTTTGGTGACCTAAACTGGGATATGCTTAACATCCCAGCCGTCCTACAATCTAAGCTAGATGCCCTCAATCTCACACAAATTATTAAGGAACCTACCAGGTACAACCCTAAATCCGTAACCATGGGCACCCTCTTAGATATCATCCTGACCAACTTGCCCTCTAAATACACCCATCACGCACCACATTGCCTGCGTGCGTGATGGGTCTGCGGTCAAATGACCACCCCTCATCACTGTCAAACGCTCCCTAAAACACTTCAGCAAGCAGGCCTTTCTAATCGACCTTGCCCGGGTATCCTGGAAGGATATTGACCTCATCCCGTCAGTAGAGGATGCCTGGTTGCTCTTTAAAAGTGCTTTCCTCGCCATCTTAAATAAGCATGGGCCCCATTCAAAAAATGTAGAACTAAGAACAGATATAGCCCTTGGTTCCCCCAGACTTGACTGCCCTTGACCAGCACAAAAACATCCTGGTGGCATTCTGCATTAGCATCGAATAGCCCCCGCATATGCAACTTTTCAGGGAAGTCAGGAACCAATATACTCAGTCAGTTAGGAAAGCTAAGGCCAGCTTTTTCAAACGAAAATTTGCATCTGTTAGCACTAATTCCCAAAAGTTTTGGGACACAAAAGTCATGGAGAATAAGAGCACCTTCTCCCAGTTGCTCACTGCACTTAGGTTAGGAAACACTGTCACCACCGATAATCAATAATTTCCATAGCATTTTTTCTACGGCTGGCCAAGCTTTCCACCTGGCTACTCCTACCCCGGCCAACAGCTTAGCACCCCATGCAGCAACTTGCCCAAGTCCCTCTCGCTTCTCCTTCACACAAATGCAGACAGCTAGCTGATGTTCTAAAAGAGCTGCAAAATCTGGACCCCACATATCAGCTGGGCTAGACAATCTGGACCCTCTTTCTAAAATTATCAGCCAAAATGTTGAAACCCATTTACATTTACATTTAAGTCATTTAGCAGACGCTCTTATCCGAAGCGACTTACAAATTGGTGCATTCACCTTATGATATCCAGTGGAACAACCACTTTACAATAGTACATCTAACTCTTTTAAGGGGGGGGGGGGGGTTAGAGGGATTACTTTATCCTATCCTAGGTATTCCTAAAGAGTGGGGTTTCAGGTGTCTCCGGAAGGTGGTGATTGACTCCGCTGACCTGGCGTCGTGAGGGAGTTTGTTCCACCTTTCTTTTGATCACATTGTATGAGTTGTCTTTTTCCCACAGCAGGTGATTAGCGGAGAGGAGCAGCAAGGAGGTAGATGTCAGTCACTCGAGAGGTCCCCGGTCCAAATGGTGCACTGAAGGAAAGTTCCAGTTCCTTTTGACTCTAGTTCTGGGGTGTGTTTAGCAATTAGTTTGGGGAGGGAAGAGGTGATAAGGAATTGGCAACAGCTGTCTCAATATCACTTTAGTCCATGCCAATCTTTGGAATCACATCACAACATACAGTACAAGCAAGCAAAATAGTCCATGTGTTTCAATTTGATTTCACACGTGAGAATGTAAGGAATTAAGTGAAAGGCACTCGTTGTAAACAACACACAGCACACGTGATTAAAAGCCACTCATAATAGACATGATGTCAAATAATAAGACATGCTGAAACGTAATATAAAGAGAATGGCAGTCTCTAGTTTAGTAAGTGTTTTGTGTGTATCTCTGTGTGGCTGAGTGCGAGTGTGTGAGTGTGTGGAGGGTGCTGGATGCTCTGCAGGGGTCTGCCATGTCCATCCAGCCGTGTCTGTGCACTGTAACGGAAAACTGTAATTTATACGGTAATTTTCGGTATTATCAACACTAAAATATTCAGAAATGTTTTACTGAAGCATACTGGGCGGGGAAAGATTTGTTCTATTTGTTCTATGTAATTTCATCCCACAGAATTCAGAACCATACCGTGTCTTTGGTGCGCCAAAGAGCGTTTGACCACTAGTGGTTGCATGGTATTGTTGTTTTGGATCATTAACATATTTTGACATGTGCCTTGTAAGAGGCTATATTTGTTTCACCAGTGAGTGAGAATTCTGTACGAGTTTAACTGGTATGTGGTAGTAGTGCCCCATCAATTTATAATGTATAAGGGACAGATTGGAGTGGGAGCAAGTCTCTTTTAGTCTGTTTTGCCCTGCCAGTTTGGAAGGCTTTGTTAAGATCTCTAGAAATACAAGTCATTTAAAACACCAAATATTCATTAATATGCTGTAATGTGTAAACACTATACCTAGCAGCCAACCAGCTTGCAACAATGCCTTGTAATTACAAAGAAATACTGTGAAGTACAATCCCATTCCTTAAATGAATTTAAATAATTCATCCATTCATTCCTTCATTTCAGTTACGGTACCATTTACTTTTTTTTACAGTATAATACAGTCGACTTTACGGTATTGTACTGTGTGTCATTAAACAGTACTTGCTTTGATACTGTATTTAGATTACAGTAGGTGTACTACAATATGAAAAACAGAATTTTACTTGCCACTGAGCTGCCTGTAAATTACTATCAAATTCACAGCAAACACTTTACAGTGTGAGTAGAACACCAGTGTGAGTCTATCTTGACTGCTGCTGTGTAAGCTAATATCTGTTCTCCCTTTCTGGATCTGAAACTGGGGGAAAGGTCCCAGAGTTACTGATGGCTTCACTGAGCCTGTGTGTGTGTTTGTGTTACTAATTCCCCTCCTCACTCACTCCCCTAAATCGCAGCAGTGTGTTCTGGATAGAGTTGCAAAATTCCGGGAACTTTCAATAAATTCCCTGGTTTTCCCGAAATGCCGGTTGGAGGATTCTCAGAATCAGAAGGGAATAAGCAAGAAATTCAGAATCTTTCAAGCAGTACTTCTGGAAAACCAGAGAATTTATTAAAAGTTCCTGGAATGTTGAAACCGTGGTTCTGGATTATCTAAGCAGCAGCGTTGTTGGAGTCAGCCAGCATACACACACACTCAAACACACAGATAATTCAAGCAGGATGTCTGTCTCTGGTATGACATGAATTGGGCCTCTTTGCTCCTTGCCTCTGCAGGACATGGAAGAATTCTCTGGTGTTAAGTCAGATATTGTGAGATTAAGGTGCATATCACAAAATCTTAGGTAGGTCTGGACAGGTCCCAGTTGAGCAACTCCACACAGTACATCAGCAAGAGACGGTTGCTCTCCTGGCATGACTCATTTACACAAACTATGAGGCCTGAACATGTCTGTCTGCTGATAGAGTTTATTAACCTGGTGTTTCATCACTCATGATGGCAGTTAGAAAATCTTGGCTCAGTTATCACAACATCCTCTCTAACTCCTCTCTGAGAGAACAATACTCTCTTCCATGTCACAAGGGTTCACATTAGTTTATAACATGCATGATTTCTTCCCTGTTTGGAAAGGAACTTTAAACTCACAATAGACYCGATAAAGATGTCAATTGAACTCGACCAAAACAATGTAATTACCATGGAAACGCGTGGGGGAAAGTGTCAGAGCTACTAGGAGTAATGGGTGGATGGAGTCAAGCGCAGAGAGCAGGTTTAACGAACGTGGATTTATTTTCCAACACACAGGAAAACGATCATGCCCTAAACACACGGGCGCATGAAAAAGATAAGTCCAAAACACCGGACTAAACTGTTCCGAGAAAATACCACAATCCACTTCACAATCCAACACCAACATAACAGAAAACAAGCCCGCACAACAGCCAGCGGGCTACCTGCCCTTAAATAGCCTACCCACCAAACTAAACTCAAAACAGGTGCACCCAATCAGCCCAAACTAACAGAAACAAAACAGAAAGGAATCGATGGCAGCTAGTAGGCCGGTGACGACGACCGCCGAGCGCCGCCCGAACAGGAAGAGGCACCATCCTCGGCGGGATTCGTGACAGAAAGATCCCGTGTCTCCTCATTGCCCCACAGCAAAATGATCCTACATTTAGGCTATTGTTTATATGTGTATTTCACACTATGTTGAGGTCAAAATCAGAGTATAATGCTTGTAGAAAGTATTATTTACCTCAAATCTGAAATCCACAATAGAAGCTAGCCAGAAGCTATCCAGAAGCTAACCAGAAGCTAACCAGAAGCTAATCAGAAGCTAACCAGGAGCTAGCCAGAAGCTAACCAGAAGCTAGCCAGTTTACTGGCTAACGTTAGTATTCAGCTAACCACGGTTTGTGGTCATCAGCTATCCTTTAGCTCGAAAAGCTATCGCCAGTTTTGTACAACGCGACTCAGACCAGAACATACCGGACCTATTTTCTCTCCATATCCCCGGATTTCTACCGCAAGCTATGGACATTTACACCTGGATCTTGCAGCTAGCTGCTATCCGTGTGACTATTGGCTAACGTCGATCCCGGAGCAAACATCAATTATTCCGGAGCTAGCCAGCTGAAGAGTTCCATCAGCCACTCCTGGCTACAATCACCTTATCTGACCCGTTTACTGCCGAATGCGGAGCACCCACCGGCCTTCATGACGGACCACCGACTTTATCTCCCGGTGGAAGTTATCAACTGAGCCTCTCCCGTCGCCAAGTTACCTAGAACGCCCATCTGCGGCCCGTATTCGTTAGCTGTTCTTATCGGCGTGCTATCTGAATAGGTCTATCGGACAATTTTTTCTTGGTCACGATAAACTATATCTATTTGGTAATTGGATTGATCCCTCACCACACGACCCCATTAATCTACGACGGAAAAGCACGAGGGCAAAAACAGACCTCCATCCTTTGCTACTTGCTACCGATGCCCGGCGAGCTGTCTGTAATCGCCGTTACCCCAACCACCTCACTATTTCCACTGCCTTATGATCACTCGACTAAGCATGCCTCTCCTTAATGTCAATATGCCTTGTCCATTGCTGTTCTGTTAGTGTTTTAATTTTTGGGCTTATTCACTGTAGAGCTCTAGCAATGCATATATACTTATCCAACCTTTCATGTTCCACCACCCACACAGTTCGATGACACACTGGTTTCAATGTTTCTAGAGACAATATCGCCTACCATCCAC
>NC_036863.1:26706484-26710669 GCF_002910315.2 Salvelinus sp. IW2-2015 | reverse complement strand
CAACCAATTCCCTCTATCGCTGCTGGGCCATCCTCTTCGATTCTACGCACCTATATCTTTAAACTAAGCTTTATTATATCATATCTATATGAACTAATCAAATAGAATCAGCATGCGAGGTATATATTAAATAAGGTCTCTCCAAGTCTCCCAACAAATGTGTAAATGTTTTATTCATGTTTGCTTTTCAGCCATCTTGAACCTGAACGAGAAGCAGCGCACCTGAGCGCAATACCCAAACATATGTTTTTGATCTGTATTCATCCAGCAAAATCTGCTATCTCTATTGTAGTTTTCTCTTCTATATATATAAACATTTCTTGGTGACAATAATTCTTGTTACAATAATTTTATAAAGCGACGAATTGTTGAATGTTGCTTTTTTTGTTTTATATATCATATCTTACACCCTATGCCATGTAATTGTACATCAAAAATATATCTTTCCCAGCTATTTTGCAATCTGTATGGCAACTTTCTACTTATCCTAGTTTTATTCCTCCCATTTTTGTTCCTTAATATTGGCAGATAAGAGCAGTTTTCTACTCTCCACTGCCACTGGCTCCAAAAAATATTCTTGTAGGTAGTGCGTAATCAATGGGTCGTAATCTGGATTGAGCAGACCTTCCCTATCACATTTCCGATAACTCCATGTCAAAGGGGGGGGGGGGGGGGGGGGGGGGGGTGGGGGGTTGGGGGGGGTGTTGGGGGGGGGGGGGTGGGGGGGGGGGGTGGGGTGGGGGGTGGTGGGGGGGGGGGGTGGGGGGGGGGGGGGGGGGGGGGGGGGGGGGGGGGGGAGGGGGACATAACTCTAACCGTTCCAATGTACAATAATAATTAAAAACAAAAGACCTTTTCTTTTCCATAAATAAGGTCTTTTGATCAACCAGTAAATTTGAGTCAACCATCATATTTGTAGTAATTATTTTCTCTTCCGGGATTGAAAATTGAAACTGTAACCAGCTCGTATGCCTGTTAGAAAAAGAAGATACTTTGAACAAGTCATTTTTAATTGAGAACGGCTATTTTAATTCAAGGGATAAGAGCGTTGCTTAAATTTTATTACCTTATTTAACTAGGCAAATCAGTTAAAGAAACCTATTCTTATTACAAACGAGGGCCTACAAGGGAACAGTGGGTTAACTGCTTGTCAGGCCAGAACAACGATTTTTTACTGTTTTGTCAGCTCAGGGATTTGATCCAACAACCTTTTCAGTTACCTGGCCCAATCACTAACTACGAGGCTACCTGCCGTCCCCCAATATCTACTTGAGAACGATTTTCGTTTAACTTAAAAACTTTGTAAACGAGCTTTTAGTGAGAGATTAATGATATAATATTTAATAATCTCAGCCCACCCAGTTCATAATTCAATATATAGATAGCAAGCTTATCTTTCTGTTAGCACATAGATAGAGCAAAATATTTCTCCTCATAGGATTCTTTGAAAAACAAAGTCATCCAGAGTAAGCAGCGCCATAATGAGTGAAACTGAGATATGACTAACCGAGTCAGTGTAATTTTACCTAAAAAGACAGGTATTACCTCATACATGGTTGCAGAGCTTGTCTATTTTTACAAAAAAAAAAAATTTTTTCTATTGAAATCATTTTATAAACAATGGTATAATATTTGTGATATGAATACCATGTACATGGGGCAAAAGAAGTATTATGTCAGCACCAATTTGCAAGTTCTCCCACTTAAAAAGATGGAGAGAGCTTAATTTTTTCATCACTCCACCTCCCACTATGAACGCCTATACGAAGTCGCGATGCGCCAACACTGCGAGCCTCATAAACATCTGCCCTCGGCGACACCGATAGGACCACCGGCCCCCTCAGCAGATCGTAATGGTGGCCTTGCACTTGGCCAAAACCCCGGATAAACCTCCGGTAGTAATTGGGCAAACCCTAAAAACCGCTGCACCTCCTTTACGTGGTTGGAGTCGGCCAATTACGCACGCGTTAACGCGTCACACTCCATCATCACCCCCGAGGTGGAAATGCGATAACCCAGGAAGGAAACGGCTGGTTTGGAGAACACACATTTCTCAGCCTTGACGTACAGGTCATGCTCCAGCAGTCGCCCAAGCACCCTGCGCACCAGGGAGACATGCGCGGCGCGTGTGGCAGAATAGATCAAGATGTCATCAATATATACTACCACACCCTGCCCCTGCAAGTCCCTGAYAATCTCATCTACAAAGGATTGGAAGACGGCTGMAGCATTCTTRAACCCATACGGCATGARGAGGTACTCATAGTGGCCTGATGTGGTACTAAACGCTGTTTTCCACTCGTCTCCTCCCCGAATACGCACCAGATTATACGCGCTCCTGAGGTCCAGTTTTGTGAAAAAYCGCGCTCCGTGGAATGAWTCCATCGCCGTAGCGATGAGAGGTAGTGGATAACTAAATCCCACTGTGATTGAATTTAGACCTCGATAATCAATACACGGACGCAGTCCTCCCTCCTTTTTTCTCACAAAAAAGAAACTCGAGGAGGCGGGWGACATGGAGGGCCGAATGAACCCTTGTCCCAGAGCTTCCGTGACATATGTCTCCATAGCCAACGTCTCCTCCTGTGACAATGGGTACACGTGACTCCTGGGAAGTGCAGCGTTCTCCTGGAGGTTTATCACGCAATCCCACCSTCGATGAGGTGGTAATTTAGTCGCTTCTTTCTTACTAAAAGCGATASCCAAATCGGCATATTCTGGGGGAATGCGCACAGTGGAAACCTGGTCTGGACTCTCCACCGATGTGGCACCGATGGAAACTCCCACACACCTACCTGAACACTCATCTGACCACCCCTGAAGAGCTCCCTGTCGCCAGGAAATGAGGGGATTGTGAATGGCTAGCCAGGGAACCCCCAACACCACTGGAAACCCAGGTGAATCAATAAGGTAAAAACTGATCTGCTCCCTATGATCCCCCTGGGTTACCATGTCCAGCGGAATCGTGGCCTCCCTGACCAGCCCTGACCCTAACGGTCGGCTATCTAGGGAGTGCACGGGAAAAGGTGGGTCTATCTGCACCAGCGGAATACCCAATTTACGGGCGAGTCCGCGATCCATAAAACTCCCAGCTGCGCCTGAATCGACTAGCGCCTTATGCTGAAGAGAGGGGAAAAACGCAGGGAAAAAAATAACCAAAAACATGTGACCAACAGGGAGCTCTGGGTGAGTCTTGTGCCTACTCACCTGGGGTGGCCGAGGAGTATTCCGCCTGCCATCRCGACTCCCAGATGGACTCCTCCAGCACCGGTCCGAAGTGTGTCCTCTCCGGCCACAGTAGGTGCAGGAGGAGCCACCTCCTCCGGTCCCCCTAGATGCAGCTCCTCCCAACTCCATCGGAGTTGGAGCGGGAGGGCTGGGAGGTGGAATGGACAGGACCCCCTCTGAACGCCCGCGGGCAGCTAGCAAGTTATCTAGTCGGATCGACATGTCTATCAGTTCATCGAGGGAGAGTGTGGTGTCCCGACAAGCTAGCTCCCGACGGACGTCCTCCCGGAGGCTGCAACGGTAATGGTCTATTAAGGCCCTGTCATTCCACCCCGCACCAGCAGCCAAGGTCCGGAACTCTAAAGCGAACTCCTGGGCGCTCCTCGTCTCCTGTCTGAGGTGGAACAGACMCTCACCCGCCGCTCGGCCCTCTGGTGGGTGGTCGAACACAGCCCGAAACCGGCGGGTGAACTCCGCGTAATGGTCCCGAGCCGAGTCTGGGCTGTTCCATACTGCGTTGGCCCAGTCCAGGGCCCTCCCTGACAAACAGGAGACAAGGAGGCTTACACTCTCTTCACCCGAGGGAGTCGGACGCACGGTAGCCAGGTAAAGCTCAAGCTGGAGCAGAAATCCCTGGCAACCAGCCGCTGCTCCATCGTACACCCTCGGGGGGGTGAGACGCAATGTGCTGGTCCCAGCCGATGACCCTGGAGGAGTGGGTTGTGTCGTCTGCAGGGGAGCTGAAAGAGGCGTCGGGAGACCACTCCTCTCCCATCGCTCCATCCTCTCCATCATCTGGTCCATCGCTGACCCGATACGATGAAGTACAGCTGTATGATGATGGACACGCTCCTCCATAGTTGGGAGAGGGGTGGTCGCTGCTCCTGCTGACTCCATATGTTGGTGCGGGCTTCTGTCAGAGCTACTAGGAGTAATGGGTGGATGGAGTCAAGCGCA
>NC_036863.1:26621118-26704488 GCF_002910315.2 Salvelinus sp. IW2-2015 | reverse complement strand
GAAGCCATGTTTCAAGAACGTGATTTATTTTCCAATACACAGGAAAACGTCATGCCCTAAAACACACGGCGCATGAAAAGAGATCCAAAAACACCGGACTAAACTGTTCCGAGAAAATAACAAAATCCACATACAAATCCAACACCACATAACAGATACAAGCCCGCAAACAGCAGCGGGCTACTGCCCTTAAATAGCCTACCACCAAACTAAACTCAAAACAGGTGCACCCAATCAGCCAAACTAACAAAACAACAAAAAAAAAGAATCGATGGCAGCTAGTAGGCCGTGACGACGACCCCGAGCGCCGCCGAACAGGAAGAGGCACCATCCTCGGCGGGATTCTTGACAAGAGTACACTTTCAACTACTGACAGACAAAAAATGAGGAAAAAATCCAGAAAATACATTGTAGATTTTTAATGAATTATTTGCAAATATGGTGGAAATAAAGTATTGGTCAAACAAACAAGTAAAGATTTCTGGCTCTCACAACTGTAACTTCTTCGTTTAAGAGTCTCTGTTCCTCCACTCGTTACCTGTATTAATGGCACCTGTTTGAATTGTTATCAGTATAAAGACACCTGTCCAAACCTCAAACAGTCACCACTCCAAACTCCACTATCTGCCAAGACCAAAAAGCTGTCAAAGGACACCAGAAACAAAATGTAGACCTGCACCAGGCTGGGAAGACTGATATCGCAATAGTAAGCACTTGTTGAAAAAATACCAACTGTACAAAAGGTAGCAATTATAGGAAATGGAAACATTACAAACCATGATAATCTCCCTCGATCTGGGCTCCACGGAGAATCTCACCCCCGTTGCGGGTCAAAAATGATCACAAGAACGGTGAGCCAAATAAGGATTTCCAGAACCACCACAGGGACCTACAGTAATGACCTGCAGAGAAGCGACCAAAGTAACAAAGCCTACCTCAGTAACACCACCTACGCCGCAGGACTCAATCCTGCATGCCAGACGTGGTCCCCCTCTTAAGCCAGTACAGTCCAGGCGCGTCTGAAGTTGCATTAGAGGAGCATTTATGATACCAGAAGAAGAAGATTTCATATGTCAGATGAAACCAAATATAACTTTTTGCGTTAACTCCAACTCTCGTGTTTTTGAGGACAAGAATGCTAAGTGCATCCAAAGAAACGACCAACCTACTGTGAAGCATGGGTGGAACATTCATGCTTTGAGCTGTTTTTCTGCAAAGGGACCAGGACGACTGATCCGTGTAAAGGAAGAATGATGGGCCAGTATCGTGAGATTTTAGTGAAAACCCTTCCATTCAGCAAGGCATGAAATGAACGTGGCTGGTCTTTCAGCATGACAATATTCCCAAACACCACCGCACCCGGCAACGAAAGGCTTCTAAAAGCATTAACAGGTCCTGAGTGGCCTAGCCAGTCTCCAGATCTCAACCCCATAGAAAATCTTTGGAGGAGTTGAAGTCCGGTGCCCAGCAACAACCCATAAACATCACTGCTATAGAGCGAGATCTCATGGAGGAAGGGCCTAACAATTACCAGCAACAGTGTCGTGATGAAACCTTTGAAGACTTACAGAAAACGTTTGACCTTCTGATCATCCAAACAAAGGTATATAACAAAGTATTGAGATTAAACTTTGTTATTGACCAAATACTATATGTTCCACCATCATTTTCAAAATAAATTCATTACAAATCCTACAATGAGATTTTCTGGAATTTTTTCTCATTTGTCCGGCTGCATAGTTGAAGTTGTACCTATGATGAAAATTACAGCCTCTCTCATCTTTTAAGTGAAGAAATTCACATATTGGTGGCGACTACGAAACTTTTTGCCCACTGATATCTACATCACCATTCTAGGGCAATGTTATAGCCTCAAGCTGGCATCAATGTAAAGTTGTGTCTTTTTAAAGATCCAATTACATAATATGGACACTTATTCATAATGGTTTAGTTTAGACAGGCCGAAAATATCTATGATCACAAAGGACATTGCAGGGATCTAGCTTTGACTTAAATATAAAACTGAACATCGCATACACTGGCACCTTTTTTTATAGCCTGGATTTTCTATCGCCTAAATTCTTATTTAATCTGAATGTAATAGCTTGGCCATAACGAATAGATTATAGAACAACGGACACTCTCGTTAATTCTCTTGGACAGTTCAAAACTCTCTGAAAGTCCATTATTTACGTTTACACCTGGGTTCTATACATTACCTTGGATAAGCAGACTCAGCCAAATGTTTAAAAAAAAATATTCCAAGCTTACATATAAATTCCAGTCGTACTTTATCAAATGCCTTTTCTAATATGTAATGTTGTGTTTTGTACAGGGTTCACCCCTAAGGAGAACTCCCCACCCCCTCAAACCAAAAGCCATCTCAGCTAGGCCACATGTAAGAGTCATAAAAAAGAAAATTAATCTTACAAAACTATTATCTGAATGGAATATGCTCCAAAGTGTTGGTAATGTTCACCACATATTTCTGTTGACATGCTGACGTCATGAATTCACTTCATCATGAACGTTTAACATTCAAAGGTAAGATAGCTATTTGGTTCTTCTGGTCTGAGATTGATGTTGAGTTGAAAAGCCAGATGTCTTTTAAACGTTATCATTATTCCTATTACGTCTATGACTTGGTGATTAAAAAGTTCTTGAATCGGAGAGTGCATAAGTTTCCATTAACAAACATTACCTATGTCTCCACACCATCAAGTGTATGGAGAGAAGAACGTGGGAGGAACAGAATATAGGGGAGGCGGGGCGGGGGTATTCTGATGTCAAGATAGTGTTGATGATTGGGAACCATCCCTAGTTTTCTTCATGAACTCAGACAGGAGAGTTGTGAGTAGTCTTCATCCTGTCCATTTCGTCTCTACTATAGAACTTTTTCCACCAAACGTCTTGCTTGCATGCTTTAATGTGTGTGTGTGTGGTGGGTGTTACTACATGTGTGGTGATCGTAAGAAATGTTAAAGATGTCAATTGTGTGATGATATGAGTCCTGCAACAGATTTCCGCTACAACCCATGTATTTCTAACCATCACTTAATTATGTCATCACACGAGACCTCACCATGACATATATCCACTGATAAGAAGATAGAATATTCAAATTTCTTCCAAAATGATGCAGAAAATTAAATCCATGCATTACTTCTAGGTTAACTACTGCATGCTCTTACTTTCCGGCTACCCGATAACACTAAATAAACTTCAGTTAGTGCTAAATACGGCTGCTAGAATCCTACCTAGAACCAAGAAATTTGATCATATTACTCCAGGGCTTAGCTTCCCTAACACTGCTTCTGTTAAAGCAAGGGTATTTCAATATTTTACTGTTAACCTATAAGCGTACATGGGCTGCCCTACCTATTTTCCGATTGTCCTGCCGGTTACAACCTACACGTACGCTACGGTCACAAGACGCAGGCCTCCTAATTGTCCCTAAATTTCTAAGCAAAAACAAGCTGGAGCAGGGCTTTCTCTATAGATCTCAATTTTATGGAAATAGTCTGCCTACCCAGTAAGAGACGCAGACTCGGTCCAACCTTAGTCTTTACTTGAAGACTTATCTCGTTCAGTAGGTCAATAGAATTGAGTGTAGTCTGCCCAGGAGTGTGAAGGTGAATCGAAACGGCCGGAGCAACGACGCCCTTGCTGTCTCTGCCTGGCCGGTTCCCCTCTCTCCACTGGATTCTCTGCTCTAACCCTATTACAGGCTGATCACTGCGTAACTGGTTGCTCTTTCATGCCGTCCCTAGAGGGGGTTGCATCACTTGATGGTTGAGTTTACTGACGTATTCTCCTGTCTGGGTTGCGCCCCCCCTGGTTTGTCTGTGGTGAGATCTTGTGGCTGATTACTCGCCTTGTCTCAGGGTATGGTAAGTTGGTGGTTAAACTATCCCTCTAGTTGGTGTGGGCGTGCTTTGCAAAGTGGTGGGTTATATCCATTCCTGTTGTATGTCCGGGGGATCATCATGGGGCCACATGTGTCTCCTGACCCCTTGCGGTCCTCAGCCTCCCAGTATTTATGCATGCAGTAGTTTATGTGTCGGGGGCTAGGTCAGTTGGTTAATATCTTGGAGTACTTCTCCTTCTTATCCCGGTGTCCGTGTGAATTTAAGTATGCTCTCTCGAATTCTCTCCTTCTTCTCTTTCTTTCTCTCTCCGGAGGACCTACCCTAGACCATGCTTCAGGACTACCGGCATTGATGACTCCTGCTGTCCCCAGTCCCACCATTGCCTGCTGCGTTCCATTTCAATGGTCTGCCTGCGGCTATGGAACCCTACCTGTACCACCGGACGTGCACCTGTCCCAGACCTGCTGTTTTCAACTCTCTAGAACCCAGGACGGTAGAATACTCTTAATGATCGGCTGAAAAGCCAACTGACATTTACTCCTTTATTATTATTGAACCAGCTGGTCATATGAACATTTGAACATCTTCCATGTTCTTATAATCTCCCCCCGACACAGCCAGAAAAGACTGGCCACCCCTCATAGCCTGGTTCCCTCTAGGTTTCTTCCTTAGGTTTGGCCTTCTAGGAGTTTTCCTAGCCGCGTGCTTCTACAACCTGTGCATTGCTTGCGTTTGGCGTTTGAGGCTGGGTTCTGACAGCACTTCGAGGAGTATTATGATGTACGAAGGCTATATAAAATAAAACTTGATTTGATTTATAGAACCTATGGATCGTGGATGGATAATACCCACAGTCCCATGTGGGAATTCCCAACCAATAGGAGGATTAACTGTTCACTTCTTAGACCAATCCATTTTAGATATCTCATTATTCTTAAATACTTGGAATTCAAAATGTTACCTGAAACCCTTCCCCCTTCCCCCCAATCCACCTGTTTTCCCCCTTCCATGATGCAGCAACAAGACAGAGATACTCCCAGATGACACCCTATTTCCATATACAGTGCACTAGTTTAGACCAGAGCGCTATGCTCCTTGTCAGAAGTAGTGACTAGTATAGGGAATAGGGGCTGCCATTAGCAGATGTTTCAGACTTTACTGGTGACCTCTCATCCTTTATTGCGTATAGAATGATTGATGCTAAATGTTAGCAACTCCAGTGTTGTTCAACCTGAGCTACATAAGCCTTATGCCTCTGGCAGTCTCTATGGGGGTGCCACAGGGTTCAGTTCTTGGGCCGACTCTCTTCTCTGTATACATCAATGATGTTGTTCTTGCTGCTGGTGAGTCTCTGATCCACCTCTACGCAGACGACACCATTCTGTATACTTCTGGCCCTTCTTTGGACACTGTATTAACAACCCTCCAGACGAGCTTCAATGCCATACAACTCTCCTTCCGTGGCCTCCAATTGCTCTTAAATACAAGTAAAACTAAATGCATGTTCTTCAACCGATCGCTGCCTGCACCTGCCCGCCCGTCCAACATCTCTACTCTGGACGGTTCTGACTTAGAATATGTGGACAACTACAAATACCTAGGTGACTGGTTTGACTGTAAACTCTCCTTCCAGACTCACATCAAACATCTCAAATCCAAAGTTAAAGCTACAATTGGCTTCCTATTTCGCAACAAAGCATCCTTCAATCATGCTGCCAAACATACCCTTGTAGAACTGACCATCCTACCGATCCTCGACTTCGGCGATGTCATTTACAAAATAGCCTCCAATACCCTACTCAATAAATTGGATGCAGTCTATCACAGTGCCATCCGTTTTGTCACCAAAGCCCCATATACTACCCACCACTGCGACCTGTACGCTCTCGTTGGCTGGCCCTCGCTTCATACTCGTCGCCAAACCCACTGGCTCCAGGTCATCTACAAGACCCTGCTAGGTAAAGTCCCCCCTTATCTCAGCTCGCTGGTCACCATAGCAGCTGTAGCACGCACTCCAGCAGGTATATCTCTCTGGTCATCCCCAAAACAAATTATTCCTTTGGCCGCCTCTCCTTCCAGTTCTCTGCTGCCAATGACTGGAACGAACAAAAAAAATCTCTGAAACTGGAAACACTGATCTCCCTCACTAGCTTTAAGCACCAGCTGTCAGAGCAGCTCACAGATTACTGCACCTGTACATAGCCCATCTATAATTTAGCCCAAACAACTACCTCTCCCCTACTGTATTTATTTATTTATTTTGCTACTTTGCACCCCATTATTTCTATCTCTACTTTGCACATTCTTCCACTGCAAATCTACCTGTCACGTTCGTCGTATGAATCGGACCAAGGCGCAGCGTGGTATGCGTACATTCTTTATTATAATAAGAATGAACACTGAACAAACTAAACAAAATAACAAAATGACACTATAGCTATACAAAACGAGTGCTGACAGGAAACTATACACCAAAGGGAAAATGGCTACCTAAATATGATCCCCAATCAGAGACAACGATAAACAGCTGCCTCTGATTGGGAACCATATCAGGCCACCATAGACATACAAATCACCTAGACCTACAAAAACRCTAGACATACAAAAACCCCTAGACAATACAAAAACTAACGTACCCACCCTAGTCACACCCTGACCTAACCAAAAAATTAAGAAAACAGAGATATCTCAGGTCAGGGCGTGACACTACCAATCCTGTGTTTTACTTGCTATATNAAAGGGAAAATGGCTACCTAAATATGATCCCCAATCAGAGACAACGATAAACAGCTGCCTCTGATTGGGAACCATATCAGGCCACCATAGACATACAAATCACCTAGACCTACAAAAACRCTAGACATACAAAAACCCCTAGACAATACAAAAACTAACGTACCCACCCTAGTCACACCCTGACCTAACCAAAAAATTAAGAAAACAGAGATATCTCAGGTCAGGGCGTGACACTACCAATCCTGTGTTTTACTTGCTATATTGTATTTACTTCGCCACCACGGCCTTTTTTTTTGCCTTTACCTCCCTTATCTCACCTCATTTGCTCACATTGTA
This sequence comes from Salvelinus sp. IW2-2015, assembly GCF_002910315.2. NCBI lineage: Eukaryota > Metazoa > Chordata > Actinopteri > Salmoniformes > Salmonidae > Salvelinus > Salvelinus sp. IW2-2015. Next base: position 26,697,547 of record NC_036863.1, on the reverse strand, counting down.
TATAGACTTATTTTTGTACTGTATTATTGATTGTATGTTTGTTTTATTCCATGTGTAACTCTGTGTTGTTGTATGTGTTGAACTGCTTTGCTTTATCTTGGCCAGGTCGCAATTGTAAATGAGAACTTGTTCTCAACTTGCCTACCTGGTTAAATAAAGGTGAAATAAATAAATAAAAGTATGGATGTCAACCCCAACACATGTTCATATCTTCATTGGTACCAATCAAATGCATTACAGTTAAAAACGACTTTGACTACCATCAKCGATTTCTGTATGCTAACCAGCTTATACAAATAGCAGTTAGCATTTATCAGTCACTTCTTCTAAACCTGAAAAGGTTTGCAACGAAAACAGCCAAATATATCAAAATCGGACTTAAGTAACAACATTGTGGGTCTGTTACAATACATCAATCATGACAGATTTGACGAATATCCACTTTGTTAGATCAGATTTGTTGAATGTGCACCAATCTGGTCAATGGAACATCTGCATTACCACATCTATGCTTGCCTACCATAACTCATTATATGACAAGAGCAATGGAGAAACAGATGCATTGTGCATAAATGTCCATCAAATAAAAATCCCACTGACAAGAATTGCAAGAATACTGTAAACTGTACGTAAAAATATTTACATTATGTTTCACATGATAAGATTCAAAGCATTATATCTTATTGGAGTTGTATAAATGTAAGGCACTTGCTTACTGAATCTATAATGATCCTTTTCTTTGAAAGCATAAATTCACAATTTTATATTGTTTACAAAGGCCAAGAAAGCATTTTAAAAAACAAAGAAAAATATATGGTATATACATGTTTTCTAAAAACAACCAACACCTGAAGAGTATTAGCTTAGTGGGAGTTTGGTTTTCTAATGCTGTCTTTGGCCTGATTGCTTTGGTCTGGTGGCTCGAGTCGACAAGGTGAAAATTCTGTCAATGTGCCCTTGAGAAAGGCACCCAAATTTGCTCCAGGGACGCCGTACTACGATGGCTGAGCCTGTAAAACAACAACATTTCACTGCACCTAATCGGTGGATGTGACAATAAAATTCTAATATAAAAAAACGTCTAGAGATCTAGGATCAGTTTATAGCAGCTTACCCTCCCCATGTCCTAACCTTAAGCATAAGAGAGATGGACAAAGATCTGACCCTGTATCAGTGGAAAGGGGACCCCTCAGACTGGTTCCAGAGAATGACACGCTATGTTACCATGGCTCAGATACAGCACTGGCAGTTTGGGAGCAGTAATAGTGTAGAGATATTTAAACACTCCTCATTGGCCAACGGGAGGAGAGAGAGAAACAGGTCCTCCCATGGACAAAATAGAGGACACAAAGTAAGAGATGGACTCTCACTGAGAAAGATGCCCACGGAGCGCTTCTCATCTCTGTAGTCTTCTTCATGATTCTCTAGAGAATTAGATTGATACATTTTTCTTCTCTGTCTACCCAGCTTGCAATTCAGTTCAATTATCTTTCTCTCTCAGTCCTCTCTCATGCTGGCATCCTCTGCAGTTCTTTGGAGGCGGTGTTGTTGTCTGGACTCTTTACTCCGTTCACCACAGTGTATCTCTGTCCCGCCTGCTGGCCTTGTTGTCCTGCCCTATGTCTCAGGATGAGGAGAGAGAGCAGGAAGCAGATGAACGCTCCGCAAACAAACAACACCTGCAGTCCCAGGAACCTGGCCATAAAAGAGATGGAAACTGTAAATATCATACATCCAAGATATTCTGAATACTCTATAACAAACCTGCGTCAAAATACATACTGTATGGCAAATACTTTAAAAAAAATGAAGCTGTGGCTGATTTAGGTTGCCTGGTAAATTGGTCCCAAAAGTGCAATGGAATGGTCCCAAAAGTGCAAACTCTAAGTATGGCTGATATGGCTGACATGGAGGCATGAGTCATTGTGCAGGTGGAGGGTATATCTGCTGGTGCTTGCCTCTGTCTGAAGAGGTCCATGTTGTAGTAGTGACATGATGTGTTCCTTCCACACTTCTTCCCCCAGAGGATACAGGTGGTGTCTATGGCAATGCCGTACAGGACTGGGGCAGGCAGGAATGCTGGAGACACACACATACACCAATTACAAATACACATCCATGTGAACACGCACACACAGACATGCATGCACACACGCACGTGCACACACATACACAATTGGCTGAGAGGCTGTGAGATGATTCTTCTGAGTGGCAGTGTTGATATTTGTCATTATCCCTGTAGAGATGGGTTTTCTGAGTTTACATGGTCCTGCTTCACGTCACCTAACAGGACAGCCAGAGAGGAATTTCGGGGATGGATTTTTGAAAAGGCATTTTTTCCAAGACGTTTTCTGTTCAAACCGTGGATGTCGAGCAGAAAGGTTGATCACTGTGAAAGTGAATCACTGTGCATTGGTCGTTTATCTACATTTCTTGGAATCCCAGCCAAAGATGTGATAGTGTGGCTGTCTGTGAAATGTTGATATAACTCACCCAGCATTCTGAAGAGCATGTACTGAACTCCCACAGCAAAAGACTTATCCTCTGTTTTCACTGTCCTGCAGGGGAGATAGAGGGAGAGAGCGAGACAGAAGGAAAAAGTGAAGAAGAGGGTAAAGGGGATGAAGAGGAAAAGGATGGGAGCGGGTCAACATCAGTCACAGTAACCGTGCCAGTTCTGGCGTGAAGAAGTTACTGACCAGCTGGATGGAGTTTGCGTTTAGTTCAGAGTGAAACAGAACAGCTGAACGGATGCAGTAAATTATGTCAGACGTATCACACCCCCACACACACACACACACACACACACACACACACACACACACACACACACACACACACACACACACACACACACACACACACACACACACACACCACACACACTCAACACCACACACACACACACAACACACACACACACCACACACACACACACACACACACACACACACACACACACACACACACACACACACACAGCGTTGCTTAAATATCAATATGCAAAAACTACCCCCATCCACTTTATCTTGAAATCTTTGTTGTGCATGTGCAGTTGCTGTCTGATAAATGAGAGTGACAGTGTGTGAAGAGTTGGTTAACATCTATAGTCATGTTTAGCGGACTGTCTAAGTGTTACCCAGTGAGGAAGCGGAAAGCTCTGTTCTTTATACCCTTATTATGTTTGCTATCACCCCACAGGCCCAATCATGCTGATCATAGACCAACCAACAGACACACACAGTGCGGACGTTGTATGTTTGTGGTTGTGTGTTGTGTGTGGTGTGTGTGTGTTTTGTGTGTGTGTGGTGTTTTGTGTGTGTGTTTTGTGTGTGTGTGTGTGTGTGTGTGTTTGTGTGTTGTGTGTGTGTGTGTGTGTGTGTGTGTTGTGTGTGTGTGTGTCTGTGTGTGTGTGTGTGTGTGTGTCTGTTGTCTGTGTGTGTGTGGTTTGGGTAGGCTCAAACATGCTGAAACGAAGAGGAATGCGTTTGAACCACCTGAGCCATCATGACGGATGATAATGTATGATACAGTGGCAACTACTGCCTCAGGCTAAGCAATAGAAACTAGTGTCTGGTCCCTGCAAAAATAACTAAGGGAGTGCGTGAGAGAACTCAGATACCTCAGGCTTTACCATGGGGACACGACTGCACATGACTCTCTCTCTTTCTCTGTACGTAGGTGATTAGTGTGTGTGTTCATAGTGTTTTGTGTGTGTGTGTGTGTGTGTGTGTGTGTGTTGTGTGTGTGTGTGTTGTGTGTGTGTGTGTTGTGTGTGTGTGTGTGTGTGTGCTGTACCTCAGTATCATCATGTATGATGGCGTCTGTGAGAAGGATGCGATGAAGCAGGTGAGGGCAGAGAGAACCATAAAGGGCAAGAGGAGGTGTTCACAGTTGCTACCGCATGTCCCCGGCAACGCATGGGACCCGTTGATGCAGCCACAGTTTGTGTAGTTCTGTCAGAGAAAGAGTCACATGACATTAACCACCAGCCAATCACCATTGCATCTGGCAGTAACTGTTAACATAGTAGGTGTGAATGAGAATCACTCATCTCACAAAATAAAAGTACATTATCAAGAAACTGGCTTGATAGTCTCTCTAGCTTCAAGGCAAGGGAATATTCTTCTCCCGAGCTTTGTATGGTGGTGGAGTGTGTGTGAGTATTCTAAATAATACTGAGTCTGGCTGGTAACCCTGTTTTCCATTGAGTAGACATCTGGCAGTAAAGCAGAAGTGAGGCCCCTTTAGAGCTGTGTATGTCTGACATGTCTACTTCCTGGAAATTCATAATCTTGGGTTTCTTCATGTTTCTGCATGTTATGTGATTTAGTTTTCTCTCTGTGTTCTTTTTAACCTCAATATGATTGGCCTGGGAAAGTTAGGATTCAGCCTATTCATGAACAGGCAGGTGTAGTGGTTTACCAGGACTTTGATGGTGTTGTTGTCCTGTACTTTGGTCATGCAGCCTGCATGACAGGGTGATATGAACTCCACCCCGTCTGAGCCACACACCGGGTTAAAAGTCTCGGTCGGACAGGAGCACCCAGCTTTACACCCCAAGGAGCCTTTCTGTCTGAGAACAGAGGAAGAAGAAKGAGGAATGGTACCTGGTGGAGTTCACAATGGCAACTTAAGGCTTCAGTGCTGTTTTAAGGAGAGGTGATGGTAACCTACGTGGTGGGGTAGACGCCAGTGACACTCTGTGTGGAGCAGCCGAGGAGGAGGAGAGGCAGAGCGGTGAGCATACACATCAAGATGGCTGCCGTGCACATGAGGGCGGAGCCTCTAGTAGACATACTCAGCCTCCTCATCAAAGCCCCACCTAGCACGATGCCCAGCACCGCTAGAGGGATACTCACCCCACCTACAGGCACACAGAGGTTTCYCCTAAAATGACATACCCAAATCTAACTGCCTGTAGCTCAGGCCCTGAAGCAAGGATATGCATATTCTTGGTACCATTTGAAAGTTTGTAGTTTGTGGAAATGTGAAAGGAATGTAGGATAATATAACACAACAGATCTGGTAAAAGATAATACAAAGAAAAAACCAACCATTCTTTTGTATTTTTTTTTAACCATCATCTTTGAAATGCAAGAGAAAGGCCATAATGTATTATTCCAGCTCAGGTACAATTTAGATTTTGGCCACTAGATGGCATCAGTGTACGAGGATCGTTTAAGATTGATCCAATGAACCATTGCATTTCTGTAACAAAATGTTGTATCAAGACTGCCCAAATGTGCCTAATTTGTTTATTAATAAAGCATAACAGTCACTCCGATATAAGTTGTGAAAACGTTCTAAGGTTGTGTTTTTTGCAGTCGCCCTGCACATCTCAGAAGTTAGATCTCAGAAGACAACATGGTTCTGGAGACATGAGCTCTGTGCTGCCTGCCTTTGAAAAAGAACCTGGAACGCAACCAGTGTTTCCCCTTACATAGGCAGGGTGGTTCCCCTCAGCCTAGCTCTGTTAACCCCCTCCTAATAATAGTTGGCCTTATTTTGTAGTCTTGTAAAATGTTGATATTGGCAGCTTCAGGTGCAAACGCTGGAGATTCTGCACCCTGCCAAAGAACTAAAACACTGGGGTAAAGGGAAAGTAAATCCCATCCAGATTTGACCCTGCTATAAACAGTAGTGGGCGGCAGGGGTTTGATTGCCTGTGCTCTGAGTCTTTGTCTTCTGGAATGATTACCTCCAGTTGCTCAATAGCAGTGTTTCTGTGGTAGAATTCCATGCTCTCTGTGCTATTCATAGACCCCTGGAGAGTTGGAGCATACTCTATTATTAATCTCAGCTAGTATTAAGTGTGTATATAATGTGATATTACCCATATTTCTTATTCCCATCAGACCCGAGTTAAATACACATGCCAAATACTTGAGTTTTGCAGATTTGATTTTAAAGTAATAACTCTCCATTGAGTGGAATTTTAATTTTGTATATTGGTTCTATTTTTTCTTTATTAGACAAACCCTAACCTTAATCTAAATCAAGATGTTTCACAGAGATAACGAATAATGTCTCTCACCGATCATCATGTTGGAGAAGGAGGCAGTCTGGGTGAACTGGCGCTCTATGAACTTGGCCATAAAGGTGGCGAGGCCGGCTACCATCGCTGCCAGGTGGACCTGTGCCAGCACCACCAAAAGGTAGATGGGGTTCCGCAGGGTCCGCAGGGCAATACGAGGGAAACCTGGGAGAAAGAGGGGGAGGGAGGGGAGGGAGGGAGAGAGGGGCTAATGGCTAATGACCTCACTGCTTAAGACAATATTTACCACGGGGGTTGCAACAATAGAGGAAGAGAGAGGACACAATGTGACCACTTCTACTTTTTATATACTATCAGTATGTATATCAGTGACTGTCACCCTTAATGCCCTGTAGTCACCCATAGACACAGTGAAGAGAAACGGAAAGAAAACAGACGGGTGTGGTTTTATAAAAGTGTCTCACTTTTGAGAAACTGTGTGAGGGTGAGTTCCTGAACGGGGTCTGGCAGTGGTTTCTTTTCCTCTTCTGCTCTGGGCTCTGTGACATCGCCTCCATTTTCCTAACCAGGGGAGAGAAAGAACCACACCGCAATTATGCGCTGTACCTGTATTACAACAGATTAGAGTTGGATCACGGCACAGCAAACATGTAATCCTGTCATTATTGCATTAACTCTCTAATAGCCTTTGTCAGGTCTAGGGAACATGATGTGGGAAAGAGAGAGTTTTGCCTACAAGATCGCTGATTGCGAAATGGTAACATTTAAAGTGTATGTAACACTGCAGTGCACTCAAGTTACACGCCAAGCTTCAGAGCTTTTAAAGCCTTGGCCAGCATTCAAGAGACTGTGTGTGTGTGTGTTTGTGTGTGTGTGCGGCTATGCTATGCTATTGAGCAAGACCTGGCACAATGATTCTTCTTTGTGCCAGATGACTGATGAGCGAAACATGAACCAAAGACTCAACCTCTTTTGAAACATTCCCTTACAGAATGATAGATATCAGCCAGGACCTTATTCAACAAGGTCAAACCTCATCACTCTTTCTCTGAACCAAATTTTTCTATAAGAGAAGATTGTTCAACTTTCATTACATTTTCTAAGTTAATGCTTAATAAGACATAAAATCAATCAATCACAAATATATATCATGACTGTGACAACGTGTCAGCTTGTATCCCATACTACACCTCTTTGGGCATCTGCCGGGGGAAGAAYAGGTAGGGCAGGGAGGTGAGGAAGAGGAAGGAGGCTGCCACCAAGAAGCCTAGCCACCAGGCTCCCACCCAGCGAGGGTCTCCTCGCTCCAGACCTATCTGATCTGCAGATAGAAGAAAGACATGTTACTGTATTAGTGGCAAAGTAAAGTATTCAAAAATAATAAAATAACAATATTCAATCAACTATTCAATGAAATAACCAATGCAATCAAAGGTACTGTATGTTTTGAAGTGCACCCTGAGAACACTTCCTGGTTTAAAACGTTATAACCTTTTGACAAAATGTTGATATTAGGAAAGAAAGTACATATTTTTCCTTGGCATTTTTCAACAGAACATTGAATCTCTTTCTAACTTACAGCAGCTTCCAGGAAGAAGTCATATTCTTTTTCACTGTGAGAAACTCCACATTCATTCTGAATGACTAAAGTGAAAGACTGAGTGAATGAGGTCATACCAGATGTTCAGAGAGACCGAGATTCCAGTTAAGAACAAATTTTCCTCCAAAAAGGGAATAAGCTAATTTCTGTCACAGAAATAAGTCTGATATCATGCACTTTTCTACAGAAGTAAATAACTATAGATATGCACCACACACGCCATACACACATGCACACACACGCACACACACATACATACTTCAGCAGGCGTTTGAACAGTTTGAACATGTCCACAATCACTAACAATGCTCTCACACCTTGATAAACGAGATGCATCAAACTGGAAGAACGAGTTCAATTACATGAAACTGGAAAGACAGGACACTGGTCCATGACCATGACTGGGGTAAATCCAGTTTCTGAGGTGTCTGAAGCTTGCAGGAAAAGCTGTGGTTCACACAGAATGAGGTGGATTGGAAAAGTCCTTGATGAAAATCTGCTCCAGAGCGCTCAGGTCCTTATGACTGGGGCGAAGGTTCACCTTCGAATAGGACAACGACCGTAAGCACACAGCCAAGACAACACAGGAGTGACTTCGGGACAAGTCTCTGAATGTCCTTGAGTGGCCTAGCCAGACCTGAAAATAGCTGAAAATAGCTGCAGCAAAGCTCCCCATCCAACCTGACAGAGCTTGAAAGGATCTGCAGAGAAGAATGAGAAATACCCCAAATACAGGTGTGCCAATCTTGTAGCGTCATACCAAAGAAGACTCAAGGCTGTAATCGCTGCCAAAGTTGCTTCAACAAAGTACTGAGTAAAGGGTCTGAATACTTATGTAAATGTGATATTTCAGCTTATTATTTTCAATAAATTTGCAAAAAAATCGAAAAAAAAGTTTTTGCTTTGTCATTATGGGGTATTGTGTGTAAATCTATGAGAAAAAAAGAACAATTTAATACATTCTGGAATGAGGCTGCAACGTAACAAAGTGTGGAAAAAGTCAAGGGGTCTGATTACTTTCCCGATGCACTGTAAATGTTTGCCTGTTAGAATTCACAGGAGTGGAGTAAAGATAAGATGGTCGTTATCATTGACATTATTCCAGCTAGTCTCCATTAAACTCTGTTTATTAAAACACAATCACTCAGAGTTTTATTTTGGCTTGTAAAGGAAACTACAAGAGGAGGACCTCCAGAATGTATCATAACCGGCCGTGATTGGGAGTCCCATAGAGCGGCGCACAATTGGTCCTGCATCATCGGCCGGTGTAGGCCGTCATTGTAAATACGATTTTTTTCTTAACTGACTTGCCTAGTTAAATAAAGGTTAAATAATAAATGTAAAAAAATTATTGCATGCACCTTGAAGTTGACCTGTAGCACACCTTAACACCAACCTTTGGTACATTACCCACCCAATATTGTATTCTAACCCTAACCCTAGCTTCATGTCCACATCCCAGTTCAATCCTAACCCTAGCCTCAACCACAACCCTAACCCATATCAGCTCCAGATGAGACACTCCTGACATATTGTGAACATCTGAGGACCTCCTGGGAGTGTGTGTGTGTGTGTGTGTGTGTGTGTGTGTGTGTGTGTGTGTGTGTGTGTGTNGTGAGAGAGAGAGTGTGAGTGAATGAGTCAGTGAGTGAATGAGTAAGAGACCTGGCACATTTGGTTCCTTGGAAGTTGTGGGAACATGTGTTTTTTGGTTTCAGATTGGTTCCGGGAACGAAGCCCTAAGTTTCCTGACCGGTAAAACTGAACGTTTTTTAAACATTCTGAGAACTAAAGCTGTTTTTAAGTTGTAGGGAGGTTTTCCTGGGAGGTTTTAAAGCTCTGAGAATGGAAATTATCGTATTTAAAGGTAAATACAGTTCCTTCAGAAAATATTCACAAACCTCGGCTTTTTCCTAATTTTGTTGTGTTACAGCCTACACACAATACCCCATAATGTCAAAGTGGAATTATGTTTTTAGAAATGTTTACAAATTCATTAAAAATTAAAAGCTTACATGTCTTGAGTCAGTAAGTATTCAACCCRTTTGTTATGGCAAGCCTAAACAAATTGAGGGTTAAACATCTACTTAACAAGTTAAGTAGCTTGGACTCACTCTGTGTGCAATTATAGTGTTTAACATTATTTTTGAATGACTGACTACCTCATCTCTGTATACCTCATACATTGCATTTACTCTGCAATACTAATCYAAACCACAGATTGAAAAGAAGGAAACCCGTACAAAATATTCCAAAACATACATCCTGTTTGCAAACAGGATGCATGTTTTGGAATATTTTTTTTTCTGTACAGGCTTCCTTTTTTTCACTCCGTAATTTAGGTTAGTATTGTGGAGTAACGACAATGTTGTTGATCCATCCTCAGTTTTTTCCTATCAGGGCCATTAAATTGTTTTAAAGTCACCATTGGCCTCATGGTGAAATCCATGAGCGTTTTCCTTCCTCTCCGGAAACTGAGTTAGAAAGGACGTCTGTATCTTTGTAGTGACTGGCTGTATTGATACGTCATCCAAAGTGTAATTAATAACTTCACCATGCTCTAAGGGATATTCAATGCTTGCTTTTTTTTACCAATAGGTGCCCTTCTACCTTCTTCGCGAGACATTGGTAAACCTTGCTGGTCTTTGTGGTTGAATCTGTGTTTGAAATTCTCTGCTCAACTAAGGGACCTTACAAATAATTGTATGTTTGGGGTATAGAGATGAGGTAGTCATTCAAAAATCATTCTGAAAAACACTATTATTGCATATTATTGCAAATATACATGTATAGAGTGAGTCCATGGAATTTATTTTGTGACTTGTAAAGCATATTTTTACTCCTGAACTTATTTAAGCTTGCTATATCTTTTGTTTAAGTTTTTTATTGAACCTTTACTTAACGAGGCAAGTCAGTTAAGAACAAATTCTTATTTACAATGACGGCCTACCAAAAGGCAAAAGGCCTCCTGGGGGGTGGGCTGGGATAAAAAAAAAAWATATAGGACAAAACACACATCACGACAAGAGAGACACCACAACACTACATAAAGAGAGACCTAAGACAACAACATAGGATGGCAGCAACACATGACAACACAGCATGGTAGCAACACAACATGCAACAACATGGTAGCAAAACAGCATGGCAGCAGCACAACATGATAGCAGCACAAAACATGGTTCAAACATGATTGGGCACAGACAACAGCACAAAGGGCAAGAAGGTAGACAATAATACATCACGCGAATCAGCCACAACTGTCAGTAAGAGTGTCCATGATTGAGTCATTGAATGAAGAGACGGAGATAAAACTGTCCAGTTTGACTGTTTTTTGCAGCTCGTTTCAGTCATACTGTATCAAAGTGGTTGAATACCTATTGACAAGACATTTTAGCTTTTCAATTTTAATTAATTTCAAGCAGAATTCCACTTTGACATTATGGGGTATCATATCTCAAATCTCAATTTAATCAATTTTAAATTCAGGCTATAACACAACAACATGTGGGAAAAAGTCAAGGGGTGTGAGTACTTTCTGAAGGCACTGTAGAACTTACAGAAAGTGTCACAGTATGATGCATTTTGTGTATGTGCTCACCTTTGGACATCTTGTCGATGTCGACATAAAAGCGTAACATGAAGGAGCCCATCATAAAGCCAAAAGCAGGACCAATAGACGTGACAGCCAGGAGGATGCCTGCAGGGGGGAACCACAGTCAGACATGTCACCCCTGTTGTGGGATCAATACAGTGACACGGAAAAGACTGCTTATCGTTTAGTTTCTCCCCAGATCATACTTCGAAGTTGATGAAAAGAAAATGAAAGACTGCCCATTGTTTGCTGATCTCAAGTATCATTTTATCATATAGATTGACATGACATGACACACACTTGACATGAAACAGCCTTGAGAGCAGCAAAACAATGATTGGATACAAAACATTCACTTTAGTTTCATTACTATTTTTCCACATCCTGCACCAGGGTTATGTGTGAAATTCCTAATGTAACTCATTCTAATGTCCCTGTAAGTATTCTCAGAATTGGAGGGGATTGAGTGGAGCCCAAAATTGCGGGAACGTTAGAGAAGAATGGTGCAACTCTCCATTTAAAAAGAACAACAGTGATACTATTGATTCCTAGTTAAAAACCTAAAAGACCTGCATCAGAATGTGTATTTCCTGTATTCCAAGAATTCCCTGTTTCCCAGTCACTCCCAGTGCTCATACCGAGGTAGAGAGGAGAGTTCCTCTTGCTGGCATAGTCATCAATGTAGGAGATTCCGAAGGGTTGGATGGGAACGCCGCCGATTCCCAGGAGTAGCTGTCCTAGGAGCAGGAGTGGGAATACTCCCTGCTGGGAGTGACTCTCTTGCTGAGTGCAGCTATGATTGGACAAGGTTGATTGGAAAGAGCTCTCTAATTGGCAGAGGCCAGAGTCGTCATCCTTGGATTCTATTGAACACAGGTAGAGGTAGGAAGGAGTTAAGAGTTAGGTGATAACTACTATTTTTGTTTTGAGATTCAAACAAATATGTGTATGTACTGTATGTGTGTGTGTGTATGTGACTTACCGCTGATGTGGTCTGTGTACTGGTAGGGGCCACTGATGAAATGAGGCATGGCCATTATCAGAGCAGCCAGACTGACCACCAGTGCCCCTCCACCAATGAACCGTGGTCTGTGGACACGGCTACCAAAGAAACTAACAAACACTATCAGGACTATGTTCCCCACCTACACACACACATAAACACACACACACAGAATCATGAGCACAACACACTCACACAAACAAACACAACCATTAACACACTCATGTGCCCACTCTCACATGTAAACATTTAAAGTATACAATTTTTTCATATATAAATACAAATAATAATCTGAACCTATATGGATCTGGAATTTCTCAGTCAATCTTCCTGTTATCTTGATCAGCCCAAAAGAGTGGTGGGATAGGGTCAGGGTTAGGTTTAGGCTTACCTCATTGAAGGATGCCAAGATGCCAGACTTCTGGCTAGAGAAGCCATAGCGTCTCTCTATGGTGGAGATGGAGCTCTTCAGATATCCAGACACCAACAGCTGGGCCAGCTGGAGCATCCCATGGCACAGCACAAATAACTAGAGGAGAGATAGGAGAGAGAGGATAGACAGGGAAGGGAGAGAGAGAGGAAAACCATGGTATATATTTGTTTATGGTTTCATCAGTATGCAGACAGACTGTAGATACATGAAGTGTATTAAAAATATTGTTCCCAGCTTACTCTAAGTAGTAAATAATATGATCTGATCAATGAACTACAGAGAGCTCAAATGTCTGATTTAAATATTCAGGAGAACTTCTTGTTCCACACGGGGCACTACATCTAGTTGCACATTTGACACCTTTAAAACTTCTTAGTGATCCCTTCCCGCTCAGATCCCAGTAACAGGATTGATTTGACAACATCCAGTGAAATTGCAGCGTGCCAAATTCAAGAACAGAAATACTCATAATAGAAATTCACAAAACATACATGTATAATACATCAAAATAAAGCTTAACTTCTTGTTAACCGAGCCTCAGTGTCAGATTTCAAAAAGGCTTTACAGTGAACGCAGACCATGCGATTATCTGAGGACAGCACCCCGCATACAAACACATGAAAGTAATATTTCAACCAGCCAGGTGCGACACAAAACTCAGAAATAACGATATAATTCATGCCTTACCTTTGAAGATCTTCTTCTGTTGGCACTCCCAAATGTCCCAGAAACATCACAAATGGTCCTTTTGTTCGATAAATGTCTTCTTTATATCTCCAAAATGTCAATTTATTTGGCACGTTCGATTCAGAAAATATACCGGTTCCAACTCGCCCAACATGACTACAAAGTATCTAATAAGTTACCTGTAAACTTGGTCCAAACATTTCAAACAACGTTTCCTGTCACGTTCCTGACCTGTTTTCTCTTGTTTTGATCGTGTTTATTGGTCAGGGCGTGAGCGGGGGCATTCTATGGGTGTTGTTTCTATGTTGGGTTAAGGGGTGTGCTGGTATGCTCTCAATTAGAGGCAGGTGTTTGCATTTCCTCTGATTGAGAGTCATATTAAGGTAGGTTTGTTCTCACTGTTTGTTTGTGGTGATTGTCTCCTGTGTCTTTCGTGTCGTCAGTGTATGTGCACCACACGGGACTGTTTTGGCTGTCGTTCGTTTGATGTAGTTCTGTTCCTGTTCGTGAGTTCTGCGTGTAGTATGTAATTCCATGTTCAGGTCTGTCTACGTCGTGGTTTGTTATTTTGTAATTTTCAAGTGTTTTTCGTGTTCATTTCGTATTTCAATAAATATCATTTATTGTCATCATACCTCGCTGCGTGTTGGTCCGCACCCATGCTCCTCCTCTTCGGATTAAGAGGAGGAGGAACGCCGTAACAGAATCACCCACCAACCTAGGACCAAGCGGCAAGGGAATGCTCAACAGAGCAAACCAGGACTTCTGGACTTGGGAGGAGATCCTGGACGGTAGAGGACCCTGGGCTCAGCCAGGGGAATATCGCCGTCCCAAGGCGGAGTTGGAAGCAGCGAAGGCTGAGAGGCGCTGGTATGAGGAGGCAGCGCGGCGACGCGGTTGGGACCCGTGAGTCAGACCAAAAATTTCTTGGGGGGGGCACACGAGGAGTGTGGCAAAGCCGGGTAGGATACCTGAGCCAACTCCCCGTGCTTACCGTGGAGTGGAGAGGGCGTCGTACTGTCAGACACCGTGTTATGCGTAAAGCGCACGGTGTCCCCAGTACGCGTGCTTAGCCCAGTGCGGGCTATTCCACCTTGCCGCACTGGGAGGGCTAGGTTGGGCATCGAGCCGATGTCATGAAGCCGGCCCAACGTATCTGGCCTCCAGTACGTCCTCCTAGGGCCGGCGTACAGTGCACCAGCCTTACAGGTGGTGTCCCCGGTTCGCCTGCATAGCCCAGTGCGGGTTATTCCACCTCGCCGCACTGGCAGGGCTACGGGGACCATTCAACCTGGTAAGGTTGGGAGGCTTTGTGCTCAAGAGCACGTTTCCTCCTCACGGTCCGGTACCCGGTGCCACCTCCAAGTACCAGTCCACCGGTGGCAGCCCCCCGCACCAGGCTGTCTCTCGGGTTCTCTCTCCAGCTGCTCCCACCTGTCCAGCGCTGTCAGAGCTTTCCTCCTCTCCAGCGCAGCCAGTGCCTATACCACGCACCAGGCTGTCTCTCCGTCTCCTTCCTACAGGTGTGCCCGTCTGCCCAGCGGCGCCTGATGCCCGCTGCCCCGCGCCTGAACTGCCCGTCTGCCCAGCGGCGCCTGAACTGCCCGTCTGCCCAGCGGCGCCTGAACTGCCCGTCTGCCCGCGGCGCCTGAACTGCCTCGTCTGCCCAGCGGCGCTGAACTGCCCGTCGCCCAGCGGGCTGAACGGCCCGTCTGCCCAGCGCGCCTGAACTGCCCGTCTGCCCAGCGGGCCTGAACTGTTCGTCTGCCCAACGGCGCCTGAACTGCCCGTCTGCCCAGGCGCGCCTGAACTGCCCGTCTGCCCAACGGCCCTGAACTGTTCGTCTGCCCAATGCGCCTGAACTGTTCGTCTTGTCATGAGCCTGCAAAGCTGCCCGTCTGTCATGAGCCTGCAAAGCCGCCCGTCTGCCAAGAGCCTACAGAGCCGTCCGCCAGACAGGAGCCGCTAGAGCTTCCGCCAGACCGATCAGCCAGAGCCTTCGCCGACCGGAATCAGCCAGAGCTTCCGCCAGACGGATCAGCCAGAGCCTTCCGCCAGACCGGATCAGCCAGAGGCCTTTCCGCCAGACCGGATCAGCCAGAGCCTTCCGCCAGACCGGATCAGCCAGAGCCTTCCGCCAGACCGGATCAGCCAGAGCCTTCCGCCAGACCGGATCACCAGAGCTTCCGCCAGACCGGATCAGCCAGACCTTCCGCCAGATCGGATCAGCCAGAGTCCCTCAGCCCGGACCTGCCAGAGTCCCTCAGCCCGGATCTGCCAGAGTCCCTCAGCCCGGACCTGCCAGAGTCCCTCAGCCCGGACCTGCCAGAGTCCCTCAGCCCGGACCTGCCAGAGTCCTCAGCCCGGACCTGCCAGAGTCCCTCAGCCGGACCTGCCAGAGTTCCTCAGCCCGGAGCTGCTGCCCTTATCCCGATGCTGCCCCTTCATTTAGGTGGGTTTAGTTGGAGGGTGGTCATTGGGAGGGGGATACAGAAGCGGGGAGGTGACTATGGTGGTGTGGGGACAGCGTCCGGAGCCTGAGCCACCACCGTGGGTCAGATGCCCACCCAGACCTCCCCTAGACTTTGTGCTGTGCGCCCGGTGTTCGCACCTTAAGGGGGGGTTATGTCACGTCCTGACCTGTTTTCTCTTGTTTTGTATGTGTTTATTGGTCAGGGCGTGAGCGGGGTGGGCATTTCTATGTGTTGGTTTCATGTTGGGTTAAGGGGTGCCTGGTATGGCTCTCAATTAGAGGCAGGGTTTTGGCATTCCTCTGATTGAGAGTCATATTAAGGTAGGTTGTTCTCACTGTTTGTTTGTGGGTGATTGTCTCCTGTGTCTTCGTGTCAGTGTATGTGCACCACACGGGACTGTTTTGGCTGTCGTTCGTTTGATGTGGTCTGTTCCTGTTCCGTGAGTTCTGCGTGTAGTATGTAAGTTCCATGTTCAGGTCTGTCTACGTCGTGTTTGTTATTTTGTAATTTTCAAGTGTTTTCGTGTTCATTTCGTATTTCAATAAATATTCATTTATGTCATCATACCTCGCTGCGTGTTGGTCCGACCATGCTCCTCCTCTTCGGATGAAGAGGAGGAGGAACGCCGTAACAGTTCCTAATCCAAACTTAGGTATCGTAAAACATAAAAATCGATTACAATTTAAGACGGGATAAACTGTGTTCACATGGAAAGAACAGGGCTACTTCTCATTTCTCAAAGGATAAACATCATCCAATTTCTAAAGACTGTTGACATGTAAGTGGAAGCCATAGGAACTGCAACCAGATGCCTTAGCATAGAAAACTAATGGAAAACAGATTGACCTCAAATTTTTTCCCCCTGGATGGATTGTGTTGGGGTTTCGCCTGCCAAATCAGTTCTGTTATACTCACAGACATTATTCAAACAGTTTTATTAAACTTCAGAGTGATTTCTATCCAAGTCTATTAATAATGTGCATATCCTAGCTTCTGGGCCTGAGTATCAGGCAGTTTACTTTGGGCACGCTTTTCATCCGGACGTGAAAATACTGCCCCCTATCCCAAGAAGTTTGTAAAGAAAGTATGGAATGCAACAAAACATATTGCTACAGTAGTCAAGAGGGTCTGGAGGCCTATGAGTAACTTTATGAGGATTTTCACAACCAGAGCAAAATCTTTTACATACAGTACCAGTCAAAGGTTTGGACCACAGCTATTCATTCAAGGGTTTTTCTTATTTTTTTTACTATTTTCTACATTGTAGAATAATAGTGAAGACATCACAACTATGAAATAACACATGGAATCATGTAGTAACCAAAAAAGTGTTAAACAAATCAAAATATATTTTAGATTTGAGATTTTTTACAGTAGCCACCCTTTGCCTTGATGACAGCTTTACACACTCTTGGCATTCTCTCAACCAGCTTCACCTGGAATGCTTTTCCAACAGCTTTTAAGCAGTTCCCACATTTGCTGAGCACTTGTTGGCTGCTTTTCCTTCACTCTGTGGTCCAACTCATCCCAATCCATCTCAATTGGGTTGAGTCGGGTGATTGGTGAGGCCAGGTCATCTGATGCATCACCGTCTCTCCTTCTTGGTCAAATAGCCCTTACACAGCCTGGAGGTGTGTTGGGTCATTGTCCTGTTGAAAAGCAAATGATAGTCCCACTAAGCGCAAACCAGATGGGTTGGCATATCGCTGCAGAATGCTGTGGTAGCCATGCTGGTTAAATGTGTCTTGAATTCTAAATATATCACTGACAGTGTCACCAGCAAAGCACCCCCACACCTCCTCCTCCATGCTTCATGCTGGGAACCACACATGCGGAAATTGTCCGTTCACCTACTCTGCATCTCATAAAGACACGGCGGTTGAAACCAAAAATCTCAAATTTGGACTCATCAGACCAAAGGACAGATTTCCACCGGTCTAATGTCCATTGCTCGTGTTTTTTGGCCCAAGCAAGTCTCTTCTTATTATTAGTGTCCTTCAGTAGTGGTTTCTTTGCAGCAATTCGACCATGAAGACCTGATTCACGCAGTCTCCTCTGAAGTTGATGTTGAGATGTGTCTGTTACTTGAACTCTGTGTAGCAATTATTTAGAATGCAATTTCTGAGGCTGGTAACTCTAATGAACTTATCCTCTGGAGGTAACTCTGGGTCTTCCTTTCCTGTGGCGCTCCTCGTGAGAGCCAGTTTCATCATAGCGCTTGATGGTTTTTGAGACTGCACTTGAAGAAACTTTCAAAGTTCTTGAAATTTTTCGAAATTGACTGGCCTTCATGTCTTAAAGTAATGATGGACTGTCGTTTCTCTTTGCTTCTTTGAGCTGTTCTTGCCATAATATGGACTTTGTTTTTACCAAATAGGGCTATCTTCTGTACACCCCCCCTACCTTGTCTCAAACGCATTAAGGAAAGAAATTCCACAAATTAACTTTTAACTTCTCTAGGGTAGGGGGCAGCATTCGGAATTTTGGAGGAAATGCATGCCCAAATTAAACTGCCTGCATCTCAGGCCCAGAATATATGATATGCATATAACTGGTAGATTTTGATAGAAAACACTCTAAAGTTTCCAAAACTGTTAACCTGTTTGGGCTGCAGGGGCAGTATTGAGTAGCTCTGATAAAAGGTGCCCATTTCAAACTCGTACTCAATTCTTGCTCGTACAATATGCATATTATTATTACTATTGGATAGAAAACAATCTCTAGTTTCTAAAACCGTTTGAATTATTTCTCTGAGTGAAACAGAACTCATTTGGCAGCGAAATTCCTGACAGGTACTGCAAAATCTGAAAATGTTGACCCTGTTCTAGGATCAGTTTAAAACTCTGTATGTATCCTATGGGTCGACATGAACTGCACGCGCCTTCCCCTGGATGTCAGTAACCAATGATAATTGGAATGGAGTTTCTAGGCAGATCTCAGACCTTATAAAAGCCCATGGCATGGGGGGTGCACTCTTTTCATTGTTCGTCATTGCGCAAAGCAGGACCTCAGCATGGCGTTCGGAAAAGCTCAAGTTATCGGCCTTAGATATATCCGTCTGTGATTTAATTCGATATAGGTGTTAGAAACATCATAACGAAGTTATTTTAAACCGAGTTATATCAGTTTATGCGAGTATATTGCGATTTTCGGATTTTCCTTAGTATTGCGTTTTGAAGATTTGGGCATGTCTGCGCCACATAGCTAATGTTAGCTGCTATTCCAAAGTTGAAGAAGGACGTGGTTTACAATTTCTCTGGCCCAAGCAAGTCCTGCTCAGTCACACCGATTTCTTTTTGAAAAAGGACAACCTTGCTCCATATAGATTTATGATTTTGATCGTTTGCCATAATAGTTATATGATGTCGTTGTTTATGATTTTTCTTAATTTGCGCATGCTTAAATGTAACCGAGTAAAAATGTAGTAAAAGGATTTGTCCGCCATTAATTTCGGCACTGGTCTGGCTGTAACGCACATCGTATGTCTAGTAACGATAATTTTAAAAATCTAACACCAGCGGTTGCATTAATAACTAATGCATCTTTCTATTTGCTGTCCAACTGGAACTTCTTCGGCGCCGAAAAAGAGATGGCCGCCGCTCGCTTCGCGTTCTGGAAAATATGCAGTATTTTGTTTTTTTTATGTTTTATTTCTTACATCGTACCCCAGGTAATCTAGTGTTCTATTACATACAGTCGGGAGAACTACTGAATATACGATTAACGTCAACTCATCATCGTTCCTACCGGAATATGACTTCCCGAAACGGATCCAGTGTTTTGCCTTCCACCCAATACAATGGATGATCCCAGCCGGCGACCCTGTGCGACGCCGTAAAAGGGGCAAACGAGGCGGTCTCCTGGTCAGGCTTCGGAGACGGGCACATCGCGCTCCACTCCCTAGCATACTACTCGCCAATGTCCAGTTCTTGACAATAAGGTTGATGAAATCGAGCACGGGTAGCATTCCAGAGAACATCAGGGATGCAACGTGCTCTGCTTCACGGAAACATGGCTAACTCAAGGACGCTAACGGAGTCGGTGCAGCCAGCTGGTTTCTTCATGCTCGCGCCGACAGAACAAACATCTTTCTGGTAAGAAGAGGGGCGGGGGTGATGCCTTATTTTGCATAATCACGAGAACGTGGTGTGATCATCTATACAAACACAGAACTCAAGTCATTCTGTTCAATGATCTAGAATCTCCTCACAATCAAATGTCGACCGCATTATCTACCAAGGGAATTCTCTTCGATCATAATCACAGCCGTATATATTCCCCCCCAAGCAGACACATCGATGGCCCTGCTGAACGAACTTTATCTGACTTACTGATTCCATGTAGCTGGGATTTTAACAAAGGCTAATCTAAAAACAAAACTCCCTAAATTCTATCAGCATATCGATTGTGCTACCAGGGCTGGAAAAACCCTAGATCATTGTTTATACTAATTTCCGCGACGCATATAAGGCCCTCCCCCGCCCCCCTTTCGGAAAAGCTGACCACGACTCCATTTGTTGATTCCAGCCTACAAACAGAAACTAAAACAACAAGCTCCCGCGCTCAGGTCTGTTCAACGCTGGTCCGACGCCAATCCTGAATCCACGCTTCAAGACTGCTTCGATCCACGCGGATTGGAATATGTTCCGCATTGCGTCCAAGCAACAATATTGAACGAATAGCTGGATTGCGGTGGCGAGTTCATTAGAAGTAGCTTTCATCTACGATGTCGTACCCCCCGCAACGATTAAAACATTCCCAAACCAGAAAAAACCTGGATTGACGGCAGCATCTCGGCGTGAAAAAACTGAAAGATGCGAATTTAACCACTGCTTTTGAACCAGGACAATTGTCGTACCTGCCTGAAGCTATGTTACCGAGACTACAACACAGTGTTATTAGCTATTCTCTTTCATCGCAAGGTTCATTCATAACAGGCTAGTCCCAGTACAGAGGACATAATCGTAGGCTCGCAATTCAATCAATGCTCACCAAACAAGAATATAGAAAGGTTAATGTTGGAGACCGCAGAGGTCAATTACAGTCAGTCACGGATTACTAAGAAACAAAACCAAGGGGGCCCCCCCCCCGGGTCGCGGACCAGGAATAGTCTTGCTGCCCAGACATGTGCCAACTCCTAAACATACTTTTTTGCCTCGGCCTTTGGGAGGACATACAGTGCCCACTGACACTGGCGCCCCTACCAAACACCTGTCGGGCTCTCCTTCACTGCGACCGAGTAGGGAGTAAAACAATTTAAACGTGTTTGTGGTCTCTCGTTAACCCTGCGCAACGTGCTGGCCGCTCATGGCCTCAGACTGGTCTTCCCCCAAGCCGCATCACACTCAGAGCATTGCGAGTCACAGACCAGCTGTTGTCTCTGGTGTTGAAACATTGGCTCTCTTTCCCTCAGGTGTGTGATTTACCGTCGATATATTCATATCCTTATGTCTACAATTCTACATTTCTGTCGCCAGTCTGGCTGTTCCCAGCTCATGCTCAAGTAGATGAAAGACCAGACCAATTGTGTGTCCTGTTCCTCAATGATATACGCCGTAAGGTACTTTGACGCTGACTCTTACGAGACCTATCCGTCGACCCGGTAGCAACTCACCTTCTACCTTCATTCTATGACATAATGTTGCGGTTAGTTCGTATTTTGATACTGTTCTCATACGTTAGGACATGATCAGCCCGCTCCCCTAGTTCCTCTCACCTGGATCACCTACCTAAGACCCACTTACCAATTTGCGTTCAGGCCGAAAACCCAACACATCAGGTCCACATCGACGCAATCGCGAAGACCTACCACTGGCTCTACACTCGCCCCTCACCCACTCTCGAGACAAGAGGAATACCCATGTGAGAATGACATGTTTCATCGATATATAGGACTCTGAAAGCCATTGTACTTACCCAATAATAGATAACTCCTTCCATAATATACTCGTACTCAAAGCTCCAGAAACAGCAGGACCCTGTGGTCTTCAACTCGCACGCCATAGGGCTGGATGGCAACTGGGTACCTGGACTTTCTTTTGCACGGGCCCGCCTCCCTTCTATCCGTCAGGTCCGCGAGATGGTTAAACTGGTAACACATCTCCACCCCGCTATCTCTCAATTAACTGGGGCCCCACAAGGGTGTCAGTTTTGGTTAGACACCTCTACCTGTTACCTCCCTGTTTTCACCTCATTACGGAGGCATCAAAATGCTGGGCCAATGCACGAGCCTCCACTAAGAACTCAATCATCAAAGTTTGCGGATGACACACAGTGGTAGGCCTTGATTACCAAAAACGATCGAGACGGCTTACCTACAAGGTGACTCAGACAGGTGAGGGCCCTACCGGTGAGTAAAGACTTATGTTATACTGGTGTGTCAAGGAGAGATCAATCCTCCACCCAACATCCACACGTCAATCACAACAACACAGCGCAGAAGGAGGTTGATGTTCATTGACTTTCAGGTCACCAAACAAGCATGAGGGCAGCACTCTCCGCCCTTTACTGGAGCCACTGTACAATCGAAGCGGTTTGGGTCAGTAGTGGAAGAAGGTGGAAAGTCTTTAGATCCTCGGATGTAACACATGCCACGGACAAAGCGAGATATGGGTCCACCTCACACAGGACAGGCGTTGTGGGAAGAGGCGCGAGCAAGGTCACGCGATTCTTCAACCTGCAGGAGGCTGAGAAATTCGGCTGTGTCACCAAATAAGTAATTGTCTGCAACAAACTTCTAACAAGATGCACAATCTAAGGGAGCATCCTAGTCGGGCTTGTATCTACGCGTTCCTCTCGTACGGGCAAGTGTCTGCCGTCCCACAACGGCGTGAAGGCTCTCCAGAGAGGTATGATGAGTCTGCAGAACGCCATCACCGGAAGGGCAAAGATGGATTGAAAAAGAATGCACCAGTCAAATCTGTGTCTGACTCATTGGTAAAACAGATTTCTATACCCTGCCCTCCAGGACACCTACATCTAGGCGCTGGTCACGCTACGGTAATTGCGTACAAATCAAACGGCATCCCCAAGGTATCAACATACTCCACTCACAAAGCCACTGCTGACGTGTTTCGACCCCGGCTTCATACCTAGAGCGGTGCGTGGAGGTCAGTTACAGGTGCATCAACAGCAGGGACCGAGAGACTGACTAAAGCTACTGCAGCTATCTATTCGACAGGCCAAGGCTGTTTCATTCTGTCACTTTGTTGTTATACAGCCACCGCACATAACTACTTCCTATTCGTGGCTCCTGGGCCTGCCTATATTACAATATTAGTATCTCGGTCTCTATTAAGGCCCACACTTTGTAGATAAAGAATGGTCGAGTAGCCAGAACATATGTAATACACATCAGTTCGCTCACCATACTCCATCTCTCTCAATGACCACTTAATATAATAGTAACATGTTAGCATACCTTCTACACCCTCTTCCTCTCACTCTACCATTGGTATGTAGTGATAGTTGAGTAACCTCCTTATATCACTCTACTCAGATATTGCCATCTTTATTAAATACATGACACTAGCCACTGTAAACTATGCATGTTGAGTTATGTTACATACCCTACTGCGTACTCATCTCCTAGTAATTGGTGTTTTGTAATACCAGTTTGACTCCCATTATGTGTATACATCTGTCTGCCCTTCTTTTGTCGAGCTATTCGCAGCATATGCCGTTCTGTACCACCACTCATTCATATGATCGTTTGTGTATTATTCCCTTCATTCTTTGTCCCTTAATCACTATGTAAAGCTTTTACTCGTGTTCTCTGGTTACTTATGAGACCCAATTCTGTGGTTGTGTGTTGTGGAATAGTTAGGTTAGATTACTTGTGTGGTTTAATTACTGCGCTAAGTGATGTCTGAGAACTTCAGACTACACTAGAATTTCGCTCACTACCTTGCAGTTACTTATAACATTCTGCTAACATTCAGTGTGAGGAGCTGCAATATAAATGAATTTGATTATGATTTTGATTGATTTTTGATAGCTGTTATCTTTTTAGTCAAGTTTGACCGTTATTTAATCGATTAGTTACTTATAGGTGCCTCTCCAAGAATTGGGATCGCCGGCTCAGACATGCCTGGAAATGGAGTCCTGGCTACTGATCACATGGGTGCCATATAAACCACCTGATTATGTCGCGTGCTTAATATCTACATGCTGCACATTTTCGAACAAAAACCTATAGTGCGAAATTGAGTGGGACAATTTATGAGTGTGTACAGGCGACTGTTCATCTGATGAAGTTTTATCAAGGTTAGTCAAATTGATTATTTTATCTATTTGGCTGATTAGTTACGATCGCTAACCTTTGCTTGAGGGACCTAGCTGGCCTAGGTAAATGTGGCGTTGCTGTTGTCTTAACGAGTCTGGGGTGGTTTTTTCTTTTTCTAAAAATAGTAAGCTCAATTAGACTGCTATATGTGTGTTTTAACGCTGTAGAAACACTTAAAAAAATCTGCACATAAATTGCCTGGGATGTCCAATTGTATGGGCTTTCATTGACGTACGCGGCAAGGATGTGTATTTTTTCGAAAGTTTTTTTATTTTACTGATAGTTAGGTATTTCGCACGATTAGGCCACTAGCTGTGATGCATAGTGGTTTCTGCCTTCTTGCTCAACGCTAGTTTTCTCAGTTTGCTATCTAAGCCAATTGGATATTATGAACTGTGATTTTACCTGAACTATTGCACATTTTTCTGTAACCAAATAATCAGTTATCCTTCTTGCAAACTATATAAATATTAATTACTCTCTAGTCACAGGGACTGTACAAGTTTGTGATGAAGTTTTTTACTTGGTCAGGGACAAACGTACTAGCACCATACTTTATATCTTCTGTATTTGAGTCTGAATATGGTGGACAGAATGTTCTGTTCTATCCTATAGTTCGAAACAAAGGACATTGCGAGAAAAAAAAGTTGTGTCTTTTGCTATGGTGGTTAGCTAATAGAAATACATATTGTGTCTTCCCTGTAAAACATTTAAAAAATCGGAAATGATGGCTGGATTCACAAGATCTGTATCTTTCATTTGGTGTCTTGGACTTGTGATTTCATGAACATTTTATTATATGATATCCCTGTAGCTTTAGGCTAGGCTATGCTATGCTAGTCAGCTTTTTTGATGGGGGGATCCCGGATCCGGGTTTGTGACTCGTTAGAGGTTAAGAACTAGTGTATCTATCATTTCCTATACAACATGTATTTTTTAGTCATGTTTATAAATAGTTATTTGGTCAGAATATGTGAGTGTCAGATAAATATCCGGACGTTGTGGGAAAAATATTCTACGTTAGCACAATGTATAACCACTGATTTCAGCTCTAAATATGCACATTTTCAAACAAAACATAAGTGTATGTATAACCTGATGTTATAGGACTGTCATCTGATGAAGCTTATCAAGGTTAGTCAAAAATTATATATCTTTTGCTGGTTTGTTACGATCGCTAACTTTTGCTGCTGGGAAATGGCTTGTGTTTCTGGCTATTGTGGTAAGCTAATATAATGCTATATTGTGTTTTCGCTGTAAAACACTTAATAAATCGGAAATATTGGCTGGAATCACAAGATGTTTATCTTTCATTTGCTGTACACCATGTATTTTTCATAAATGTTTTATGATGAGTATTTAGGTATTTCACGTTGCTCTCTGTAGTTATTCTTGCTGCTTCGGTGCTATTTGTGATTGTAGCTGCAATGTAAAACTATGGTTTATACCTGAAATATGCAAATATTTCGAACAAAACATAGATTTATTGTATAACATGTTATAAGACTGCCATCTGATGAAGTTGTTTCTTGGTTAGTGACTAATTCTATCTCTATTTGGGGGTTTTGTGCAAGCTACCTGTGCTGTGAAAGAAATGTCTGTGCTTTTTTGTATTTGGTGGTGAGCTAACATAAATATACGTGGTGTTTTCGCTGTAAAACATTTAAAACATCGYKCYTGTTGGCTGGATTCACAAGATGTTTATCTTTCATTTGCTGRATTGGACTTGTTAATGTGTGAAAGTTAAATATTTCAAAAAAATATTTTTTGAATTTCGCGCGCTGCCTTTTCAYTGGAATGTGGGGGCTAGACAGGTTAAAAAATCTGACACCGTGGTTGGATTCACAAGCAGTTCATCTTTAAARCTATGTAAAATATGTTTTGTTTTCTGAATTTTTATAATGAGTATTTCTGTATATGAAGTTGGCGCCCACCAGTTTCACTGGCTGTTGAAGAGGTGGGACGCTACCGTCTCACGTGCCCAAGAGAGGTTAACAAGGCATACCAGTCAATTGAAATGCATTCCAGGTGACTACCTCATGAAGCTGGTTGAGAGAATGCCAAGAGTGTGCAAAGCTATCATCAAGGCAAAGGGTGGCTACTGTAAAAAATCMAAAATCTAAAATGTTTAACACTTTTTTTGGTTACAACATGATTCCACTATAAAATGATTCCATTTTATAGTTTTGATATCTTCACTATTACTCTACAATGTAGAAAATAGTACAAATAAAGAAAAACACTTGAATGAGTAGGTGTCACACCCTGATCTGATTCACCTGTCTTTGTGTTTGTCTCCACCCCCCTCCAGGTGTCGCCCATCTTCCTCATTAACCCCAGTGTACTTATACCTGTGTTCTCTGTTTGTCTGTTGCCAGTTTGTTTTGTTTCGTCAAGCCTACCAGCGTCTTTGTCCGTGCTCCTGGCTGGCTCTAGTTCCTGGTTTCCTGGTTTTGACCATTCTGCCTGCCCTGACCCTGAATCTGCCTGTCGTTCTGTAACTTGCAATACCACCCTGGATTACTGAACTCTGCCTACCCTGAGCCTACCTGCTGTTCTGTACCTTTCGGACTCTGCTCTGGACTACTGACCTCTGCCGGCCCTTGACCTGTTGTTCTCCTGCCCCCTTGTTTGAGTAATACACTTTTGTTACTTCAAAACTGTCTTCATCTGGGTCTTCTCCTGAGCCTTGCCAGTAGGTGTGTCAACTTTTGACTGGTACTGCACCTGTAGTACAAGCGTCCTATCCCTCAACTTTATTTAAAGTAATTCTTAATTTGCTGAGGTACAGTTTTATTGTAATACAAGTGCATTCATGAGGCAGTAGACTCATAAAACAGTGTAGTTAAAAGAGACACACAGAAGCATTTATGTGGTGTTATGATATGGGGTAAGGTTAGTGTTAGGACAGACTTTCCCTGGTTTAGGGAAAGGGGGATACCTTGTCAGTTGTACAACTGAATACATTCAACTGAAAAATGTCTTCTGCATTTAATCCAACCCCTCTGAATCAGAGGTGCGGGTGTCTGCCTTAATCAAAATCCAAATCTTCAGCGCCCAGTGGGTTAACTGCCTTGCTCAGAACAACAGATTTTTACTTTGTCAGCTCGGGGATTTGATCCAGCAAACTTTTGGTTACTGGCGCAATGCTTTAACCACTAGGCTATTTATAAGCACATGTACTGCCAATAAAAGTTATTGTCAGTCAGAGTACCAGCTTGGAGTCATGAGGCTGCTGGTTGGTGGCCATGAGGCCTTTAGTTTGGTTTTGTTTCTTTACTTTGGGCATGCTMTTTGTTTTCTTTTTGTATTTATTGTCAACATCTGCGCAAATCAACAATCTGTTTGGACTGCCCAACCAAGAGGTCAAGAGAGACAGAGCTGGCCCTGGACCAAGCTAAGGTTGCTGTCTCCCTGGGCACATGTACATTCAACAACTACGCACATAAACTGATTTCTCAAAAATAAACATCCTCTCACTGTCAACTGTGTTTATTTTCAGCAAACTTAACATATGTAAATATTTGTAGGAACATAAGATTCAACAACTGAGACATAAACTGAACAAGTTCCACAGACATGTGACCAACAGAAATTGAATAATGTGTCCCTGAACAAAGGGGGGTTCAAAATCAAAAGTAACAGTCAGTATCTGGTGTGGCCACCAGCTGCATTAAGTACTAAAGTGCATCTCCTCCTCATGGACTGCACCAGATTTGCCAGTTCTTGCTGTGAGATGTTACCCTACTCTTCCATCAAGGCACCTGCAAGTTCCCGGACATTTCTGGGGCGAATGGCCCTAGCCCTCACCCTCCGATCCAACAGGTCCCAGACGTGCTCAATGGAATTGAGATCCGGGCTCTTTGCTGGCCATGGCAGAACACTGACATTCCTGTCTTGCAGGAAATCACGCACAGAACGAGCAGTATGGCTGGTGGCATTGTCATGCTGGAGGGTCATGTCAGGATGAGCCTGCAGGAAGGGTACCACATGAGGGAGGAGGATGTCTTCCCTGTAACGCACAGCGTTGAGATTGCCTCCAATGACAACAAGCTCAGTCCGATGATGCTGTGACACACTGCCCCAGACCATGACGGACCCGCCACCTCCAAATCGATCCCGCTCCAAAGTACAGGCCTCGGTGTAACGCTCATTCCTTCAACGATAAACGCGAATCCGACCATCACCCCTGGTGAGYCAAAACCGTGACTCATCAGTGAAGAGCACTTTTTTGCCAGTCCTGTCTGGTCCAGCGATGGTGGGTTTGTGCCCATAGGCAACGTTGTTGCCGGTGATGTCTGGTGAGGACCTGCCTTACAACAGGCCTACAAGCCCTCAGTCCAGCCTCTCTCAGCCTATTGTGGACAGTCTGAGCACTGATGGAGGGATTGTGCGTTCCTGGTGTAACTCGGGCAGTTGTTGTTGCCATGCTGTACCTGTCCCGAAGGTGTGATGTTCGGATGTACCGACTCTGTGCAGGTGTTGGTGCACGTGGTCTGCCACTGCGAGGACGATCAGCTGTCCTTCCTGTCTCCCTGTTGCGCTGTCTTAGGCGTCTCACAGTATGGACATTGCAATGTATTGCCCTGGCCACATCTGCAGTCCTCATGCCTCCTTGCAGCATGCCTAAGGCACGTTCACGCAGATGAGCAAGGACCCTGGGCATCTTTCTTTTGGTGTTTTTCAGCGTCAGTAGAAAGGCCTCTTTAGTGTCCTAKGTTTTCATAACTGTGATCTTAATTGCCTACCGTCTAAGCTGTTAGTGTCTTAACGAATGTTCCACAGGTGCATGTTCATTAATTGTTTATGGTTCATTTAACAAGCATGAGAAACAGTGTTAAAACCCTTTACAATGAAGATCTGTGAAGTTATTTGGATTTTTACGAATTATCTTTGAAAGACAAGGTCCTGAAAAAGGGACGTTTCTTTTCTTGCTGAGTTTAGATGCACATCTTAAATTCGGTTACAGACCAGTTAACTAGGCCTAAGACCCCTAGACTTAGCGAGTGCAACAGTATTAGCAGGCTAGTTAATCGGTTTCATAAGTGTCTAGAAGCTTTCCCATGCATACCCCATTCAGAGGACATGTTTATGTGTTTCTAAATGGGGAAACAATACAAGGATGTGCTAAAAACACCAGGAAACACAACCCCAGCTGGGACTATAGAGGAAAATCACAGTACGGGATGCCAAAACATCAATGTTTTCACTACAGTAAGAAATAAACTAAAATAAAGATCGTAAAATAAGGAAGATTCACTCCCTTTCCTCTCTGAAGATTTTTTTTCTCCAGTCCTAAAACATATCCTGTCAATGAAGGTAGGTTAATTTCCTTACTGTTAGCATGCTAGCATGCTCCTCTAACCCCATGAGGTCATCATGTCTGGACTCCTGAACAGCAATCTGTAGACACAGATTTTACCTCACTTCCTAGTATTGTCTCAGTTCTGTGACAGCACGACCCATAAATCAGACCGATACATTACTTGGGCTTATTCGACATTACAGATTATCCTCAAATCAGCTTGCAACCTAAATAGCTACTCATTATTATTTGTAGATCAATCAGTCAGTCAGTTACATTTTACCCACAAAGTATTGCAGATTTGATGCTCTCTAACATGGCCACTAACTGAGAGTTGGGAGTAATGATGAGAGGTGAGACAGGTAGATGAGGTGATAGACAGGAGCAGTATGTAATATTTAACACATATTAGATTTCTTGGTGTTTTTTTAAAAGACCCTGCTTAGAAACACCTAAAATTGCCTAGTATTGCTTTTTACCTTTTCATAATCCAAATAGCATCAGTTGCAGCAAGGATGTGAAGAGGTTTTGTCTTGTTAATGTTTTTGCTATTGTCAACCTCGCAAACAAGAACCAATCATTTAGGAAGTTGTACACAACAGCAACAGCCAGACGGTAAAATGCTAATTAGCAGCATCACGTGGCGTTCTAAAAAGTATGTTACTCTCATGGATTTCTATTCCTTTGCTACTTCTGGTATTGAATTGACATTTGGAGCTAGTTGCAGGTGAAAATGATACATGTAACTCTTGAGCCTACCTTGATGCTGTTGAAGGGGCCCCTGCTTCTTGAGGGAGGAGTCGACCTCTGTGAATCAGAGTTCAGCTGGAGGTCGCTGGCTGTCATATCTGCAGAGACGGAGGAGGAAGCGAGACATCACACTCGCTAGTTTTTTCTGGTTCATATACTGCCAATGAACTAAGCAGAACAGACCCAGCTGCTAACGCATTGGTGCCGATGGAAAAGTCACCCCCTTAAGCAGACTGAAACTGACAATTTCTTCTAATGGTTAACGGCCTGAGTAGGATATCTTAATTTATCCACCGTTGTTGATACCTGTCGGTCACACTTGCCCAACTTACTGATCCGACCCAGGGAATATAAACAATTATTGTAATGTTTACACTTTTGAAAGTCTCTCACCCTATCACACAATGTTATGCAAATGAGTTGCTGTATGTGGGAGGCATGCTGAGAGAGAGTTTTTGGGAAGGCATTTAGTGCACCCCAGCACTGACCAGCCGCACAATCTGTTCATCCAAATGAAACACAACTTGATTATTTCATGGTAAATCAGTGTACTGGACTGTTTACGCTAGTCAACAAACAATGTGCGAATTCCAGTGGCCTTCGTTAAAATACTATAGAAATTACACAATAATTCCAGTCAGACTATATTCCTTGTACTCTGGTTACTGTGTATCCTCAATCTTTATACTCACTTTGTATCTCTATACTTTGGACTTCTGCTTACTGTAATCTCCGCTGGTGTTATGTATCTACTGCTATTGTTTAATGCAGATGTGCTATTCATTTAAATCATATTGAGACACGGTGCTCTGTGTTAGTATTCAGATTGAAGAGAAATGATCTGCATTTTCATTAGAATGGGGAAAAAGAGCTGTTTCCCTGTGCATGGTCAGGTTTCCTGTATACCCAGGCAGGTGTGTTATATGACTTGAGATGGGGAGTTTTATGCCCTGTCAAAGTGCACATGTCTGCAGCTCCATGGTGTTTAACTGAAACAGCTGGAGATCCTCCAGGACTACAGATATAGGATTTTAATTTGCATCAGTTGCATGTGGTTGTCTGTGTAGGGGAGAAATATATCTGGATTACAGATATTAAGATAACCTTGACTCCCAAGTAACTCTCACTCACTCATATTGCAATGTGTGTGTGTGTGTGGTTGTACATGTGTGAGATAAAATCAACACACCATTTTGACAGCCTTGACTCTAAGCAAATCCCCACTCCAACATATTGAATCATATTGAAATATGTGTGTGTATGGTACAGATTACTATTAAGGGGTAAATCCCCCTTGGACTGACTCTGCTAGTTTAGTTTTCCTGTCCAGGGGAGATTTCTGGAATATGGGATGTAGTGTGGTTGTCCATTCTCCCCCACAAATTGCACAATGCTGAGAAAGAGAGGGGGAGTGAGAGAGAAAGAAAAAGAGAGAGGGGGGACAGACAGACAGACAGACAGACAGACAGACAGACAGACAGACAGACAGACAGACAGATAGATAGATAGATAGATACAGTAGATAGATACAGTAGATAGATAGTCAATGAAAGTCATCACTCCTCCCCTCAAGACTCCCAAGCTGTAATGACATGCTTCCCTCTGAATTGTAACAGTTTGGTAAATTACTGTGCATATTACACACAAGATCAGACCAAACAATGCAGTAAAAAAAAAGATCTGACCTGCAGACCACAAAGAGTAGAGGTTGCGTAGCACTGCCCACTGAAACACACTATGGAGAAGCATTTCCAGATGTGTGACCTTCATTTAACTAGGCAAGTCAGATGCATTACATACTGCCGGTATCATCAACTAGATTCAGCCACGGGACAATTTTTTCTTGAGCGGATGGTCAGGGAACATAATTACATATAATTTGTAAACTGGAAATTGACTGCAAGAAGCCCAAACATATATAATGTTTGACTAAAACATAATAATTTCAAACCTTGCTTACATTTGTATACGGTCACGTTGTGCCTCTCTGTTATGTGTGGGAATACTTGGGAACAGATTTCGTAAATTAAAATCACTTGGAGCTGATTTCCTGGTGTTTTTTTAATGTCCAACAATGAACATTTCACACACACACACAAAAAACAAATACAGTACCAGTCAAAAGTTTGCACACACCTACTCATTCAAGGGTTTTTCTTTATTTGTACTATTTATAGAATAATAGTGAAGACATCAAAACTATGAAATTACACATATGGAATCATGTAGTAACCAAAAAAGTGGTTGAGAGAATGCCAAGAGTTTGCAAAGCTGTCATCAAGGCAAAGGGTGGCTACTTTAAAGAAACTCAAATATATAATATATTTTGATTTGTTTAACACTTTTTTGATTATTACATGATTCCATATGTGTAATTTCATAATTTTGATGTAAAAAAGGGCCAATGCACTTATGCTGCCATATATAGTGTTTTGTAGGGAGTTGTGTATGTTTGTGTAACACAGGAGTTGTTGCATCTGCTGTCAGCAGAGATAAGATGAGTGGGAGATACCTACCAATCAGATGTGGAATGTCATCAAAAACAAATTCTGAACCATCATATACCACAACAGCGGGATTGGAATTACGGGTCATGGAAATAACAACCTTCATTTCAGACTCCTCAAATTCATACACACAAAAGCAATACTTTTAAGATGAGGTATTACTAACCCCTTGGTGTTAATTGTTAGGCGCATGCTCTAAATGCCAGAAGGACAGTTCAACCACACACATGCTCCAAACAGCAACCTTTCCTTTCACACATACGCACTACACACTGCACACTAACTGAGATAATAGTGTCTGAGTCCTCACTACTGGAGTTAGTGGATCACAGTTAAAAGCAGTAGTACAGAACAGTACAGTTGTTTACTTACTCTGTAGATGGAGCTGTGGTGTAGGGGTGTTCTGTGTCCAGTCCTGTCATAGAGCTATGGTGTAGTGTTGCGTTCAGTATCCACTCCTCATTCACTCTGAACACTACTAAGCTTGGAATCACAGGAGGTAGCTCTCACTTGATGAAATAGGCGTGCTCATTGTTAAGGAATTCCATGACCTGTGTTGAGTGGGGCTAGAAGTGGGAGGGGGAATTCTATAGTAAACTGTAGTATCCCTCGATCATGTGTAGTACTTACTATAGAATGTTGTAATATACTATAGAATAATATAGTAAATACTACAGTATTATCCACAAAAAAACACTGTTGTAAATACTACGATAATGTTCGCAAAAACACTAGTCTGCAAAAGCACTAGACTTTTTAAAACTATAGTAAAAACGAAAGTATTTAATTTGCATGTACCCGGCCCATTCCCATATCCATTTCCCAAAACATGCCACCCATAAGTGAGAAACCTACATGCCAAGTATATTTATCGTATATTGTGTTCGCTACATGTTATAGAAAAAGAGCAGAAGCTCTGAACTATCCTTTTAGACCTCAGTCCTACCTACAGGTTAAAGCAAATTTGCTCTTTTAGTAAACCCCAGTAGGTTTCCTGAAGGAAAAACCCTCCACTTCTATGTCAAAGATAATAAAACACTATAGTAAATACTACAGTAATGTCTGCAAAAACACTACAGTAAATACTACAGTATACTAAAATCTGCAAAAACACTACATTAATTACTATATCAAATCACATTTTATTGGTGTCAAAGTCGTGTGTGTATAGGTGGCAGGGAAGTCAGGCGCAGGAGAATCAAACATAAGGTAATGGAGTTGTTTAATAACAATAAATAAAACATAACTCAAACTATAATAACAATAAAACAAAGTGGGTACGAGGACCCGTCGCGCACCAATACAAAAACACGAAACTGAACATCAAACAATCTCTGACAAAGACATGAGGGGAAACAGAGGGTTAAATACACAACAAATGAGTGGGATTGAAACCAGGTGTGTAGGAAGACAAGACAAAACCAATGGAAAATGAAAAAAGGATCAATGATGGCTAGAAGACCACGTCACCGCCGAGCACCGCCCGAACAAGGAGAGGCTTCGACGTGACAGTACCCCCCCCCGGGCACCGGCCTCGGGGACGACCCGGAGGGCGAGGCGCAGGGCGATCCGGATGGAGACGGTGGAAATCTTGCAGCATGGAAGGATCTAGCACGTCCTCCACCGGAACCCAGCATCTGTCCTCCGGACCGAACTCCTCCCAGTCCACGAGGTACTGAAGGCCCCTCGCTCCACGTCTCGAATCCAAGATGGATCGAACGAAGTATGCCGGGACCCCCTCGATGTCCAGAGGGGGCGGAGGAACATCTCGCACTTCAGCCTCCTGGAGCGGGCCAGCCACCACCGGCCTGAGGAGAGACACATGGAACGAGGGGTTCATTTGGTAATTAGCGGATAGCTGTAACCTATAACATACCTCGTTCACTCTCCTCAGGACTTTAAACGTCCCCACAAACCGCGGACCCAGCTTCCGGCAGGGCAGGCGGAGGGGCAGGTTTCGGGTCAAGAGCCAGACCCTGTCCCCTGGTGCGAACACCGGGGCCTCACTGCGGTGACGGTCTGCGCCAACTTTCTGGCGTAGTATGGCGCGCTGAAGGTGGACGTGGGCGGCCTCCCAGGTTTCCTCCGCGCACCGGAACCAACTGTCCACCGCAGGAACCTCGGTCTGACTCTGATGCCAAGGAGCCAGAACCGGCTGATACCCTAATACACATTGAAAGGGAGAAAGGTTAGTGGAGGAGTGGCGGAGCGAGTTCTGGGTCATCTCTGCCCATGGCACGAACTTCGCCCACTCCTCCGGCCGGTCCTGGCAATAAGACCGCAGAAACCTACCCACATCCTGGTTAACTCTCTCCACCTGCCCATTACTCTTGGGGTGAAAACCTGAGGTAAGGCTGACTGAGACCCACAGACGTTCCATGACCCTTGACGTGAACTGGGGACCCCGATCAGACACTATATCCTCAGGCACCCCATAGTGCCGGAAAACGTGTGTAAACAGGGCCTCCGCAGTTTGTAAGGTCGTAGGGA
Source organism: Salvelinus sp. IW2-2015 (assembly GCF_002910315.2). NCBI lineage: Eukaryota > Metazoa > Chordata > Actinopteri > Salmoniformes > Salmonidae > Salvelinus > Salvelinus sp. IW2-2015. The sequence continues at coordinate 26,662,421 of NC_036863.1, read as the reverse complement.
GACCGGGCAAAGGGAGGAGACAGGACTTAGAAAAACAATCCACAACGACCAGGATCGTGGTGTTACCCTGTGAAAGTGGAACATCATTTTAAAAAATCCACCGGCAGGTGCGACCACGGCCGTTGTGGAACGGGTAAGGTTTGTAACTTATCTCTGGGCAGGTGTCTAGGAGCCTTGCACTGGGCCCACACTGAGCAGGAGGAAACATAAATCCTCACGTCCTTAGCTAAAGTGGGCCACCAGTACCTCCTTCAAGACAGCGCACCGTCCGACCTATCCCAGGATGACGTGTGGGCCCAAAAGATCAGTCGGTCGCGGACAGCAGACGGAACGTACAGACGCCCAGCTGGACACTGAGGGGGAGAGGGTTCTGCACGTGACGCCCGCTCAATGTCCGCGTCCAGCTCCCACACCACCGGCGCCACCAAACAAGAGGCTGGGAGTATGGGAGTGGGATCCATGGACCGCTCCTCTGTGTCATACAGCCGGGACAGTGCGTCTGCCTTAACGTTCTGGGAGCCTGGTCTGTAAGAGAGGGTAAACACAAAACGGGTGAAAAACATGGCCCACCTTGCCTGACGAGGATTCAGTCTCCTCGCCTCCCGGATGTACTCCAGATTGCGATGGTCAGTCCAGATGAGAAAAGGGTGTTTAGTCCCCTCAAGCCAATGTCTCCACGCCTTCAAAGCTTTTACGACAGCCAACAGCTCCCGGTCCCCCACATCATAGTTTCGCTCCGCCGGGCTAAGCTTCTTTGAAAAGAAGGCACAGGGGCGGAGCTTCAGTGGSGCACCCGAGCGCTGAGAGAGCACTGCTCCTATCCCAGCTTCGGATGCGTCCACCTCCACTATGAACGGCAAAGAGGGATCCGAATGAGCCAACACCAGAACCGAGGTAAACAAAGCCTTCAGGTGCCTAAAAGCCCTGTTCGCCTCAGCTGACCACTGCAAGCGCACCGGGCCCCCCTTTAGCAGTGAGGTAATGGGAGCAGCAACCTGACCAAAACCCCGGATAAACCTCAGGTAGTAGTTGGCAAACCCTAAGAATCTCTGCACCTCCTTTACCGTGGTGGGAGTCGGCCAATTACGCACGGCTGCAATGCGGTCACTCTCCATCTCCACTCCTGACGTGGAAATTTGATGCCCTAGGAAGGAGACGGACTTTTTGAAGAACAAGCATTTCTCAGCCTTGACATAGGTCATGCTCCAACAGGCGACCAAGCACTTTGCGCACCAGAGACACATGCTCGGCTCGTGTAGCGGAGTATATCAGGATGTCATCGATATACACCACTACACCCTGCCCATGCAGGTCTCTGAAAATCTTGTCTACAAATGATTGGAAGACTGATGGAGCATTCATCAACCCATACGGCATGACGAGGTACTCATAATGCCCTGAGGTGGTATTACATGCCGTCTTCCACTCGTCTCCCTTCCGAATACGCACCAGATTGTACGCACTCCTGAGATCCAGTTTAGTGAAAAAGCGAGCCCGTGCATTGACTCAATCGCCGTAGCGATAAGAGGTAGCGGGTAACTATACCTCACCGTGATTTTATTTAGACCTCGATAATCAATGCACGGGCGCAAACCTCCATCCTTCTTCACAAAAAAGAAACTCGAGGAGACGGGGGAAATGGAGGGCTGAATGTACCCCTGACGCAGGGATTCGGAGACATATGTCTCCATAGCCACCGTCTCCGCTTGCGACAGGGGATACACATGACTCCTGGGAAATGCAGCGTCTACCAGGAGATCTATCGCACAATCCCCCTGTCGATGGGGTGGTAATTGAGTCGCCCTCTTTTACAGAAGGCAAGAGCCAAATCGGCATATTCTGGGGGGTTGCGCATGGTGGAGACCTGGTCTGGACTTTCCACCGTAGTAGCACTAACGGAAACCCCTAAACACCTACCTGAGCACTCTCGCGACCACCCCGTGAGAGCWCTCTGTGGCCACAAAACAGTGGGGTTATGACAAGCTAACCAGGGTAGGCCCAGCACCACAGAATACGCAGGAGAATCAATAAGGAAAGACTAATCTTCTCCTTGTGACCCCCCTGGGTTACCATACTCAAAGGAGCGGTGGCCTCCCTGATAAACCCTGACCCTAATGGTCGACTATCTAAGGCATGAACGGGAAAAGTCATATCCACAGGAACAATGGGGATCCCTAAACTATGAGCTAAACCTTTATTAATGAAATTCCCAGCCTCGCCTGAATCTACTAGCGCCTTATGCTGGGAACGCGGGGAAAGTTCAGGAAAAGTGACAGCGACAAACATATGTGCAACGGAGGGCTCTGGATGAGAATGGTGCCTACTCACCTGGGGTGACGCCAGAGTGCCCTGCCTGCTGCCTCGATTCCCAGAGGAACCAACCTGGCACCGACCAGCAGTGTGACCTCTGCGACCACATATGGTGCACGAGCGGGAACCCCCTCCGTTCTCCCTGTGCACCATCCCTCCCAACTCCATGGGTACAGGAGAGAGGGTGTGGGAGGATGGAACAACCAGACCTTGATCTAGACGTCCACGAGTAGCCAGCATGTTGTCCAGCCTGATGGACAGGTCCACCAGCTGGTCGAAGGTGAGGGTGGTGTCTCTGCAGGCCAGCTCCCGACGGACATCCTCGCGTAGACTACAGCGGTAATGGTCGATCAGGGCCCTGTCGCTCTATCCAGCGCCGGCAGCCAGGGTCCTAAACTCCAGAGCAAACTCCTGTGCGCTCCTCGTCTCCTGCCTCAGATGGTAGAGGTGCTCACCCGCCGCTCTGCCTTCGGGTGGGTGGTCGAATACTGTCCGGAAGTGGCGGGTGAACTCCTCAAAACGGTCCAACGCCGCATCCTCTTCTCCACACACAGCGCTGGCCCACTCCAGGTCTTTCCCGGTGAGGCACGAGACGAGGGCGTAACTCTTCTCACGGTCTGATGGAGCTGGGTGGACCGTGGCCAGATATAAGCTTAGTTTGAGAAGGAAACCCTGGCAGCCAGCAGTATCTCCGTCGTACCCCTGTGCCAGGGATAAATGGATCCTGCTGGGTTCAGGCGGGGAAAAGACGCTCAGGGGAGACCCCGGTTGTGCTGGTGGAGGCGCTGGAAAAACTCTGTGTCTCCCAGCGGTCCATATTCTGGACAACGCGATCCATGGCGGCACTCAGATTGTAAATCATCTCCGTATGTTCCATGACGCGCTCCTCCACCTCCATGACCGGTGTACCTTCTCCTGCTGACTCCTGCTGACTTCCTGCTGATTCTGTCAAAGTCGTGTGTATAGGTGGCAGGAAAGTCAGGCGCATGAGAATAAAACTTAAGGTAATGGAGTTGTTTAATAACAATAAATAAAACATAACTCCAAAACTATAATAACATAAAACAAAGTGGGTACGAGGACCCGTCGCACACCAATACAAAAACACGAAACTGAACATCAAACAATCTCTGACAAAGACATGAGGGGAAACATAGGGTTAAATACACAACAGGTAATGAGTGGGATTGAAACCAGGTGTGTAGGAAGACAAGACAAAACCAATGGAAAATGAAAAAAGGATCAATGATGGCTAGAAGACRGGTGACGTCGACCGCCGAGCACCGCTCGAACAAGGAGAGGCTTCGACTTCAGAAGAAGTCGTGACAATTGTTCACATGCACATGGTTAGCAGATGTAAACGCGGGTGTAGTGAAATGCTTGTGCTTCTAGTTCCGACAGTGCAGTAATATCTAACAAGTAATCTAACAATTCCACAACAACTACCTAATACACACACATCTAAAGGAATGGAATAAGAATATGTACATACAAATAAATGGATGTATGATGACCGAGCGACATAGGCAAGATGCAGTAGATGATATAAAATACAGTATATCAGTGGTGGGCCGTCAGGGCCTGCAAGGCCTTCTCTGCTGGCCTAAACATCATCAGAATATAATTTTTTTTTAAATATGTTTTCCCACAAATATGTATTAAATTATTCCCCAGAGTAAGAGTTATACTCTTCATTTCATAGCTTTCCTCTTGGTTGCACTGCTTCCAGCCCCAGGTTGAGATTTGGAGGGCTGGTCTTTACGTTAGATCTTTTATCCAATCATATTCAGCCATCATGTGTTGCCAGGGGTCTAAAATCTGCCCTCAGGCCTTCAGAATCAACAGTGCGGGCGCTTGTAGCTTAAAGTGAATGGAAATTAAAATTTTGTGTCAACCAATCAGCTTTAGAGTTGGCTATTGTACGCCTGCTGGCTGGCTCCAGTGTTACACAGGAGCAGCCTAGCAAGGCGCTTAGGGCGTCCACGTCTTTTGATGGATTACCAATATTGAGAGGCAGGTCCTATGGGCAGGTCTATGCAGATCTAGGAAACTAAATTTGATAAACGAATTAATTCGCGTTTACTGTTTTTTGAACCCACAATGGCGGAAGGAGGAGAAGATATCGATTTGGTCGAGGATATAATTATAACGCCATTCTCAAGACGAACTTTTCAAGAAAAGTTAGACATTGTAAGGAGAGGTCGCCCGACGCCACAAAGCCTGTCACAGGCGGGAAAGGGGTTCGTTCGTTCGCCACTTTCAAAGTTTCAACTATGAGCGCTGTCAAGGCTCACAGGCTCCGAGAAGCACTGCAAACTGTACTGCTGGGAATGCCTATTATTTGCAAGTGATCGATTTGGTGTTTGGAGCCACACTGGCTTTGCAAACTTGAGTTGTCTAACCAAGGCAGCAACGAGACACCAAAAGTACGGCTGGGCACTAGAAGCAATGGTGCTTTTGAAAACGTTTGGGGACACCGAGTGGAGCTACAGCTCTCACTCGTCCTGCGTTATGTGACGGACACGGGAGTCAAGGAGCGATTTATCCGGTTTGAAGATGTGACAAGCGGCAAGCGAGCTGATGACATTGCCGCTCTTATTTTCCGTTTCTTGGAGGAAAATGAATGTAGTCTGGATAAAGTTGTGGCACAGTGTTTTGATGGCGCAGCAGTCATGGCATCTGGACTCAATGGGGTGCAGGCTAAAGTTAAGGAGAGGGCACGATGGCCTTATTCATTCACTGCTATGCACATCGACTAAATTTAGTACTGACTCAAGGAGCCTCAAAGCTTAAAGAATGCAAGGTCTTCTTTGCCAACCTCAATGGCCTTGCAGCATTTTTCTCACGATCCCCTAAGGCCACGCAACGTCTAATAATCAGTCTTTGGTGAGTAGGATACAATGCATGTTATTTTTTATTAAATGTGTATGTATGTTTCGCATTTTATTTCGTTAATATTAAATAGCCTATTATTAACAAAATAAAATGGCAAATAGCCTATGTTGCAAATTATTTGTTTTCTTTTATTTTCAGTGAATAGTTATGTGTCTTTATCATCACGGTGAAACTGCTTTGGGTGCGACAATGCGCTGTTTAGTGAACACACTGTATTTATTTTTTGGGGACTTAGAAGCTCAAAGTTTGTGGACCAGAAATGGATAGAAGAAGAATATTAATATAACTCTGTTGCACTCGACTATGTTCTTGCCTATTAGTTGAACTGTACTGTATTGTACTCTTCCCCTGCAATTCTCMGAAAAAAATGTCAATTTCAAGGTGACGCAACGCCTGGTTATACTGCGTTTCTGTCTAAATGTATAGTGTCTAGAGCCATGGCATCTAAATGATGGTAATAACAGGTGGATTAATTCGGGTGGGACTGTGTAGGACCTCACTGAAGGCCCAGGCGCCAGGCCCACGGCACGCTACTGCAGTATATACATATGATATGAGTAATGTAAGATATGTAAACATTATTAAAGTGGCATTATGTAAAGTGATTAGGGATCCATTTATTAAAGTGGCCAATGATTCGAGTCTGTATGTAGGCAGCAGCCTCTGTATCAGTGATGGCTGTTTAACAGTCTGATGGCCTTGAGATAAGAAGCTGTTTTTCAGTCTCTTGGTACCAGCTTTGATGCACCTGTACTGACCTCGCCTTCTGGATGGTAGCGGGGTGAACAGGCAGTGGCTCGGGTGGTTGTTGTCCTTGATGATCTTTTTGGCCTTCCTGTGACATCGGGTGCTGTAGGTGTCTTGGAGGGCAGGTAGTTTGCCCCCGGTGATGCGTTGTGCAGACCGCGCTACCCTCTGGAGAGCCTTGCGGTTGAGGCCGGTGTAGTAGCCGTACCAGGCGGTGATACAGCCCGACAGGATGCTCTCTATTGTGCATTTGTAAAAGTTTGTGAGGGTTTTAGGTGACAATCCACATTTCTTCAACCTCCTGAGGTTGAATAGGTGGTGGTGAAGAAAATGCAACCGCCTGTTTTCTTCACCACCACGTCTGTGTGGGTCGACCATTTCAGTTTGTCTGTGGATAGGGGACTGCTCCCTCTGCTGTTTCCTGAAGTCCACGATCATCTCTTTTGTTTTGTTGACATTTAGTAAGAGGTTGTTTTCCTGATACCACACTCCGAGTGCCTTCACCTCCTCCCTGTAGGCTGTCTCGTCACTGTTGGTAATCAAGCCCACTATTGTTGTGTCGTCTGTAAACTTGATGATTGAGTTGAAGGCGTGCATGGCCACGCAGTCATGGGTGAACAGGGAGAACAGGAGGGGGCTGAGCACGCACCCTTGTGGGGCCCCAGTGTTGAGGATCAACGAAGTGGAGATGTTGTTTCCTACCTTCATCACCTGGGGGCGGTCCGTCAGAAAGTCCAGGACCCAGTTGCACAGGGCGGGGTTGAGACCCAGGGTGAGCTTGGAGGGTACCATCTAATAGTATATACTACAGTTGAATTTTACTATGGTATTTATTCTATAGTTAAGTGTAAATACTACAGTATACTACAGTCAATACCACAGTACATACTGTAGTCCCGAAAAAACACTACAGTGAATACCACAGTAAAGTCTACAAAAGCAATACAGTGAATACTGTAGTATTTTGTTTGTGTGGGATGTGGGTGAGTGTCTAAACATAACATCCTGTACTGGTTGTTAGACAGCTATGCACATTGTTTATCTGGCTTACAGTAAAGACTGAGCACAACCATTAGATGGTTAATTCGGTGTGATATGTGTTCCCTTAATAAGAGATAATAGACCTTGTAATTAATAGCACTTGTCTGATATTGGCCTCTAGTGGTTTCATTGAATATCCCCAGGACTCTAGGCTACAATGGCATCATATCTCCAGCAGGTGGGGATACAGTGCTGTGCGGTAGCAGAGAGAACAGTCTATGACTAGGGTGGCTGGAGTCTGGCAATTTTTAGGGCCTTCCTCCGCCACCGCCTGGTATAGGGGTCCTGGATGGCAGGAAGCTTGGCCCCAGTGATGTACTGGGCCGTACGCACTACCCTCTGTTTCCATACAAGGCGGTGATGCAAATGGTCAGGATGCTCTCGATGGTGCAGCTGTAGAACTTTTTGAGGATCTGAGGACCCACAACAAATATTTTCTGAAGGGGAGCACACTACAGAAAATCCCAGAGAGAACCTGTACTAAACAAACAACAGCAAGACAGATAGCCAGGGGCACACCTCCAACCACTCCAACCACGTGTTCTCCTGAATTGGAAAATGTTCCTGTCCCGCAAGCATTCAAAATTTAGATACTACATTTGAGTGTCAGGGAAAATGTAAAAAGGTTAATACTGGGTGTAAATAGTTAATATTTTCTTTAGTAATGTAGTGGAGTAAAAGCAGTCAAAATTATAAATAGTAAAAGTACAGATACCCCCAAAAATATACCACTGGACCCCCCTTAGTATAACTTCTTTCAAAAATTCCTTCTGCAAAATCCAGGGTAAAAGGTGACATTCTAATTCCAATATGGTCTGCAGATTCCCTAGCAAAGAGAAGAGGCTGCCACACACTGCTGACAAACATTTCTAGTTTTWGCTACCAGAACAAAGACATTGCATGTGATACTGACTGCATTTCCTATTCACCACTACGACCTCCACTAACCCTATAGTGGAACCAGCTCTACTCATCAGCTTGTTTATTCTATTAGCATCACATTTGTTGATGTTTCCAGCCCACAGCAGCATAGACAATTGAGAGAGTGAAGCAGTGGAAGAAGAGGGAAAAAAGGAAGAATGTTATAAGATAACCATACAGTACATTTACCTGTGTAGGGGATAGTGGGGTATGCCATTTTTTACATTCAGCGTCACTAGGTCAAGGGAAATATAGTATTCTTTCTGACAAAGATATCTACATATATTTCAGGATGTTGTGTATCTCTGGAAATMATCAGAATTCATGTAAACATAACAGTTTTGAAAACACAGCTTATCTAAAAGTGATCTCTTGACTCATGTCACGATCGTGTGGAGGATTAACGGACCAAAACGCAGCAGTAGGAAAATAAGCCATCCTCTTTTTATTAAGAAGAAGGAGAACCGAAAACAAAACACTCTTACAAAACTAACAAAACAAACAAACGACCGACCGTGAAGCTAATAAACGTAGTGCACATACAGGCTACAAACGTTCAGACATAGACAATGACCCACAAACAGCTAAAGCCTATGGCAGCCTTAAATATGGCTCCCAATTAGAGACAACAGAAATCAGCTGTCTCTAATTGAGAACCCATTCCGGCCACCATAGACTTTCCTAGTAAACTACACACCCATAGACACAGCTAGATACATACACTCAACACAAAACCATAAACTACAACCAACACCCCCTCTACCATATAATACCCCAAAATACACACATACCCCATGTCACACCCTGACCTAACTAAAATAATAAATAAAACAAATAATACTAAGGCCAGGGCGTGACAACTCAACTTATCCCGGGTATGGGGTCAGTTGAGCATAGGGACTGGGAAAGTTGAGCCCCCTTGGGGTAAGTGGGTGTTAGTGTCCTGTGACAGTGGGTTTAATTCATGGAATGAGGGTGTGGTATATTGTATATCTTAAATGTATGCCTACAATATCACCGACCCTTCCATTTGTTGACCAGTTGTCTGGGACAGGGATGTTGTTTTGATWTGCCAATTCGTTGGCAAGTTCTCTGCATTTGAGGCTCCACGAGATTCTTGATATGTTTAGCAAGCTCAGACTTCATGGCATCAGATAAGACCTTATGTGCCTCTGCTACACTATCACAGCTTCTCTTTCACACAGGTACAGTGGGGCAAAAAAGTATTTAGTCATCCACCAATTGTGCAAGTTCTCCCACTTAAAAAGATGAGAGAGGCCTGTAATTTTCATCATAGGTACACTTCAACTATGACAGACAAAATGAGGAAAAAAAATCCAGAAAATCACATTGTAGGATTTTTAATGAATTTATTATGTTATGTTGTTAAATTCTTATTCTCATGTGTTTCAGTTTCTATGACAACTAAGCATCACGAACACTTTGTTATTCACAATGGGCTCACGGAAACAGCTGGCTCCCCTAATGCCTAATGCCGTTTCATCACCCCTGACCCAGTCGCAACACCACCCATTTTAATAGCCCTAGGAGCGACTGGATGATCCATAATGAGACTGTTGCACTGTCGTTAATGAGCTCCACTGCGGGATGGCTTCAGCAAAACCTATTAACAGTGTCTGATTGTAATTAGTCCTTTGGGAGCCAGAGATTCACCAGGTAATTTGTGTTTATCTGATGGCTATGTTCACACTAATGAGATGAGGCCATAATGATGTCTCCTGGTATTTGAGGCCCAACATCTCCACCTCTACCTCACAGTCACAAGACTGCTTGCTGTTTGGCTTTTGGGCATTGGGTTTTTCCTGTATAACCTACTAAGGTGACATAGTTTAGACAATAGTTCAAACTTTGATTTTTGCTCAGTCAGTATTATATGTTTTCATAATGAATCCTACTCCTATTTCCGACAATAATAGGCCTACATAAAGTTGCATTATGTAAACTGACCTGCATTTCCTGTTTTCATTTTTTGTCTGTAGGTTTCTGTGTGACACTATTGTCTGTGTCCTCATTAGTATGCTGTATAACCCTGCAGAAGTGTCCAGTGGATATCCAGGCTGAGAGAAGGCGAGAAAGGGGTGTGTGCAGGGGAACAATGAGAGAGGGGAGAGGGACAGGCCAAACTGAACAGTCCGTCCAGAGGGGCCAATCTATTCCCTGTCCCAAGCCCTGGAGGGTCATCCCAGGGTGCATCACTTCACCTCCTCTAATTCAATTATCTCTGGGCCATCTGCAACACCTCTGAGGCCAAAGGGACTGCTCACTGCCTGCAAAACCACACACACCACCTCCTTCACACATACATACAGAAGCACACACACTCACACTGACCACATCAACCATAGTTCCTAAATTGGTACAGTGCAGTCAATTTGTGAAGTAAAACTTTAGTTTGTTAGTCTAATTGACTGGACATTGACTGAGTCTCTGCACAGTGCTGTCACTACTTACTGTATGGAGGGGATTAATTATACTTTTTCCTGGGGTCCAACACAGAACTAAAAAAACATTTCAAACAATTAAAATACCTGACAGGTAATTTAACATTCAGTAAATGCTCTTTGGGAACAGAATCTGTCCAGTCATACGGTCGATCACATTAGATGTTCTCTTATTGTTTTCTTGAAGGTGGATTTACTTTTGAGTTGGTAAAGAATTCCATTCAGTGATCGCTCTGTATAAAATTGTAGATTTGAGGAGATTTGTCCTTGGCCTGGGGGGTATCAGATGCCCAGAATTTGCCTGTTTGGTTTAATGGTTATGTTTTTTGCTCGTATACACTTATTGGTCTGAAGAATACTATGTTTCCTTGAAAAATATAGCATTTCTAATGAAAACCCAAAGACTGGATTGTAAAATGTTTTCAACAGGAAGCCATAAGAGATTATGATGCATTTGGTTGACATTCATAGAAGAATGAAGAGCCAATCTGGCCGCCCTGTTTTGAGTGAGTTGGAGCTTTTTGTATATTGTTTTGCTGCAGATGACCATATGACTGGACAGTACTCTAAGTCTCATAGAACCAAAGATTGAATCACCTGATTCAGAGWGCTAGATGTTACATACATATTTTCTTGAGGCTGTGTCCCTATAGAGGCCTCATTAACCCCCTGGTGTTACATGGCGTGATTAGTGGCTTTGTGACTGTGATTGGGGTACTCATTAGTCAGACATGGCCTCTCTACTGCAGCAAAAAGTTGCAACACTGACAAACAAACAAACATGTGTGATGAAACAGCAGAGTCACTCTTACACACCAATATGCCTACACAGGGTTAGAGTTAATTCCGATATAACTAATCAAGTAAACTGAAATTCAAATTTCTGTTGGCATTAATATCACTCCATAATCTACTTCTCAATAGACTGAAAAGGGAATCTATTATTTCAAGTTTTTCCTTTTTTAAATTAAAATCTCTTCCTGAATTGAGTGAACTTAATTTAAATTGACCCCTACCCTGCTTCAAACAACAAGCATAGTAAGAAACACACAGAGTTGCACACACAGACATTTCTGATATGTATTTGACATACTGTACACACAGACATTTCTGATATGTATTTGACATACTGTACACACAGACATTTCTGATATGTATTTGCAAATCCAGACACAATGTGGTTTCAGTTATTAAAGCTGGGATCRGCAGTTTCTACATACATTTTTGGACTTAGAAATGAATGATATACAAGCTCCATGAGCTCCACCAGAAGCCAAAATATAAGCTTGTTTTACTCCAATGTTTAAACACTGCAAACACTGTAAATGTAAACAAACACTGTCCCAGTGAGCCCTGTCTGACTCAGACGTCCGTGGACATTGAACATACTGTCACTCCCTGACCATAGAGAGCTTTTATTCTCTTTGCTGTTTTTAATTTTAATTTTATTTCACCTTTATTTAACCAGGTAGGCTAGTTGAGAACAAGTTCTCATTTGCAACTGCGACCTAGCCAAGATAAAGCATAGCAATTCGACACATACAACAACACAGAGTTACACATGAAATAAACAAAACATAGTCAATAATACAGTAGAAGAAAAGAAAAGAAAAAGTCTATATACAGTGAGTGCAAATGAGGTAAGATAAGGGAGTTAAGGCAATAAATAGGCCATGGTGGCGAAGTAATTACAATATAGCAATTAAACACTGGAATGGTAGATGTGCAGAAGATGAATGTGCAAGTAGAGATACTGGGGTGCAAAGGAGCAAGATAAATAAATAAATACTGTATGGGGATGAGGTATGCCATGTAAACCATTAGGCTGCTGTAGCTGTGTGGCTGCTGCTGGAACTTGATGACTGGTTTAGCTTTGATGCGCTCGTGCAGAACATTGGCCCCTTCCAAACTCTTCTTAAGTGCGTTGTGGGAGTGGTACACAGGAGTTGGAGGTAGAGATGGAGAAGCAGCTGGGGTGCTGTCAGAGAACTCGTCATTTGGTTTGTGAACTTTAAAACAGATCCCGCTCAACCTTTTGTGAGTGAAATTCCGCTGCGTCCRCGAGTTCCACTGGCATTGCTCATCTGTACAGGACACCCCTGTCAATCATCCATACCCAGCATTGCACCTATTGTTAGAATAGTCAATTACAGTATGGAACACTCGTTAACATGGTGTTCACAGTTGACTAGTTTACACAGTTCCCTTTTAACTAGTAAGTTTAGGTTATGTTGGCCTCCCGGGTGGTGCAGTGGTCTAAGGAACTGTATCGCAGTGCTAMCTGTGCCACCAGAGATTCTGYGTTCGAMRCCAGGCTCTGTCGCAGCCAGCCGCGACCGGGAGGACCATGAGGCGACGTGCAATTGGCCCAGCGTCGTCTGGGTTAGGGAGGGTTTGGCCGGCAGGGATATCCTTGTCTCATAGTGCACTGGTAACTCCTGTGGCGGGCCGGGCGCAGTGCACACTGACCAGGTCACCAGGGTTACGGTGTTTCCTCCGACACATTGGTGCGGCTGGCTTCCGGGTTGAATGGGCATTGTGTCAAGAAGCAGTGCGGCTTGGTTGGGTTGTGTTTCGGAGGACGCATGGCTCTCGACCTTCGTCTCTCCCGAGTCGGTACGGGAGTTGCAGCGATGAGACAAGACTGTAACTACTACCACTTGGGGAGAAAAAGGGTAAATACATTTTATAAAATAAAAATTGTTTATAGTTTTATTGGTTAGGGGTAAGTCAAGTACCGTACAATGCTTTTTAATAACCTTATCTTTATCAAATGATCCATAAAGGGACCACCCTGAACATTTCTCAGAATACTTTTTACACCACTTACGTACATGTACGTGAGGGTGTGCAAGTTGTATATATATTTTTTTTTTCTATTGTTACTTCATCAGATTTCTAGTAACCCATTATACTCAATATTATGTTACTTTATCTCGAGTAACCCACATCACATCACAAATTCCTCCTCTACACCAGTGTTCTATTCATACAGGGGTTTAAATATTCACTCTAGTCTTCTATTTAACCTTTTCACACGTACCAACACACACACACACACACACACACACACACGGGTGTGATCATTCTACAGTGGTCCCTGTAGCTTACAATCAGTTTCGGTATGACGCAACAATCAGCATTTGAGCTGGCCACACTGTTTTTTCAGAAATATTTTGCACAAACACAGTCCTTACAAAGTTATGTCCAGAATGTGATTAGTTTATTTTTTGATGCAATGTTCAGACATTCACAGAAGTAGCTACAACATAACACAATCATCCAAATCAGAAAAATGTAGGCTACATTTGTCATAGCGCTAACTGAGGAAAGATTGAGGTAACACAAGCAGTCATATTTTTCTAACTCTCGGCTGACATAAACTACAATATGAATTAGCTAATAGCAATTACTATGTATAATTAATCCCATCATGTGTGAGCTCACCATTGATTGAAATAATTGAGTAAAACACTTTCTAGGAATAGAAAGTAATCCGACGATGTTTGTTTTTTCACAGAAAGCAAAGATAATAAGAGGAGACTAGATGAGTTTGGTCTATTTATAGTATGCATGTTGAAGGGGGTGTGTCGTCTACCATCGTTCACTTCCGGAAGTTCTCGAAAAATGAGTGAACCCTTACTCACCTCATTTTGTTATAACATCGTTAGTCCGACAGACGATTACGTGAAACCCAGTATGCATTGTTGTCACGTCCTGACCATAGAGAGTCCTTATTTTCTATGGTGGAGTAGGTCAGGGCGTGACTGGGGGGTTAGTCTAGTTTATATTTTCTATGTGGGGTTCTAGTTTTATTTTTTCTATGTTGGTGATTTGTATGATTCCCAATTAGAGGCAGCTGGTAATTGTTGTCTCTAATTGGGGATCATATTTAAGTAGCATTTTTTCCACCTGTGTTTTGTGGGATATTGTTTATGGGTAGTTATATGTCAGCACTCCATTGTTATCATGTTTCGTTCTTGCTTTATTGTTTTGTGCGTTTCACTAAATAAAGATGTGGAACCCAGATCACGCTGCACGTTGGTCCGAGTATGCTTCCAGTTCGTACGACGAGCGTGACAGAATATCCCACCACAACAGGACCAAGCAGCGTGCCCAGGAGGAGAGGGTAACATGGACTTGGGAGGAGATTCTGGACGGGAAGGGATCCTGGACTTGGGAGGAAATCCTGGTAGGACAGAATCGCCTTCCTTTGCGGGAGACGCAAGAAGAGAAGGGAGGACAGCGACGACGCCAGGGTTCGCGGCCACAGAGAAAGCCCAAAAGGAAGCCCAAATGTATTTTTTGGGGGGAGGCACATGGGGTTGTCGGCGGAAACGGGGAGTGAGCCAGAGCCTGTGTGGGAGTCGATAGAAGAAGGTAATGAGAGATACCGGAGAGAGGTTGTGGAAAGGAGTATGCTTCAGCACAAGCCCGTTGAAAAGTGCCTTTTCAGCCCGGCACCATCTGTGCCAGCTCTGCGCACCAAGTCTCCAGTACGCCTTCACAGCCCAGTACGTCCTGTGCCAACTCCTTGTACTCACCGTGCGAAGTGTGTTAAAGTTCCGGTACAATTGATGCCGGTTATACTCTCCCCATCCAACCTGACAGAGCTTGAGAGAATCTGCAGAGAATAATGGGAGAAACTCCCCAAATACAGGTGTGCCAAGCTTGTAGCGTCGTACCTAAGAAGACTTGAGGCTGTAATTGCTGCCAAAGGTGTTTCAACAAAGTACTGTAAATGTAATATTTCAGTTGTGTTATTTGTATAAATTAGCAAAAATTTCTAAACCAGTTTTTGCTTTGTCATTATGGGGTAATGCGTGCAGATTGATGAGGGGAAAAAACAATGTAATACATTTTAGAATAAGGCTGTAACCTAACAAAATGTGGAAAAATCTAAAGGGTTTGAATYCTTTCCGAATGCAGTGTATACTGGCACTGGGCCAGAGTGTCAATGTTGAACCCTGGCGGGTTAGGGTTATAGACTGTAGGTGAGTTACTGAACCTGAGAGATGAGACAAACTTAGAGCCTGTTTCTTGACAACGGTTTCCCCACAGAGTACTGTGACCGAACCGACGGTACATACCCCAGCATTAGAGATACCACCCCTTACCTAATAAAAGGTGGTGGTGTTACTTTTTCTGGCTGGTGTTTCAGATAGGGTGAACTGGACACAGAGGAATCTAGTGAATAACTTCTCACTCTCTCTGTCAATGGTATGAGATGTAGAACATAGCCTGTATGTTTATGTAGCAGGGGCCGTTCACTAAATTAAGTGAGTGGCGTCTATGTATACACATTTTTCATTAGCCATTTAAATTTTCTTTAAATTTCACATTAAATTGGTGGCAGTGTCGGAATTTGATTATACTATCATTACTTTTTTGATTGATTGGAACTGTATCTTATGTGTTTTTCTATTAATTATCTTCTCTCTTTCAGGTCTCTCCGCCCCTCAGATGGAGAACCATACATACAATGAGCATGTTCTCCTCCTAGAAGGGTTAAACGTCACCCACCAGTCCTCCTACCCTGCCTTCATCATCCTCCTTGTCATCTACATCTTCACAATGGTGGCCAACATCGGCCTCACAGTGCTCATCTGCATGGAGAGGAGCCTGCACCAGCCCATGTACATCCTCCTTTGCAACATGTCTTTCAACGATGCTCTCAGTATCACCACCTTCATACCTCGAGTGCTGAGTGATATTTTCAAAGCAAGTGCAGAAAGATATATTACCTATGTTGAGTGTGCCATACAAGCATTCTGCGGTCACATGTTTGCTACGACCGGACATACAATACTAATGATCATGGCTTTTGACAGGTATATGGCCATCTGCAACCCTTTGCAATACGCCACCATCATGAACAACACCATGCTGGTAAAACTGTGTGTGTTTGCCTGGGGTGTGGCCTTTCTCTTTGTGGCGGGCCTTATAGGTCTCTCTGTCCGCTTATCACGCTGCCGGTCAAACATTTTCAACCCTTTCTGCGACAACGCTTCGTTATTCAAGCTCTCCTGTGAGAGTGTGCTTATAAATAACATTTATGGACTATTTTTCACCACTATCTTCTTCATCACCTCCATGGGGAGTGTGGCTCTGACATACATTAGAATCGCCATGGTGTGTGTGAGGAGTAAGAGCAAGTCGCTGAACAGCAAAGCTCTGCACACCTGTTTCACACACCTGGCTGTATACCTCATTATGCTGATGACAGGTTTCATCATTGTCTTTCTTCATCGGTACCCACAGTGGTCAAACCACAGGAAAATGGCGTCCATTATATTTCCTCTGGTTGCTCCTTGTCTTAACCCAATTATCTATGGGCTGCAGTCCAAAGAGATTTACAAAGTGGGAAAGAATATGTTCCAGTCCAAGATTATGTCTCTTCGATTGTAATATACTTTTTAATGTGTAAAGGTGAATAAAATTGAAATGCCCCAATTGTAATGCTGTCTTTGTAAACCAGGCACAATGTTAATAAGGATCACCTTTTTTCAATTTTCGCCTAAAATGACATACCCAAATCTAACTGCCTGTAGCTCAGGACCTGAAGCAAGGATATGCATATTCTTGATACCATTTGAAAGGAAACACTTTGAAGTTTGTGGAAATATAAATTAATGTAGGAGAATATCACACATTAGATCTGGTAAAAGATAATACAAACAAAAAAACAAGATTTCTTTAAATACATTTTTTGTTCCATCATTTTTGAAATGCAAGAGAAAGGCCATAATAAAAATGTTCAGTTAGGCACAATTTAGATTTTGGCCACTAGATGTCAGCAGTGTATGTGCAAAGTTTCAAAATGATCCAGTGAAGCGTTGCAATARATTAGAAAATGTTGTAACAAGTCTGCGCAAATGTGCCGAATTGGTCAATTGATACATTTTAAAGTACATATCTATAGAGAACATACAAAAATGATATGGTAATAAAACATTTTCAGTTTACACACTCCCAGGAAGGTTCTACATGATGGAAAATTTGCTTCCCTACAGAAAAGACACTAATCTTCACACGGGGTGGGTGTGGGGCCAGAAACAGCAGGGGTGTTACATCTGCTCCTGCCACGCCCTCTACTTCTCATCCTGGACCCCCTAACCTGCCACCACTCCTCCAGTGCTCTCTCTCTCTCTCTCTCTCTCTCTCTGTGTATATGTGATTGTGTGAGTGGAGACAGGTGTGCTGGAAGCAGAGCAGATTCCCACCAGCTGCAACCTGTTCCATAATCAAGAACCCTACAAATACTCAGCCCTGCCACTTCCACGCTGCCAGATCATAGCCTCTACTCAGTCAGTCTGCATTTCTAGCTGTTGGTTCCTGCATAGATTTTGTTATCCTGTTGTGCCTGTTTTCCCTAGCCTCACGTACAGTCCCGTCTACTCTGATTCTGGTACCTGTCTCCAGTCCCTCGTCTTCTCAGTCCTGCTTCCCTGCCCTGGATCCCCGCTCTACTGCTTCATTGGATTCCGCTCCAGACCTGCTTACCCGGTTCCTAATCTCCTTGTCCTCAGCCTCAGTCCGGATTCCCTACTACCTGCCCGAGATTCTCCTGGACTGCACCCCATCTCCTCTCCCACTTTTCAATAAATACATTGGTTACCTGTCCTTGTCTCCTCATCTGAGTCTGCATTTGGGTTCACCTGCTCCTCACCTCGTAACAAGGGGTTCAAACTTTGAAACCCATTTCCTACATTTGAATATAAACATTTATTTAATCAAACAAAACTATGCTACATTTTATCTCTGGGACACTCAGGATGACCAATCAGAGCAAGATTATTGAATGTGAGTACATTATTTACCTTCAGAGGTGAATGTATCAAACCAGTTGCCGTGATACATTTTTTGTTGTTGATGTGCACTCTCCTCAAACAATAGCATGCTATTTTTTCACTGTAATTGTCACACCAGCCTTCACTTTGGCTCCCCCTCTAGTCCAGCTCAGGTTTTCGGGGTCGCCGGCCTTCTAGCTGCTGCCGAACCTACTGCTGGCAAACGCCCTTCACTCATCAACCCCGGACTCTCGTCATCATTACACACACCTGGTTCCAATCCCCACTCTATCACTGTATATGTATACATACTCCCTCTGCCATTTGTCTTTGTTGGTCATTGTAAATGTTACTTGATTTCCTGAGAGGAATCTCTCCTACTATTTCCTGTGCACTTTATATTTTGCACTTTGGGTTCGCCCTGTGCCTTTTGTTAGTGAAGATATATTTTGAGCACAACAGCGTTTTGGTTTCGTCCCTCTTTGATCTCTGGTGCTTAAATAAATTCASTAGTTCTAAACCTGCGACTGCCTTCTGCCTACTCCTCTCTACACCAGTGACAGTAATAGCTACTATAAATTGGACAGTGCAGTTAGATAAACAAGAATTTAAGCTTTCTGCCCATATAAGACATGTCTATGTCCTGGGAAATGTTCTTGTTACTTACAACGTCACGCTAATCACATTAGCGCACGTTAGCTCAACCATCCCGGTGGAGGAACACCAATCCCATAGAGGTTTAATAAGGGTTAGCAAATAAAATCTGTCAAAGCAGCAGTGGGATTTGCTGAGGCCAAATTTTCTCCTCCTTGCCATTAACACTAATCTATCAATTCAGCCTGCCCACAACCTCACTCCTGTATATTGATATATACACTTTGACAAATCCAATCAGTAGTCGGAAGAGAATCATCATTGGAAGACAGCTGAAAAGCATAGGCGCATCGGCATACAAGTGATATTCTAGCCAGATTTTAAATCCACTGAATGAGCTACTTAGTTCATAGAACTGCGGTTACGTAAGTACAGTGCCTTCTGAAAGTATTCACACCACTTTTCCCAAATGTTGTTGTGTTACAGCCTGAATTAAAATGATATTGAATTAAGATTTTTGGGTCAATGGCCTACACACAATACCCCATAATGTCAAAGCGGAGTAATGTTTTTCAATATTTTTTTACAAATGAAAAAGTGAAATGTCTTGAGTCAATAAGTATTCAACCTCTTTGTTATTGCAAGCCTAAATAAGTTCAGGAGTAAACATTTGGACTCACTCTGTGTGCAATAATACTGTTTAACATGATATTTTAATGACAACCTCATCTTTGTACCCCACACATATAATCATCTGTAAGGTCCCTCAGTCGAGCAGTGAATTTCAAACACAGATTCAACCACAAAGACCAGGGAGGTTTTCCAATGCCCTGCAAAGACTGGCACCTATTGGCAGATTGGTAAAAAAAGCAGACACTGAATATCCCTTTGAGCATGGTGAAGTTATTAATTAGTTAGAGTTTTTACTTAGATCAGCTTGAAAATGGCTGTCTAGCAATGATCAACAACCGACTTGACAGAGCTTGAGGAGTTTAAAAAAGAATAATCTGCAAATATTGTACAATCGAAGTGTGCAAAGCTCTTAGAGATTTACCCAGAAAGACTCACAGCTGTAATTGCTACCAAAGGTGATTCTAACATGTATTGACTCAGGGGGTTGAATACTTTTTAATTTTCATTAATTAAAAAAAGACAATTCAATACATTTTTATCCCAATTTGTAACACAACAAAATGTGGAAAAAGTAAATGGGTATGAATACTGTATACAGTGGGGCAAAAAAGTATTTAGTCAGCCACCAAATGTGCAAGTTCTCCCACTTAAAAAGACGAGAGAGGCCTGTAATTTTCATCATAGGTACACTTCAACTATGACAGACAAAATGAGAAAAAAAAATCCAGAAAATCACATTGTAGGATTTTTAATGAATTTATMAATGTGTTGATTGGATTTGCCCCAAACATAACACTTGGTATTTAGGACAAAAAGTTAATTGCTTTGTCACATTCTTTGCAGTATTACTTTAGTGCCTTGTTGAAAACAGGATGCCAATTTTGGAATATTTGTATTCTGTACATGGTTCATTCTTTTCACTCTGTCAATTAGGTTAGTAATATGGAGCAATCACAATATTGTTGATCATCCTCAGTTTTCTCATATCACAGATATTGTACTCTGTATCTGTTTTTGAGTCATCATTGGCCTCATGCTGAAATCCCTGAGTGGTTTCCTTCCTCTCCGGCAACTGAGTTATAAAGGAGGCCTATATATTTGTAGTGACTGGGTGTATTGATACACCATACAGTGTAATTAATAACTTCACCAAGCTCAAAGTGATATTCAATGTCTGCTTTTGATTTTTTTTTGTCATCGAGCAATAGGTACCCTTCTTTGCATGGCATTGGAAAACCTCCCAGGTCGTTGTGGTTGAATCTGTGTTTGAAATCGACTACTTGACTGAGGGACCTTACAGGTAATTGTATGTGTGGGGTAAAGAGGTGAGTTCCGTGCATTCTGAAAGTATTCAGACCCCTCCCTTTTTCCACATTTTGTTACGTTACAGCCTTATTTTAAAATGGATTTAATACAAAATGTTATTCATCAATCTACACACAATACCCCATAATGACAAAGTGAAAACAGGTTTTAAGATTTTTTTGCAAATGAAGCAAAAAACAAAAACATAAATACCTTATTTACATAAGTATTCAGACCCTTTGCTATGAGACTCGAAATTGAGCTCAGGTGCATCCTGTTTCCATTGATCATCCTTGAGATGTTTTTACAATTTGACTGGAGTTCACCTGTGGTCAATTCAATTGATTGGGCATTATTTGATAAGGTCCCACAGCTGACAGGTCATGTCAGAGCTAAAACCAAGCCATGAGGTAGAAGGAATGGTCCGCAGTGCTCCGAGACACGTTTGTGTTGAGGCATAGATCTGGGGAAGGGTACAAAAAAAAAATCTGCAGCATTGAAGGTCCCCAAGAACACAGTGGCCTCCATCATTCTTCAATGGAAGAAGTTTGTAACCTACAAGACTCTTCCTAGAGCTGGTTGCCCGGCCAAACTGAGCAATCGGTGGAGAAGGACCTTGGTCAGGGAGGTGACCAAGAACCCGATGGTCACTCTGACAGAGCTCCAGAGTTCCTCTGTGGAGACGGGAAAACCTTCCAGAAGGACAACAATCTCTGCAGCACTACACCAATTAGGCCTTTATGGTAGAGTCGGCAGATGGAAGCCACTCCTCAGTTAAAGGCACATGACAGCCGCTTGGAGTTTGCGAAAAAGCCTCCTAAAGGACTCTCAGACCATGAGAAACAAGATGCTCTGGTCTGATGAAACCAAGATTGAACTCTTTGGCCTGAATGCCAAGCGTCATGTCTGGAGGAAACCTGGCACCATCCCTACAGTGAACCATGGTGGTGGCAGCATCATGCTGTCGGGATGTTTTTCAGCGGCAGGGACTTGGAGTGTCACGACTTCCACCGAAGTCGGCTCCTCTCCTCTCCTTGTTCGGGCTCCTTGTTCGGCTCCTCTCCTCCTTTGTGACGCGCCTGACTGGTATTCTTATATTCCGTGTTGTTCATGAGGTATGTTTATTTGTTAAACATACATTTCGTGACTGTTTGCGCGTTTTTGCACTTTTGCCAATTGGCTGGAGGTTTTGACGCAGTTGTGTCCGTCTGTTGGTTTCTCCTGCCTCAATGAAGTGTGCGCCTGTTCACAACCCTCTGATCTCCTGCACCTGACTTCACTACCAGTACGCACACCCTTGACAGAATATCACACCACCCATGGAGTCAGCAGGAGCAGGTACCCTGGTCAGAGGATTCGAGGAGCGCGTCGGGAACACTCGGCAATGCTTCAACATCTCGGTGCCATGATGGATCGCGTTGTCCAGACCATGGACCGCTGGGAGAGACAGGAAGTCTCTCCAGTGCCTCGACCAGAGCAACCGGGGTTACCTCTACCCGTCCCTCCTGGATCCAGTCCCAGTGGCATGCGTCTCTCCTTTCCCAGGGAGTATGATGGGACTGCAGCACGGTGCCAGGGGTTCCTATTACAGCTGGACCTATACCTGGCCCCGTTCACCCAGCTCCCTCGGGAAGGGAGAGGGTGTCCGCCCTCATCTCATGCCTCTCGGGGACAGCTCTGGAGTGGGCAAACGCTGTGTGGGGAGAAGGAGAAGCGACGTTGGACCACCAAGAATAGCTCTTACACTTGAGGCAGMGGATGAGGAGCGCCCAGGAGTTCGCCCTGGAATTCCGGAACTTGGCCGCCTGAGCAGGATGGAATGACAGGGCCCTTATCGACCACTACCGATGCACTACCGAGGACGTCCGACGGGAGTTGGCCTGCAGGGATGCCACCATCACTTTTGACCAACTGGTGGATCTGTCCATCCGGTTGGATAACCTACTGGTCACCCGCGGACGTCCACAGAGGGCTCTGTCGGTTCCATCTTCCAGCACCCCCGCTCTGGTGCCCATGGAGCTGGGAGGGGCTGCGCGTAGTGAGGCTGGAGGAGGGGCCTTCACGTGCACCATCTGTGGCCGCAGAGGGCACACTGCCGGTCGGTGCAGGGTTGGTCCCTCTGGGAGTCGAGGCAGCAGGCAGGGCACTCTGGCATCATCCCAGGTGAGTCTGCACTCTTCTCATCCAGAGTCCTCTGTTGTCCAACTGTTTGTACCTGTTTGTTTTCCTGAGTTTTCCCCACATTCCCAGCATAAGGCGTTTGTCGATTCAGGCGCGGCTGGGAATTTTATCGACAGAGCGCTCGCCCTTAGTTTAGGGATCCCCATTATTTCTGTGGTTAGACCTTTCCCGGTACACGCTCTGGATAGTCGACTATTGGGGTCCGGGCTAATCAGGGAAGCCACCATCTCCCTGGCCATGGTGACACAGGGGGATCACGAGGAGAGAATCAGTCTCTTCCTCATTGACTCTCCTGCGTTTCCCGTGGTACTAGGCCTTCCCTGGTTAGCTGGTCATGACCCCACCATTTCATGGCAACAGAGGGCTCTCACGGGGTGGTCGCGAGAGTGTTCGGGGAGGTGTGTAGGTGTTTCCGTTGGTGCTACCATGGTGGAAAGTCCAGACCAGTTCTCCACTGTGCGTATCCCCCCAGAATATGCCGATTTGGCTCTCGCCTTCTGTAAAAAGAAAGCGACTCAATTACCACCCCATCGACGGGGGGATTGTGCGATAAATCTCCTGGTAGACGCTGCACTTCCCAGGAGTCACGTGTATCCCCTGTTGCAAGCGGAGACGGCTACTATGGAGACATATGTCTCTGAATCCCTGCGTCAGGGGTACATTCGGTCCTCCACTTCACATGGAGGTCTGCGCCCGTGCATTGACTATCGAGGTCTCAATCAAATCACGGTGAGGTACAGTTACGTTTGAAACACACAGACTGCGTCATTGCGTTTTGATACACCAGAAGTACATTCATTTCCAATGGAACGCTGCGTTTGCCTTGCAGCATTGCGTTGCAGAGGCAGTTGCAGTGCGTTCTGTGTGGTGCATTTATCGAACATATGCATCAAATTGTATGTGTAGACTTGACAGATAGTAGCAAAATATGAATGTAGATTTTTTTTGTTGCACACATATTCAGTAAACAAATGTGGGATTACATAAAAACAATGTGGGATTACATAAAAACAGTTTGATTGCATAATTTCTTTACATTTTTTATTCATTTATTTGCCAAGTATATTATTTATTCACTACCGCTTCACCACCTCAGAGTTCACCACCTCATGGCAGTGCCTGAATGTAGGTATAATGGCGGGATGTACCATTTCTCCGTTGGCATTCATAATGGCAATGGAGGTTATCATCAGATCCTCAAAATGGGTTGCTGGTGGACAGCGAGTCGACTCTGGTTTCCGCCTCCCTGCACTCAGAGCCTACATGGACGACATTACAACATTGACCACCACTGTCCCATGCACCAGGAGACTGCTCAGAAAACTCGAGGAGAACATCAGCTGGGCCCGTATGAAGATTAAACCATCCAAGTCACACAGCATCTCGATTGTGAAGGGAGTACTCGCTGACCTGAAATTCTTCATCGGAGATGACCAAATCCCAACAGTGTCTGAGCAGCCGGTAAAAAGCCTTGGAAGGTGGTATGATGCAAGCCTGAAGGACAAAGACCAGGTGCAACAGCTGCGCAAAGACATCAGTAGTAGCCTACAGTCCATCGACAACACCCAGCTACCTGGAAAGTTAAAGGCCTGGTGTCTGCAGTTTGGTCTCCTACCCCGGGTGTTGTGGCCCCTAGCAGTGTATGAGGTTASAATCTCAACAGTGGAGAAGATGGAAAGAGGAGTCACAGGCTACTTAAAGAAGTGGCTCGGAGTTCCACGATGCCTTACCACCATAGGCCTCTATGGAGATGGTGTCCTCAAGCTGCCCCTCACCAGTCTAACAGAGGAATTCAAGTGTGCAAAAACCAGGCTCCAGATGACACTGAATGAATCTCGAGACCCAGTGGTGAGCAACAACACGCCGACCTTGGCAACTGGGCGCAAATGGAGGCCAGGAAAAGCAGTCCAGGAGGCAACAGCAGCCCTCAGACATGCTGACATTGTGGGTCATGTTCAGCAAGGGAGAGGAGGCCTTGGGCTAACTACCCGTGCTGCTTGGAGTAAGGCCACTGCACCAGAGCGGCGGAAGATGGTAGTGCAGGAAGTACGCCATCAGGAGGAGGCTGCAAGGTGGGCCAAGGCAGTCTCTCTTGCCAAACAGGGACAGTGGACTCGATGGGACAGTGTGGAGAAGAGGAAGATCAGCTGGAAGGATCTGTGGGCCATGGAAGCGAGGCGGTTGAGCTTTTCCATCAGAGCAACATATGACGTCCTTCCAACACCAGTTAATCTTCACCAATGGTATGGTGAAGATCCGGACTGTGCCCTCTGTTCCATGCCAGCCAACCTCAGGCACATTCTCACAGGGTGTAAAACAAGCCACACCCAAGGACACTTGGCGTCACAACCAAGTCCTTAAAAACCTTGCGTCCGCCCTGGAGGACAAGCGAGCTGCCACCAACTCCCTACCACCCCCAGCAGCATCACACCCCTTACGGACGACCTTTGTCCGCAAAGGGGCTAAACCACCGAAGAGCGGCTCCACACTATTAGAGCGAGACCAGCTGCGCTTGGCCCGCGACTGGAAAATGCTAGCTGACATTGGCCGGCAACTTGTGTTTCCTCCGGAGATCGCAACCACCACCCTAAGACCTGACATGGTGCTCTGGTCCCGTTCGCTCAAGAAGGAGGACGCCCCTGCCATGCATAGTCCCAAGCATGCATAGTCCCAACAAGGCAACTCCTATGACTAATTGGGAATGGGACGCAAGCGTAGGATTGATCACCCTGTCGCTGGCCGCCTTTGGGGAGGGTGTATAGTGTGAAAGGCCGAAACACCCTAGGAACCAAAGGTACACTACTGACGATGCGCTCCCCAAATTTCACCAGGCTCACTGTTCATGAACTCTTGGAAGTGCTTGCACAAAGGATAGTAACATCTCATCCTGTGTTCTTGGAATCTTTATTCAATGACATCCACAAATTAATTGTGAGAGCCTATAATATAATTTCCCTCCAAAATGCAGTTTTGGAGCGAAATGCAATAATAAATAGTCAAGATAGCAGAGTAGGCTCTTTCAACAATGAGACCAACGTTGAGGAAGGTGGTCTTGATCGCGCTGTTGGGCCGGGACCAGCCGTGCCGAAAGCGCAGGTCAGTGTGGGTCCAGAGATGGTTAAAGTCCCGAAAGCAGGCAGGGGAGTTCCACCGTCTCATTCAAGAGCTTCGAKTGTTTGGAGAGGAATTCCGAAGTTACTTTCGTCTGGACCGAAGCCAGTTCGATCACCTGCTCCAGATGGTTGGAGCCAGGATCACCCGGATGGATACCAACTACCAGGAGTCCATCAGCCCAGTTGAACGCCTGGCGATTTGTCTCCGGTAAGCTACATTCTAGTACATTTTTAAAGCCTTTGATACCATAATTGATTGATATTTGATACATTGTTTTTATGTGCAACCTAGCTAGCTAAAGGGCTCTCTAGTTAATAGTCCTTATTTGACATCAGATGTACTTTTACAGAATGTTCATTGGGACTATAACTTTTCACAAAGTTGGTTTATAATCCTTTTTTAATTATGCAATGTTACCAAATGAAAAGAAAGGTGCCTTCTGCCCTGATGAAGGTAGGCTAGTCTTCTCCAGGACCCATTGTTGTTCAAGACAGTTACAGTCATTCATTACATTCTTATTGGACTCCCATACACTCTTAGAGAATTTTTTTCCAAAAGTGTCCTTCTGCTTTCCCCATAGGATAACCTTTTTTGGTTCCAGGTATAATACTTAATACATGGAACCCAATAGGGTTCTACTTGGAACCAAAAGGGGTACTACCTGGAACCTAAAKGGGATCTCCTATGGGGACAGCCAGAGAACCCTTTTAAGTAGATAGTACCATTCTTTCTAAGAGTAGAGTTGGCCTGGACTACAGTTTATTGATATAGTCATAGACTGAATTGTACTGTTTCAAGGCATTGTTAATGATGGTTGATGAGTATTACAATATAATTAGTAGAGCATAATAAACAGTAATGTGGTAGCTATATGAGTAGATATAATATGTGGGTGGAATTCAAGTTACACACAATATGGATCATTATTTTGAAATATATTTTAGATTCTTGGCGACAGGGGACTCCTACAGGACCATAGGATTCAGCTTCCGAGTTGGACGGTCCACGGTGGCAGGCATTGTCCCATCTGTGGCATAAGCCATTTGGGATTGTCTGGTAGGTGAATACATGCCTGTCCCCAAGGAGGAAGACTGGAGGGCCATCGCTGCCAAGTTCCTGGAGAGGTGGAATTTCCCCAACTGTCTTGGCTCCATTGACGGGAAACATGTAGTAATCCAGGCTCCACCGTGCTCAGGTTCGCAATTCTACAACTACAAGGGTACATATTCAGTTGTACTCTTGGCTGTAGGAGATGCCATCTACTGTTTCCGTGTTGTCGATGTTGGTGCTTACGGCAAGGGAAGTGATGGCGGGACCCTCCGGGACTCTGCCTTTGGCCAGGCACTTCAGGATGGCACCCTGGAGATTCCACCACCTGCATCACTCCCTGGGGCTGAAGACCTGGGACCTGTTCCCCACGTGTTCGTCGGCGATGAGGCCTTCCCTTTAAGACCCAACCTCATGAGGCCCTACGCTGGACGCAGCTGCCATTGCCAAAGCCTGTAAGGATCTTTAACAAACGACTGTCCAGGGCAAGGTTAGTTATTGAATGCTCCTTTGGGATTCTGGCAGCCCGGTGGAGAATGTATCGGAGAGTGCTTGGTCTCAGCCCCTCAAATGTCGATGCCTGCGTGAAGGCCACATGTGTTCTCCACAACTACCTGCGGAGGTCATTCCAGGATCCGCTCCGGATGGAGATGGGCACGCCAAATGGTAACCTTCCTGATGTCACCAGGGCAGGTGCCAACAACGCCCCCAGACAGGCACTCCAGGTGAGGGAGAAGCTGACCACCTACTTCTCATCGCCAGCAGGTGAAGTCCCATGGTAGTATGCCGTGGAGTGAAACTGCTCTTTTAAGAGCCCCATAACACAAAGGTTATTTTAAGAACCATCCACCGTTGTCCATAAAATTGCATTTTTTTCCCCAGATTACTTTATGTATCATTGTCTCTCTTCATTTGGAAGTTATATTTAAGTGAAATTTGGGAGTAAAAACCACACCATAACCCCTTCCCTCTCCCATTAACGTCAGTATTATACACACCTGGCATGGTACATCAGGTGAGCGGGAGCACTAATTAAGGTTATACGACATACAGTTAGTATGATAACAAAGGGAAAGGGTAACCTAGGGTCCATACATATAGTACAGTTTACCACCATGTTCACTCGCCTGACAAAATACAGGTGGAAAAAAACCTAGGAAGAGAATGTGTTTTTACTTTCATCTTGTCTTAGATCAGCAAAGGTGTAGGGAAGAAATAAGCAGATTAAGTCTAAATTAGATATTAATAAACAACTGAAACAACTGACTATGAAAACATTATAATTTAATAAGTATTCAAGTACAGGAAAGAACATGACAGGTATGTGTGTTGTAAAAATTAAAAAATATATAAAACTATTGAAAGAGGTGTGTGTGCGTGTAAAATAAAAAAAATGAATGTGTAGTCTGTAATCTGTAAGAGAACAACAAGAGCATGTATTTTTGGCACAACTGCAGACCAATACAGGAACTACTCATAAAGCCTAGACGTAGTAGGGGAACTTCAGACATGGCCATAAAGAGAAAGAGGGCAGGGCACTGGAGATCTGAGGCACAGAGAGGAGTGGAGAAGAGGTGTGTGTGTGTGTCTCTGTCTCTGAAAAAAAAAAAATATGTAGCCATAACACAGCTAAACAAACAAATGGCCCCTGGACGTCATGGACCAGTCGATGGAACATAACTTCACAAAAAGTTTCAACACCCTGGTTTTCAAGTGGTTTTAAATGAAAGAAATATATTGACCTTTAGTCTCGTAAGAGACCAAGAGCATCTGTGAAAACTCCGTATGAGTTTCAATTCTGTCAATTCAGAAATCTATGTAACACTAATAATGAATGCTATCCTAAGACTTTATAAACAAATTACCTTATGAATTGACTGAATTTAGACGGAACTGACGTGTGTGAAAAGAAAGGTACAATGAGGGAGGTCAAAACAACAACCAGACAACTCCTCTTCCTGTCCTTCCTGTGAGCTGCTCGGCTAAATTGAGTCCATCTCTGGAACACCATAAAAGGTGAAATTTATTTCAACTAAATACTGCTTATATAGTGTAGTTAGAGGCATACATATTGGAACAGTGCGGTAAAGTTGGTATTACTTGCTGTTTACTCATGGAATTTGTATTTCAGAGATAAAGATGAATATGACAGGCAAATATTTAGACAGTAAACTTGTTTTGGGATATTATCTAACCTAGAAACAACAGCTATACATTTGCCTCATATTAATACTTTGATCTGAAATATCAATTAGCCTACATGAGTATACTGTAAAAATGACCTACTTTACTTCACTGTCGCAACACTTATGACACTACCTGTGATGTGGAGAGAAAAAAAACGTACCATTGAACTCGGCTTTGAAAAGCAGCTGATACATTTTAACCTTGACTGCTGCTTTTCTTTGCTGAGGCAGCCTCTTCAGTGTTGGCACCAGGCTCATGGCAAAGAGGGTCTCCTCATCCTCCTTCCTGTGAGCATCAGGTTGGGCTGCATCCCTCTCGACGGCTTGGAGGAGCCTCTGCTGAAATGAGTTGAGTGGCTCTGGGGGCTGGTACCTCCGATGACACCTGGTGTGACGTTGTTCCTCTTCGTTTCTCTCCCTGTTTCTCTCCATGGCCACATCCTGTTCAACGAGGTCCTCAGTGGTCACTTCTGTGAGGTTCATAATAATCTCAGGTGGTCCTAGATCCAGAGGTGCTTCCTCCATTTCATCATCTTCCATGGCTGCATCGGTGATGGTCATACTCGTGGATGATGTTGACGTTGTAGAGGGTCTCGCTGCACCGGTGGAGGCGATGGTCGCACTTGTAGATGACGTTGACGGTCTTGATGCACCGGTGGTGACAACACTTGTGGATGACGTAGTAGAGGGTCTGGCTGTAAAATTGCCACTCGTTGCCATAGGCACAATAAATGGATCCAGAAAAGAAAGAATGTGGCAGAAACGCCAAGGCTGCTGGCCTGAAGCTGCTGACCCAGACCTCTTATTCTCTTTCTTTGCCCTTCTCTCTCTCTGATACCTGTCCCTGAGTCCTCTTCACTTCCTCCTACAGTCTTCTTCTACATAGACATGAACATGATAAGCCAAACCATTACCTAGCATAACTATAGTTATTAGATAGCTATCATGAACATGTCACCTACTGTTAGTTAACGTTAACTAGCCACATCTAGCACAAGCTCACTACTAAACTGACCTGCAAATCCTACTATTGTGGACACTTGTCTCCAAGGGGTATTTTTTGTGTTTATGTCCCTGTAGCTGTCAGCAGTTGTGTCAAAAAGACACGGTTTTGAGGATACTGCGAAAATGATTCTCTCCTCCATGTGTCCAACCGCATGCGACCATCTGCAAAAGATACCTGCATCAGTATAGTTGCCTAGCTGCGCAAAATGTTATGCAGCAGTGATGCAATGACGCAGTCGGTGTGTTCGAAGCGTTACCCGCTACCTCTTATCGCCACGGCGATTGAGTCAATGCACGGGGGTGCTTCTTCACTAAACTGGATCTCAGGAGCGCATACAACCTGGTGCGTCTCCGGGAGGGAGACGAGTGGAAGATGGCGTTTAGTACCACCTCAGGGCATTATGAGTACCTCGTCATGCCGTACGGGTTGATGAATGCTCCATCAGTCTTCCAATCCTTTGTAGACGAGATTTTCAGGGACCTGCARGGGCAGGGTGTAGTGGTGTATATCGATGACATTCTGATATACTCCGCTACACGCGCCGAGCATGTGTCCTTGGTGCGCAGGGTACCTGTACGTCAAGTCAAGGCTGAGAAATGCCTGTTCTTTCAGCAGGCCGTCTCCTTCCTAGGGTATCGCATTTCCACATCAGGGGTGGAGATGGAGAGTGACAGCATTTCAGCCGTGCGTAATTGGTAGACTCCCACCATGGTAAAGGAGGTGCAGCGTTTRTTCGGGTTTGCCAATTACTACCATAGATTTATCAGGGGTTGTGGCTGCTCCCATTACCTCACTGCTGAAGGGGGGTCCTGTACGTCTGCAGTGGTCGGTTGAGGCGGACAGGGCTTTTGGGCACCTAAGAGCTCTGTTTACCTCGGTTCCCATGCTGGCCCATCCGGATCCCTCTTTGGCGTTCATAGTGGAGGTGGATGCATCCGAGGCTGGGATAGGAGCCGTGCTCTCTCAGCGCTCGGGCACGCCACCGAAGCTCCGCCCCTGTGCTTTCTTGACTGGTGTTCTTATATTCCGTGTTGTTCACGAGGTATGTTTATTTTTTAAACATACATTTTGTGACTGTTTGCGCGCTTTTGCACTTTTGCCAATTGGCTGGAGGTTTTGACACAGTTGCGTCCTTCTGTTGGTTTCTCCTGCCTCAATAAAGTGTGCGCCTGTTCACAACCCTCTGCTCTCCTGCACCTGACTTCGCTACCAGTACGCACACCATTGACAGTGTCGTGTCTTTGGCTATGCCGGATTAAGTGATATGACATGCTATTCTATAAAATCCTTTCTCTGTGATTAATATTACCTGATTGAGCTAATCATGTAAATGTAATTAATTAGAAATTCGTGGCACCATGAAAGAGTGTTTATAGAGCTGTTATCTCCCGAATAAACTCTTAAAGACCAAGTAATATTTTACATCAATAGCATCAATATTAATCGTCACCTTATTTCAGTCTCATCTGAAAGTTGCAAATTCTTCACGAACCCTGGCTAACAAGTTGAATCAGCAATACAAAATTGGGTTTAGTTGTTTATTTACTAAATAACTAACTAATCACACAGAATTACATATACACAGAATGCAAATGATGTCATACAGAAAACGTCCCTGGTGGACGGAGCCGCCATAATTTCTGGTTACACAAAGGAAAGGGGGTTGGGTTTGAGTGAAAGAGCGGGAAAACTGAGGAACAAAGGGATAAGCTCTGCTATCGTAAATACAGTATCATGCATTCTAAATTACCGCCCATTTGGAAAAGGAAAATGCAATAAATATTTACTCTGAGCTGCGCTTCGGTAGGTTGGTCGTAGATGCTGGCCGTGTTGGCCAACAGAGATCTTCCTGTCCTCGGAAGAATGTCACTGGTGGTAAATTGTATACGTGTGGTAGACGGGATAGGTCGTCCGTCCTTTCCTAGCCCACGTTTACAGCTGCTGTTGCTAACTCAACGGCTAGGATGTCTCACTTATTTAGTGAATAAGAGTTCAAAGTTTATACCTTAGTTCTGTAGTTGACATGTTAGTCCTTTTCAACGTATGGACCATCGTCCTATCGTCCTCGGAACAGATAGTTACATTTTCATCAAGGGCTTATATAGTGGAGGGAGAGAAGGGTGTGTTTCATAGTTTATAACCCATGTCTCTTCACAGGGGCGGGCCACTGATTGAGCAGAGCTCTAACTTTATGAAAACCCAAATCTCTCATTTGGAAGCTAAATTTACATTTAATCTTTTCACAAATAGTGTCATCTTTAAACATTTAAATTGCACAATAATTCCATGTGAATCTGA
Organism: Salvelinus sp. IW2-2015; assembly: GCF_002910315.2. Taxonomy (NCBI): domain Eukaryota; kingdom Metazoa; phylum Chordata; class Actinopteri; order Salmoniformes; family Salmonidae; genus Salvelinus; species Salvelinus sp. IW2-2015. The sequence goes on along the minus strand of NC_036863.1, from coordinate 26,629,891 downwards.
TAACTAGAATGTGTAGACTTTCCCAGATACAGTTTATGTCGTCCTGTCATCAGTCATAATGTCTCAGATGACATTATGACTGAGATGATGTCTGAGATTATGTCTCAGATGACATAATGTCCCGATCTGACATCATATTCATTAAGTACCAACGTATATTTTCAACTGGTTCTATTACCGAAATATGGTTCCTTTCCCCAACTTGTTTGATGTTCCCAGACTCTCTATGTTTAACAAAGGCTATTCAAGAGTCCTTCAGTAGAGTCAAGAGAGAGAGGGGAGAAAGGTATTTATGGGGGGGGGTCATAAACCTTACCCACAGGCCAACGTCATGACAACAGGGAGACTAGTTTGGATCGAAGGAAAGATGATTGGTGCAAAGTACAGAGAGATCCTTGATGAAAAARTGCTACAGAGCACTCAGGACATAAGACTGGGGCGAAGGTTCACCTTCCAGCAAGACAACGACCCTAAACACACAGCCAAGTCTGAATGTCCTTGAAAATTGCATGTTTTAGTTTATATTTTGCCATTGGTGGAGAATCAGGTACTGTCTACTAATGTGGCCAGCTTTTGGGGAGTAACAAGTAATGTATAAATGTTTATAAAGTGTATATAGTGCACACTTTAGATGAGGATCTGCAAAATAGTTTGTCAACCCCATAATGTCCACACCCCCACAGAAATTGAATTAGCATAATAATAATATCAAATAAAAAAAATTGTCACATGCACTGAATACAACAGGTTGTAACGCTTGTTGTGGTTGGAAGAAGAGGAGGACCAATGCGCAGCGTGGTAAGTGTCCATATTGTTTTAATACGAATAAATGAACACTGAACAAAAACAATAAACCGACAAACGAACACTCCTGTACGGTGAAACAAAAACCAGCACAGAAAATAATCACCCACAAAACACAATGAAAAACAGGCTACCTAAATATGGCTCCCAATCAGAGACAATGACTGACACCTGCCTCTGATTGAGAACCATACTAGGCCAAACACAAAGAAAATTACCTACAGAACAAAACATAGAAAATCAACATAGAATGCCCACCCCAACTCACGCCCTGACCAAACTAAAATAAAGACATAACAAAGGAACTAAGGTCAGAACGTGACACAGGTATTACAGTGCAATGCTTACTTACAAGCCCTTAACCAAAAATGCTTTAATAAGTTTTAAGAAAAATATGTGTTAAAAAATAGAAAATAAAAGTAACAAATAATTAAACAGCAGCAGAAAAATAACAATAGCGAGGCTATATACAGGGGGTACTGGTACAGAGTCAGTATGCGGGAGCACAGGTTAGTTGAGGTAATTGAGGTAATATGTACATGTAGGTAGAGTATCCCCATAAAAATCTGTCAATTTAGGCTAGAGACATCAGTTGTTTTGCATTGGCTGCATCTCAATCCACTGCATCCACCTACTGTATGTTGCACATCTGTATCTGTGGTGAAAGTTGACAGAGCTAGAGCGGTGTTTTTCAGACCATCAGACAACCCGAAAATCTTTCTTCTCACAAAATTCACAAATCATTTATAGCGTCCGAATGGTTTGACCTACAAGCTATAATGACCCTCTATGGAATGATGAAACTCTCACAAAAATGATGGTGTTCTCCGTTTTGCTCTACAACCCCCACACGCATCTTGGGACTCGTCTGAAGTCGGTACAGCTAATCTGCCAACTTCTGTCTGTAGCGTCCGAACAGTTTGGGCTACACACTAATGACCCCTCTGTGGAAAGGTGAGACTCTCACGAACACGTACATGTCGGTTTTGCTCTAGGATACCCACAGGTCGCACAAGACTTGTCTAAACGTTCCCCGTTACCAGTTGAATTTTCTTTATGGAAGTATACTGTATATGGAGACAGCTTAGTGCCAAAAATGAGGGGTTACACACATGTAAAAAAAAAAAATAAAAAAAAAAATGTTTCCTGATATTTCATGTATCTCTCAGATATAGGACAGACACCTCAGAACAAACTTCCTTTCAATTTTTGGGGGGGTGAATCTGTAGTGAATATGTCATTCAATGCATTTGTATGGGCTAATAGCCTCTCAAAGTATTAGTCAGAGCATGTACCCACATTTACAAATGCACTCATTAACAATTATTAAATATCAACCAATCAATCAAATGTATTTATAAAGCCCTTCTTACATCAGCTGATGTCACAAAGTGTGATGCAGAAACCCAGCCTAAAACCCCAAACAGCAAGCAATGCAGATGTAGAAGCATGGTGGCTAGGAAAAACTCCCTCGAAAGGAAAGAACCTAGGAAGAAACCTAGAGAGGAAAAGGCTCTGAGGGGTGGCCAGTCCTCTTCTGGTTGTGCCAGGTGGAGAGTACAACAGTACATGGCCAAGATGTTCAAACGTTTATAGATGACCAGCAGGGTCAAATAATAATAATCAAAGTAGTTGTAGAGGGTGCAACAGAGGGTGCAAAAGGTCAGCACCTCAGGAGTAAATGTCAGTTGGCTTTTCATAGCCAAGCATTCAGAGTTCGAGACAGCAGGTGCGGTAGAGAGAGAGAGTCAAAAACAGCAGGTCTGGTACAAGGTAGCACGTCCGGTGAACAGGTCAGGGTTCCATAGCCGCAGGCAGAACAGTTGAAACTGGAGCAGCAGCACGACCAGGTGGCAAGGAGTCATCAGGCCAGGTAGTCCTGAGGCATGGTCCTAGGGCTCAGGTCCTTCGAGAGAGAGAAAGAAAGAGAGAAAGAGAGAATTAGAGAGAGCATARATACCTTTGGATTTTAAGGGGTTGTTATTACAGTGTGTAATTACATATCAAATTACAGTGTAACAGGTATTGTAATTGATTGTCATAATTWATTTATTTATTTTTTAAACTTTATTTAACCAGGTAGGCCAGTTGAGAACAAGTTCTCATTTACAACTGCAACCTGGCCAAGATAATGCAAAGCAGTGTGACAAAAAAACAATAACACAGAGTTACACATGGGATAAACAAACATACAGTCGATAACACAATAGAAACATCTATGTACAGTGTGTGCAAATGTAGTAAGATTAGGGAGGTAAGGCAATAAATAGGCCATAGTGGCGAAATAATTACAATTTAGCATTAACACTGGAGTGATACATGTGCAGATGATGATGTGCAAGTAGAGACACTGGGGTGCAAAAGAGCAAAAAATGTATAATATGGGTTTCAGGTAGTTGGGTGGGCTATTTACAGATGGGCTGTGTACAGGTGTCACGCCCTGACCTGAGATATCTCTGTTTTCTTTATATTTTGGTTAGGTCAGGGTGTGACAAGGGTGGGTACGTTAGTTTTTGTATTGTCTATGGTTCTTTGTATGTCTAGGGTTTTTGTAGGTCTAGGTGATTTGTATGTCTATGGTGGCCTGATATGGTTCCCAATCAGAGGCAGCTGTTTATCGTTTATAGCCATTTTCGCTTTGGTGTTCGTGGGTTCTTGTTCTATGTTTAGTTGCCTGTCTGCACTACTCATATTAGCTTCACGGTTCGTTTTGTTATTTTGTTTGTTTGTTCAGTGTTCGTTCTTATAATAAAGAAGAATGTACGCTTACCACGCTGCGCATTGGTTTCCTCCTTACAACGGCCTTGACAACAGGTGCAGTAATCGGTAAGCTGCTCTGACAGCTGATGCTTAAAATTTGTTACCATGCTTGTTTCAAATGTTCAAGTTTTCGATTGCTTCTGAACACACCATGTTTTAGCCTGCGCATACCACATGATAAATGTTAGCCAATTGTAAACTGACCACGTCATTGACACAACTCTGCAATAAAGGGCTCTGGAGTCTGATGCTCAGGCCCAGGTCAAGCTTTCTTTTGAAATTCATGGAAGCTTATGAGCGCTACGTAAAAACGGGGAGTTCGCATCATTTTTTTTTTTTTTTTTACAATTGTTAACTCATTTAACGGAGCATTTCCAGCAAACCCAAATTTGTTCATTGAAGTTTCCACATCATTCGTTAGGTCGCGGAAAATGTTCTCATAACATAAAACTGTCCTGTCGTGCTGATGATTATAGAATGTTTGTAAAAAAACATTCACCTGGTGTTGTGGAAACGTTCCTAGAACACATGTAATCTGTTCTTTAAAGATGATCAGAATGTTTTATTAGGTTGAGGGAACAGTCTGGTGGGAACATTGTGAGGTGTATTAATTATGAAATMTATTAATTAAAAGTATTAATTATGAAAAAGATGAATAACATTCCACCATTGAGACCACTCATTTGACTGCAGGAAAGGGCTACAGGTTCCCAGAACATTTAATTAAGTTATGGGAGTTGTCTGGGGATGTTGCAAGAATATTCTTGTGATATATAAGTTGCACAAAACATTCCCTCAATGTTGCACAATGTTCTATGATTTCCAAATAAGTCTGTATATTTCGTTCATGGGCATATTTGTTTTCGGTTTATCATAATATTCCATAGATGTTCACGCAATATACATTATACCTTTCTTAGAGGTCCTCAGAACATTGCAAAAACATTTCGAAAATGTTAAAGTTTTACATAATATTAAATCAAATCAATTCTAATTATATTTGTTATACACCTGTTTAGCAGATGTTAATACAGGTGTAGCGAAATGCTTGTGTTTCTAGCTCCAACAGTGCAGTAATAWCTGACAAGTAATATCAAAAAATTTCACAACAAATACCTAACACACACAAATCTAAGTAAGGGAATGGAATTAAGAATATATATATGGACGGGCAATGTCAGAGCGCAATAGACTGAGATAGAGTAGATAGTATAGAATACAGCATATACATACTGATTGAGATGAGTAATGCAAGATATGTAAATATTAATAAAGAGACATTATTTAAAGTGACTAGTGTTCCATTTATTAAAGTAGCCAATGATTTCAAGTGTGTGTATGTAGGCTGCAGCCTCTCTGTGCTAGTGTTGGCTATTTAACAGTCTGATGGCCTTGAGATAGAAGCTGTTTTTCAGTCTCTCGGTCCCAGCTTTGATGCACCTGTACTGACCTCGCGTTCGGGATGATGGCGAGGTGAACAGGCAGTGGCTTGGGTGGTTGTTGTCCTTGATGATCTTTTTGGCCTCCCTATGACACCGGGTGCTGTAGGTGTCCTGGAGGGCAGGAAGTTTGCCCCCGGTGATGCATTGTGCAGACCGCACCACCCTCTGGAGAGCCCTGCGGGTGTGGGCGGTGCAGTTGCCGTACCAGGTGGTGATACAGCCGACAGGATGCTCTCAGTTGTGCATCTGTAAAAGTTTGTGAAGGTTTTATGTGACAAGCAGAATTTCTTCAACCTCTGTGTGGGTGGACCATTTCAGTTTGTCGGTGATGTGTACGCCGAGGAACTTAAAACCTTCCACCTTCTCCACTGGTGTCCCGTCGATGTGGATCGGGGGGTGCTCCCTCTGCTGTTTCCTGAAGTCCACAATCATCTTTTTTGTTTTGTTGACGTTGAGTGAGAGGTTATTTTCCTGACACCACACTCCCAGAGCCCTCACCTCCTCCCCGTAAACTGTCTCATCGTTGTTTGTAATCAAGCCTACTACTGTTGTGTCATCTGCAAACTRYATGATTTATTTGGAGGAATGCATGTCCACGCAGTCATGGGTGAACACGGAGTACAGGAGGGCTCAGAACGCACCCTTGCGGGACCTCAGTGTTGAGGATCAGCGAAGTGGAGGCGTTGTTTCCTACCTTCACCACCTGGGGACGGCCAATCAGGAAGTCCAGGACCTAATTGCACAGGGCAGGTTTCAGACACAGGGCCTCGAGCTTAATTATGAGCTTGGAGGGTACTATGGTGTTGAATGCTGAGCTATAGTCAAATGAACAGCATTCTTACATAGGTATTCCTCTTGTCCAGATGGGATAGGGCAGTGTGCAGTGTGACAGCGATTGCATTGTCTGTGGACCTATTAGGTCGGTAAGCAAATTGGAGTGGGTCTAGGGTGACAGGTAAGGTGAAGGTGATCTGATCCTTGACTAGTCTCTCAAAGCACTTCATGATGACAGAAGTGAGTGTTACGGGGCAATAGTCATTTAGTTCAGTTACCTCTGCATTCTTGGAAACAGGGACAATGGTGGCCATCTTGAAGCATGTGGGGACAGCAGACTGGGATAGGGAGAGATAAATATGTCTGTAAACACACCAAACAGCTGGTCTGCGCATGCTCTGAGGACGCGGCTAGGGATGCCGTCTGGGCCGGCAGCCTTGAGAGGGTTAACACGTTTAAATGTTTTACTCACGTCGGCCACGGAGAAGGAGAGCCCACAGTTGTAGCTGGCCTCGTCGGTGGCACTGTGCTATCCTCAAAGCGGGCAAAGAACGTGTTTAGCTGTATGGGAGCAAGGCGTCGGTGTCAGCGACGTAGCTGGTTTTCCTTTGTAGTCCGTGATTGCCTGTAGACCCTGCCACATACGTCTCATGTCTGAGCCATTAAAATTGCTACTCCACTTTGTCTCTATACTGACGTTTCACCTGTTTGATTTCCTTACGGAGGGAATGACCACTCTGTTTGTATTCTGCCATATTCCCAGTCCCCTTGCCATGGTTAAATGCGATTGTTCACGCTTTCAGTTTAGCACGAATGCTGCCATCTATCCACGGTTTCTGGTTAATTAAGATAGTTTCTAATAGTCACAGTAGGTAGAAGATATCCTATGCACTGCTTGATAAACTCAGTAACCGTCTTGGTGTATATGTCAATATTATTCTCCGAAGCTACCCGGAACATATACCAGTCCGCGTGATCAAAACAACATTGAAGCATGGATTCTGATTGGTCAGACCAGCGTTGAATAGTCCTTACTTCCTGTTAAAGTTTCTGCCTGTAGGAAGGGAGGAGCAAAATTGAGTCGTGGTCAGATTTGCCGAAAAGAGTGCGGGGGAGGGCCTTGTATGCATCCTGGAAGTTGGAGTAGCAATGGTCGAATGTTTTTCTAGCGCGAGTGCTACAATCGATATGTTGATAGAATTTAGGAAGCCTTTTCCTCAAATTTGCTTTGTTAAAATCCCTTGCTACAATAAATGCACCCTCAGGATATATGGTTTCCAGTTTGCATAAAGTCCAGTGAAGTTCCTTGAGGGCCGTTGTGGTATCAGCTTGAGGGGGTATATACATTGTGACAATAACCGAAGAGAATTCTCTTGGGAGATAATACGGTCAGCATTTGATTGTGAGGTATTCAAGTTCGGGTGAACAAAAGGACTTGAGTTCCTGTATGCTATTAAAATTACACCATGAGTTGTTAATCATGAAACATACACCCCCTTCTTCTTCTTCAAGGAGAGATGTTTAATCCTGTCGGCGCGATGGACAGAGAATCCAGATGGCTGGTCCAACTCCGACAGTATATCCCGGGAGAGCCAGGTTTCCGTGAAACAGAGTATGTTACAATCCCTGATTTTTCTCTGGAAAGAAACTCTTGCCCTGATCTCATAAACCTTGTTATCCAGGGGCTGAACACTAGCGAGTAATATACTCGGAAGTGGTGGGTGGTGAGCGCGCCTCCTAAGTGACTAGAAGACTGCTCCGACTACCTCATCTCTGCCGGCGTTGTTTTGGGTCGGCCTCTGGAATAAGTTCAATTGCACTGAAACAAAGGCTCCGCTTCGGGGAAGTCGTTTTCCTGGTCGTAATGCTGATAATACTGGTGAGTTACCGCTGTTCTGATACCCAATCGTTATTCCAGGCTGTATGTAATAACACATAACATTTTCTGGGATAACAATGTAAGAAATACATAGTACATATTACCACAACATTTTAGCATGCAAATTTGTAGCTCCTTAAAGCACACAAAAACTGATTAGAATACATCCCCATTATGTTTTTACACAACTTTAGCTGAATAACGTCCCACTTACCTTAAGTGCATCGGCAACGTAATACCCACAGCAACGATTAAAACATTCCCAAACCAGAAACCGTGGATTGATGGCAGCATTCGCGTGAAACTGAAAGCGCGAACCACTGCTTTTAACCAGGGCAWGYTGACCGGAAACATGACCGAATACAAACAGTGTAGCTATTCCCTCCGCAAGGCAATCAAACAAGCTAAGTGCCAGTATAGAGACAAAGTAGAGTCGCAATTCAACAGCTCAGACACAAGAGGTATGTGGCAGGGTCTACAGTCAATCACGGATTACAAAAAGAAAAACCAGCCCCGTCGCGGACCAGGATGTCTTGCTCCCAGACAGACTAAATAACTTTTTTGCCCGCTTTGAGGACAATACAGTGCCACTGACACGGCCCGCTACCAAAACCTGCGGGCTCTCCTTCACTGCAGCCGAGGTGAGTAAAACATTTAAACYTGTTAACCCTCGCAAGGCTGCAGGCCCAGGCGGCATTCCCAGCCGCGTCCTCAGAGCATGCGCAGACCAGCTGGCTGGTGTGTTTAAGGACATATTCAATCAATCCTTATCCCAGTCTGCTGTTCCCACATGCTTCAAGAGGGTCACCATTGTTCCTGTTCCCAAGAAAGCTAGGGTAACTGAGCTAAACGACTATCCTCCCGTAGCACTCACTTCCGTCATCATGAAGTGCTTTGAGAGACTAGTCAAGGACCATATACCTCCACCCTACCTGACACCCTAGACCCACTCCAATTTGCTTACCGACCCAATAGGTCCACAGACGACGCAATCGCATGTAATACACTGTTATCCAACTAGCCACTTTAAACTATGCCACTTTATGTTTATATACCCTACATTACTCATCTCATATGTATATACTGTACTCTATACCATCTACTACATCTTGCC